>NC_080575.1:126087552-126398385 GCF_029962835.1 Magnolia sinica | reverse complement strand
TTATATTGTAAATATTAATATTTAATTATTTATAGATATAAGTTTGTTTCTTAAAATCAATCTAAGTTGATACCAGTCAAGTCCTCTCAGTGCAAAACTCCATATCCTCATTTTTCATTCTAAATCATAATTTTCCAATTTCCTCCGAATCCTAATCCTAAATTTTCAATTTTCCCTCACCCAAATTCGCCTATCCAAAGTCATAATTTTGCCAAAATCCCTAAAGTTTCCGAACCCTAGAATCCAATTTTTCAAATCCACAAATCCTCGAACCTAAATTTTCCAATCCCTACCCGATTTATCTTCAATATCTTGGATGACACTAATGGAAGCTCAAATTGTTTTCAAAAGTCCAATGTGATGATCTCAACACAACATTAGAAGAAAGAAATGTAGAAGAAAAGGATCTCATAAGTTCATAAAAAATGTAAGAAATTTGGGAGAAAGGTCTCAAGCTTCGATCTAAAAAAGAATGGAGAAAAATCATTGAGAGAGGGCTTAGAAGGCTCTTCTTATATCTCCCCACCCTTGTATGGTGTTAAAATACCTCTTGTGAGATATACCCTTAAGGGCAGCTCACTTAAAAAGCTAACTGTGCTGCAGGTTTGCCTAGACACACTTAGACAAATGGCTGTCCCAAAATGCCTAGGCATCCACTTGGGAACACTTTTGACAACATTGCTCTATATCCCTGTACTTTGCAGTCATTAGATTTAGAAATTTCACCTGAAATTGTAGCTCCCATACAACAATAAAAGGAATCCGAGACTGGTAGTAAACACGGGGTTCCTCTTCTTCACTCGATTACCATATTAAGCGGACTTCAATTAGAGGTAAATGGATAACAGCTGATGCTAGCTAATCTTGCAATGCAGCCTGTCTGGTGGCATGGGGCTGGGCTCCAATCAGGGTAAGCCTAGAATGGTTTATGCCCATATTAAACTGATTGGGCCCGGCACTGTTGGGCTGGGCTTATTCAAAATTTTGATTTTGCTCAGCCCAGGTCTGGCCTATGTGCGACCTTACTAGAAGCTTCCAAGGGGTTGTTGGTTCTCGCCTTAGTTTGTTTGTCAAGCACAAAGGTCTCATAGTTAACATTGATTGCGCTGTAAGTTGCTAAGATATCCAGTAAAACTGAAACCTTATACGGGATATAAAGTCTTTGCAGTATTATAGATTTATGTTTCTTTGCAGGGTGTTTCTCCTTTCTCTTCTGCCACCTTTATTAGCTTTGCACTTTCTTTTATAGATTATAGATTTTCCAATTAGTAGCCCAGACCACTTAAATTATTGGTGATAATTGCCTCTTCAGATCAACAGAAAATAATCTTTTTTAGCATCTCTGTCCAAACACAGTTCAAAATGTATGATTATTTACTGGCCCTTCACTCACTGCTGAAGCCCTCATAAGTTCACCCAATAACAATGGAGCACTTCTTCTGAAGTTTATCAAAATTGAATGCAGCTTTTTTTTTTTTTTTTAAAAATTTTTTATTGAGAAGCTGATTTATGAAAACTCAAGAATAGTTACCGAGAAGTTCACTGCTGTTTTTTTTTTTTCCATTCCATTTCAGATGTTTAAAAGCAGAATTGTACAATTGTTGGTTTCATGATTTTTTGGATGAAGGAATTTTCACTTTCATTGTATACAGGAGCTGAAGCAATATCCCTCTCTCAGAGTGGAGGTCGGAAATGCAGCTTTTGAATCATTGGAGAGGATGCGCGAAGAGAGCAAGAAAGCAACTCTAAAGCTAGTCGATATGGAGTCCAGTTATCTGACTGTTGATTTCTTCAGGAAGCTTCCACAAGATATTGAGAAGGGCGGAAATCCAACACATTCAATTTTTGATAGATACAATGATTCATATCTGAGGAGAATAGGTAAATGGAGTTTCTGCGAGGGGTTATGATCTGATTTTTAATAGTCACATGCATGGATTTGTGGACCTACCATAACTATGATGTGTGGTGATTGTTTCTTCTAATCTTCTGGTCCCATCATTACATCATCCGTACTTGGGTTCCTCAATTTTGTGCAATCAGATCAAATCTGTTCATTGCTATATGAACTGCTTTCTAACATTACTTGTTATGGAGAGTTGTTTTCCCTCCCTTTTTAATGCACTTACCATGGAGTTCTTTTGTTGTGTAAACTGATTAGGGTCAACCGTTTTGCAATATGTCAATATGGTTTGTGCAACCTTGCGGAACTCAATTCCAAAGTCAGTTGTTTATTGTCAAGTGCGCGAGGCCAAGCGCACCCTACTTGACCATTTCTTCACTGATTTGGGTAAAAAGGATGTGAGTTTTTCTTTCCTTTATCATAATATTCTTCAATACAACAAATTCGACCTGGATTGAATTTACTTTATATGCTTGTTATTTCCTTTTTTTTCTCTCTTGGCTTTAAATCTGCTTGATGTCAGTCTTAGGAGCTTCGGATTGTGATTTATTTACTTTCAATGAGAGTTTCTTCTAGAATGATTGATGTTGCTTTCTTAAACACCACCATTGCTTTGATTTTCTGTCATCTGCCAATACGAAAAAATAAGAAAAAAGCACTCGTCTTCAACAATTGTACGTTGTTTCATTGAAAGAGGGCTGTCAATGGGCCGTGCCTGGATTTCAAACTGGCCAGGCTGTGGCTATTCAGTCTTCCTGTCCCTTGGCTTGGACCCGGTCTGCTGACGGCCCTACCAGCCTGTTCAAAAAGCTGGTTGGTTGGGGTCAATCTTCTTGCAAAATGTGTATATCTCTATGCAGTAATGGTTCTTTGGCAGACAATGTTGACTGTATTCTTGTTTTACTGCAGCCTAAGCAGTTGGGAAAGCTGTTGGACGAGGATCCGGCGGTCATGGAGCGTAGGGTTGCCCTTTCCAAGAGGCTAGATCTGTATAGAAATGCCCAGTCAGAGATCGACACTGTCGCATGGGCTAAGTAGAGATACATATTATATACATGGACAGAGAGAGAAGGGGAGAACTTGGAACTTGAAGAGAGAGAGAGAGAGAGAGAGAGAGAGAGAGAGAGAGAGAGAGAGAGAGAGAGCTTTTGAGTTTGAGATATGTGGGATTGTGATTCTTTCATTCATGTCTAGACATTTAAGAGGGGTAGTAGCAACGAGGCTGAATTTGCTGCCATTTAGTCATCTTCCTCGTTGACAGAACCAATATAGGATTGTATTTTTATTCAATTTCTCATTTCACCACCAGACTGCTTAGGCTTATCTTGAAAACCCAACAATCATCTACTTGAGAATACTATTGTAACAAAATCTTACTTGGGCGTGGCCGTGTATGGGATCTAACCACCCATCAAGATGGCACTGCCCTGCATGCAACCAGTGCATAAAAATCAGGCCCTTTGAAACAAAATCCTAACTGCGAGATTTGAGAAGAGATGAACTGTTAGATAAGGTTGACTAACGGGTCTGTAGACAGTGATCAAACTCATTGCTTGGGGTTCCCGAATGGCCTGGATTTGTTGTTGTTGTTGTTGTTGTTGTTGTGTTTTTTTTTTTGACCAAGAGGCCGCTAATGGCTACTCGGACAGGCTTGGATCCTGTGCACGTTTCATGTGGGTTTGCGTACTACAAGCTGAGTTCCCCGCGGATGGGACGCATGTAGTAGAACGATATTGATACTCTTGCTGCGTATGAGACTTGATAAGCAGCCACTTGAAAAATTAAACCGACTAAATTGTGAAACCTGATTGTTGCTACTAAGTCACAGTTCCAGATCATATTGGTTGAGCAATCCTAACCTCTGATTTATGTACACGTGTTGAAATACGACCACTGGATGTTTTTCAATTTCAACGCTCCAATAGATGTCTGCTGGTCCCATAATCAGAGACCCAAATAAGGCGTAGGCTTTTGTTCACATCCAAACTGGGACCCATAATTTGGACAGTTTAATTTGAAAGTATCATCCTCCACTATGCCAGCCTATCAAACTACTTTCTCATTATCGGCCACCAGAAATGGGCCGTGGTCCGAAAGTCACACCGACCGTTCGATCTTGTGCTATTAATTAGTGGGATAAGAAAAGGTCATGACCTGCTTTTGCGTGCTGTTAGTCAAACGGTTCTGGGGCTTTGTCCATACGCCTTATGGCACACTGTTTGAACGGCAGCCTGTATTTGTACGGATAAGCCACGTGCCTACGAAAGATTTGGTGCATTCGTTCGTCTGTTGGAGATCCTCAAGTGGTGCTGCGACGAGCATCTCTGATTACTGCATGGCTTCGTGATCGTGTGGGGGCAGAGACTGCCGTTGGATCGGATGATGTATCAGAGATACGGGCCATTGGATCAAAGTTAATGCCTCGCACGTGTGGCTCACTTGATGAGTGATGCTACCCTGATGTTTCATATATGGCATGGTCGCAGAGCGCACTAGCTAATGGATGACCCGGATCTCTGATACGTGCGCCTTCTGACGTGGAACCAGCACCGCACGGGAGCTGTAGCCTCGCATTTTATAAAGACCGTATTGCATACGGCGTGGATGCATGACGCGCGGCAGCTGTCGCGGGTCGGTCCTCCCGGGCGTGCATTAGATACCGACAAGGTCCGTAGCCAAATCCCTACTGAAGTGACGTCACCCAGCTATGTGGACCCACCATGATGCGTGTGTTGTATGCATGTTGTCCAACCATTGGATCGTTTTAGATCTAAAGTTCAAGTGGACTCACCACAGAAAAACTTGGGATCAGTCACACCCCCTTTGAAACATTTATAGGGCCCACCATGATGTATTTTTTAGATCCAAACTATTCATAAGTTAACATAAAGATATACGGAGTGAAAACAAAAATGTAAGCTTGATCGGGAACTTTTGTGGCCCCTAAGAAGTTTTGAACGGTGGATGTCACTTTCCCCCAGTGTTTTCTATGGCGGAGTCCACTTGAGCTTTTGATCTATCTCATTCTTTTTGTCATGCATAAAACGATCTCTAAAAATGGTTGGACGGTATGGATACAGCACATGCATCATGGTGAGGTCCACAAAGCTTGGTGACGTCACTTCAGTTGCGATTTGGCTACTGAGCTTGTCAGTATCTAATCCGCGCCCGGTCCTCCCACAGTAACTGGCACGTGGCGGCGAATCCAAACCGTGCACTGTAATACTTTGCAATCCACGTTCTTAAATAGAAAGCACTGAGTGGAGGACAGACTGAACAAAGGCATAAATGCCAACCATGGCCTTCACTTTTCCTTGTCCTTTGAAAAGTTGGCTCCATATCCGTATTGTTAGATCTACACGGCTTTAAAAAATGGTGGAGACTCTTCAACCGTATTCATGGCGTAAGCTGTACGCCAATCCAGACTGTCCAAATCGCTGACCCTATTGCGAATAGACCATGAGCTAAATATTGCATGAGAATATGATGTTAACAAACTGAAATTTCCATTCGAATTTGGACCACTAACTACTGTTGCTACTAGCTATCCATTTTATATTCATTAATTTGATGGTTAGAATTACTTGATTAGTGTGATTTTAGGGACATTCTCCATTGTTAATGGGTCTTAGTAGTCAGAGTTTTTTTTTTTAAAAATTTTACTTCTTTTGTCTACCAATACTGGATTAAACTAAGATAAGAGTCTGGCCGAACATGGAATGTATGGTCTCCACTGTATAAGGTGGGCTGGATTTGGGCATATCAACCCCTACAGCGAGCTTTTCTGATGCGTGGACCTTTCAGTTTTCGAAGGACAGAGTAGGCATTTAAGGCGAAGAACTGACGTACTTCGCAATTAAAAGTGTGTCTCTTCTCGGCCGGCGGTGGCACAGTGCAGTGATGTGCTGGTTTCCCCCTCAAGAAGCAAAAGCAAGGAAAGGGGGTAAGCCCATCTCACGAGGGTTTTGCTCGGATATAGCCGCAGCTTACGACATGGTCTAGCTCGGTCGAATCGTTTACACCATTCTCCATGGGTTCTTAAATTGATCTGGACCGATCATGAACCATTCAACAAATGTTTCTTCCAAGGCAATCACTCTTTCATGAAATGTTGCTTGCCATAGCCTGTGTAGCATAGAACCTAGAACATGAACGGTTCAGATAATCATTTCAATCATTAAACAGATTGAAAACCAGACACTGTACCATACATAAAACCCCTCTTCTAGTCCTGGATCTCTCTCTCTCTCTCTCTCTCTCTCTCTCTCTCCACATGCGTTGCACGCGCCATAGTCTAGTAAAATACACGCCTCTTTGGTGGGCCCCAACTATCCTTCCTGGGACCATTTTCAACTGAATGTGGACCAGTGTTGTATCCTTTTTCTTTACCGTCTATCTGTAGCCCACAAATCCAAAGGTTAATATTGTCCTCACACTCTACCCATTGTAGACGCAACAACAGATGAATGGTCTGGATTATTCTTAGAATCGAAAATGCCGCTGCGCTACTCCTCATGTCTAGATTCCATGCTACACAGGCCATGGCAAGGGTGGAGGCCTATTTTCTTAAGACGGTAGATAGGCGTCCGTAGAGAGGTTTGGATTGGACTTTGATGTTAGGAAGGACGGAGGCCTATCGTCTTTCCTCCCATTTTGTCATCTTCTCCATTCATGGCTGGGCCCCACACATATACGAATGTAATAACCACCACTCACATTTACACGTGGGTGGGGACTGCTCGGAACCGTGTATCAAGTGTAATAAGTAACAACCACCACTCACGTCAACACGTGGGTGGGGGCCGGTCAGAGCAGTGCATGAGGTGGTCCTCACACGTGACCGGAAATCTACCCAGTCCATTCATCAGGCGTGCCACACGTGTGCATTGAATTCGGACAATACATGGTGGGCCCACCTGATGATTCACTGATCAAATGACCCACATGCCTGTCAGCACGTGTTGCTGATTGAAGGTGTACGTGTGTTAGCTTAGCAAAGGTCAGGTGAGCAATATTGAAATCGTACACATTGATGAGAGCCTCCACCAGAAAGGGACCCAGGTCCTTCTGTCCTTTTTCCGGAGTCGTAGTCCTTCCAGCTATGATGAAAATGACAATCCCCGACCTTTCCGCGTGTCAAGATTTAGAAGCCATCTTGTTCTTGATGGGATGTTGTGTTGCCTGTATTATCCTTTGAAACTTATCCGTTTCATCTTGACCGTATATTTTTTTAGGAACTCGGATTGTAGTCATCTGATCCTCACGTGTGGAAATCCAGACCATTCAAATTGTGTGGAAAATCTGGATGAACCATATTTCGAAAAAATCGCTCTGATCGAGAAATCCCAGCCATGCAATTCGTGGGTATTGAATGGATGGCTAAGGCAGAATATTGAACGGCCCAAATTCAACAGGAAAATTCAGATGGTTTCTATAACATTTTCAGTGTTCATTTTGGATTACAATCTATCCGTAATTGTTCTAGCGATTTGAACGGCCTAAATTCTCATGCAACTATGCCATCTTGTATATGGTGGATGAGTCACCACCATTTATTAAATGCTAGCATTCAGAGAAGAATAATATGATACATTGCACACATCTTTCACCAATGTACACGGTTGTCCAATTCTGACAATTTGGGCCCACGGTCCGCTAATCCAGATCGTTGAATGAGCAGGAATATCTCAGAAAAAGATGTTAGAACTCTTGTCAGTCGCATCTATACCGTTGCTGTAATTCTATCCTTACCAGTCGATATTTAATCCATAAAATGAACGGTTAATATTTACTTGGCAAGGATAATTCTGAAGGTCCGAACGGAAAACGCGTGTATATTTCAAAAAATACAGGGCCATGTACCATAAAACTACTCCCACGCAAATGGAATGGGTGTGACTGTATGAGTGACAATGCATGGTCGATCCATGGATGATGAACTAGGTATTTGAGAGGGTCCCACTTGATTATGGTGGTATGCAGAGGATGACGTCCCCATATAGTGTCCTTTGAGCTGGATGATGGTGAGAGATGTATGAGCTGGTGGACCGCTTAGTATATCTCCGATTAGTTCATGATAAAGGGACGCTAATTTCCAACTACAGTTGTTATTGTTGGATGCCAGTGCAACAAAAGCTTTGTGGGGCCCATCGTGATGTGTGTTGAATATTCATTCCCATATCAGGACGTATGGAACCAGTTCGGATGAGAATGTTCACCGTTGAAATCTTTTTGGCCCACCGTGACATTTATCTGCAACAGGTATGAAGGGCGAAACCAGATTCCAGCTTGGTTCGAATCTTAAGTGGGACCCAAGAGGTT
Source organism: Magnolia sinica (assembly GCF_029962835.1). Lineage (NCBI taxonomy): Eukaryota > Viridiplantae > Streptophyta > Magnoliopsida > Magnoliales > Magnoliaceae > Magnolia > Magnolia sinica. The sequence continues at coordinate 126,390,161 of NC_080575.1, read as the reverse complement.
TTAATGGTTGTAGTCCCTTCCAAACTTTTTCCATGTGCGGTGGCCCAATTGAGTTTTGGGTCGGTTGCATTTTCGTGCTCACCCAATTCCATTCTCTTATAGGTTGGTGAAACCGACACCATGGTATGTCTGGAGACTGGACTTTGTGGGGTCTACTATGATGTATGTTTTTTACTGATGCCGTTCATCCATTTTGCAAACTCAATTTACAGCATGGCCCATAATTTGAAGCATATTCCAATCTCAAGTGAAGCATGCTAGAAAAAATAATGAGAATAATGATGTACACCGATGATGAAATCTTCCCAGTGTCACAGTCATGCCTATTTGCCATCTAACCTCTTCATAAGGGAGGCAGATTGGTGCTACCCCCACTAGACTTAGCTAGAGATGGACGGTTTTACAAGGGACTCTGTGAAAACCACTATGATATATGAGTTTTTATTGGGAGACGTCCATCAATTTTGATAGACTTCTAAGGTATGATTCAAAAAAGAGGTAGATAGAAAGTTCAAGTGGACCACAACACAAGAGGCAGCGGTCTCAATGACCTCCACTATTTGAACCTTCCTAGGGTGGGTCGCGTTGTTTATTTGCCATCTAACCTATTTATAAGGTTTTGTAGACTTAGATGAAGGGATAACATAAATGGTAGCTTGATTCAAAACTTATATGGCTCTAAAGAAGCTTTTAATGGTAGTTGTTCAATCCCCATGGTTTCCCTAGGCATGATTCACTCAAACATTTAGTCTATTTTATTTTTGGACTCATTAGTTAAAATGATTTTTCAAGATGCTGTCTTATGAACTAAATTGATTTTTCAAAATGGATGGACAGCTTAGATAAAACAAATATACTTCAGAACTTTTGACAGGACTGTCCGTCTCAAGCAAAGTCATGGCGGGGTGTTACCCAATCTGCGATCGTTCATAAGACCAGGCGAACTTTGGACAAAGGAAAAACATAGATATGACCTTTTGTTTTTTATTTTTTTTGTTAGCTTGTTAGTGCATCCGACTGTCAGTTGACAATTCACTGTTAGCCACCCCCACTAAGGATCAGGGTGTAAAAACATAAATATCACCATCAAAGGAACCTCTGTTACCCTAGCCCGGGGGGGTGGTGGCTAACATGGAGTGTGTGTACTGACATGGGTGTTTACTAACATGCGTGTTTATTAACATGCTAACCCAAAAAAAAAAAAAAAAACAAGAATGCTTCTGTTACCCTAAGGAAGTCGCTGTTTCCAATGTGGTGTGGTCCACTTGAGTTTTGGATTTGCTTCGATTTTATTTTAAACTCTTGCCCTAACAAAATGGATTGACAGCGTACATTATGGTGGGCCCGACAGAGCCCGGTCACCAGGCATATCGGTGGTGAACGTGTTGGGTTCACCACCCAATCCCCTTTCCCCAACAGAAGCAGGCAGAAGTGACGGACGGACTCGATTGACCCGACATATCAAGGTGGCCCCACGAACCATTTCGTGAACGGTTTCCGATGCAGGAGATGCACGTTGTTGATAACGACAGCCACGTGTCGGATCCATTATCCCATTGGCAAGCATACAGTAGGCTTTGGTAGTGAGATGTATCTGGCGACGACTTACATTGATGGCTGATCATGAAATGGCCATCTGATGGTGAGATGCATGATCCGTTTCACATGCCGATGGGGCCCACCATACACAACTGGTGGGCCGATCATAAAGATGATGAAGAATCTTCGATTTCGCTTTCGTCATAATCCAGGTTATGGTCGGATAACAATGATGGCGATGCCATGACAAAAACCAGCTATGGTGGTGGGCCACATGATCATCATTCGATGATGATGATGAAAATTTACATCATCATATCATCCAAGTGACCAACCATCACTCAGACTCTTCTCCTTACTTTAAATGCTGATTGGCCGATGGCTAATTACATCTATCGCTGATTTTGTCCCCAAAGGGATTGTGGATTTGCTGCCAAAGCATTTCCCACGCAAGAATTTTCGGTGGGGCCCACTGAGATGTTTGTAAAAAATCCAACCCCTTCATCATTTTTTCGAGATCATTTTAGAACATGGGAAGAAAAATAAGGTGGATCTAAACAGCAAATGGGCCACACGAGAGGAAAAAACGGGGATTTAGTGACCACCGTTGGAATATTTATCTGTCCACATAATTTTTGTATCGGTCCAAGTTTTTGGTTTTTCCACTTCATCTCAGAGAAAATGACCTTATAAACGGTTTGAATGGCATATGAACATTAAGGTAGAGCCTAGGAAGGTTTCATCGGTAGGAATTCCTTTCCCCACTCTTTCATCTTGTATTGCCCATTTGAGTATTTGAAACTTCTCATTTTCTATGTAATGTCTATAACGAGCTCAAAAAATGAATGGATGAGTTGGATTTCTCATCAACATCACGGTGGACCCCACCATGCATCCCACCACAGGAACTTCCTGCCAAAGCGTCCCTCCCAAAGCATCATGTTTTAGGGTACTTTACGTGCGGGAACGGATTGGCTACTTCCACTGCCACCGGTCAATGGCTAGTGGTCGGTGATATGTGGGACCCTCCATGACGTCCATATATTTTTATAAATATTTTTATGATATGAGACCAAAAATTAGACATATATCAATATTAAGTGGACCACATTAAGGGAAACAGTGTTGAATGAACTTCGACCATTAAAAATTTATGGGGGCCATAAAAAGTTATAGACAAAGCTGATACTTGTTTTTTCCCTTCATCTGACTATTTATGACTTAATCAACAGATTGAATGTCAAATAAACATATAATGGGCCTTAGAAGGATTTTAATGATGGATATCCAATTGTAATTGTTTTCCTGTGGTGTGGTCTACCTGAGATTTATTTTCCGCTATTTTTTTAGATAATGCCTTAAAATTATCTGTAAAAATGGATGAAACACATACGTCATGGTGGGGCCCACAGAGCACCTAACACCAGCCACCGGGCTGATGGCAGGGGAGTAGCCAAATCCGTTTCCATTACGTGCGCTCATATGGTACCTGTAGTGCGGTACCACCGTAAGTTTGTGGTTGTACCGGGCTGTTGTGGGCTCATGTCAACTGTACATTGTATCCACGCCGTTCATTAGATGATGCTTAGCACATGGGACCAACAATCAGCTCAGTTGGAAACTCAGGCGGTTGAAACCACAAGAAACAATTGGGACGGGACACCCAACAAATATAACCGTTCTTGTGATTTTAGAGGCTAATGGTTTTGTTTACATGCCATCTAATCCATTCATTAGATGAGCCCTAGTGTGAAGAAGGGAGACAAATATATAAAAATAAAATAAAATCAAGCCATTCCAAACCTACATCACGGCTACAATACATGGCCTTGTTGCACCTTTAGATGGCAAACGTATGATTCATCCTGTCCATTCATGTAAAAAAAGTTAGAGCTTTAAACTCAAAACAGCTCATTCGGGAGTTGGTAAATATCACATATATATACGTTGGTTTGATACATTAACTGGTTTGGAATATCACAAACATTCATGCCTATATATTAAAGAACTTAAATGTAGGTCAATTCCTCTCACGTCATCTAATCGAACCATAATGTTTGAATTTTAAATGCATTTTATTTACAACCATCCAAACACAATTAATTAATCAATCCACTTTAGATAGGTGTAAATGAAATGCATTTTAAAAGGATGGGTTGGTGGGAGGGATGGAAGCATTGAAATATTTTGATATGTTTGTAAGAACATACCTAGTATTTTAAATTAACTTTAATATGATAAATTAATATACATATATGACATTTAATAGAAAGATGATAATAAGCCTATTAAAATATATAGAGGAGAGGAATGCTCACATATGAACCACTTCTAACGACGACTCGTAAATACTTCTTAACAACTCATCACATGTAATATAGGCCAAAAATCTGAATCGTCCATAAGCCGGCCTCGCAAGTGAGCAATCCTCGAAGTATATAACTTAGTAAAAACTAACAAAGCTTCTAATATTGGGTGAGCCTCCAACCTCAGCATCATAAATAATATTATTTTAACTGTCCAAGCATATGTGGTTAGCCTTTGGATGATTCGTATCATTTTATTAGTGAGATTTTAGTGATGTAGCCTATAGTTGGATTCTGTGATGTAGCGTATAATTATTTTATTTTTATACATTTACTCCCATTCTAAGCACTTAGGTGTCATTTACCTTGATTTATGCGTAATGTCTCTCATCCATGCGACCCAAAATTGAGGCACATGTATATGATTGTGGACCATTGGTCCATTTTTCAAAACGCCCATTTTTCTGGTATACCTATAGCTGCCTGATCATCTTATCAATACCTGCTATGTGTTGTACACTGCCTGATGACGGCCTGGATCACTGACATGCATGTCATCCAACGGTCAGGATGAGGTCACGCATCGTAGCAATGATGAGGGTCCCAGCATTCTATCAAAACCCCTTCCATTTCTCCCTGTCCCTCCCATTTGTCAATGGATTGGATGGAGTAGTTGACCCGATGGAGCTAATGGATAGAATTCAGATCCCCCAAAAGCCACATAATTACTGACCGTTCACGTCTGTAATAATAGCTTCTTTCAGACCGTTGATTGATTGAGAGTTGGCAGCGACTCAATCGGGTCAGCACGTGAGTCTTTTCATGTGTCCCGTTCTGTCTTTTCTCGTCGGAGCTGATCCAATGCATCTGGACCGTGCCTCCAGATCTCATACCATACATGTGGCACTTGAAAGTAACGGAGGGTACCATGAGGGCCACATGCTCGACAACGGGTCCTAATCAAAAACTCATTTGATTGGACTCCAACAGAATGCCAAAAAAATTGCTAGCTTTTGATTTCTAGCATTCATTTTTATGGAGCTGGTTTAACGGCTAGGATTTGTCTAAACCAAACGTCTTCTGGCTTGCGGCCCATTACTATTTGACCTATCAAATGAACGGTCTAGATGTATTCCCATTTCATATACACATGAACAGGGAACAAGCGCGTGATATTGTGATATTTGATTGAGAAATAGTCTGTCATTGTGACAGATGATACGCTGGCAGTTACAAATTTAAGAGACATTGCATTAGTGGCATAAAATTAGCTCAAACTATACCGTCCAAAATATGTGTACCAGTTTAGATTAATCATTAATAACAAAATTTCTCTTACTTAGTTATCTAAATATTAGATCGGTGGGCATTTACTGACGGTTAGAAATGAATTTAAAAAAAGTGTCCACAAATCAGAGGATGGAAATGCAACCCAGACTTTTTTGATTGAGTTAGCGATGGTGGGTTCTTTAATTTAGTCGGTTTAAGTAAGTTAATATATGCCAGGTGTATCATTGTAACTGCCGCCTAAGTATCAAGTGTCAAATGCAGCCAGAGTATCAAGTGACTTCATTAGTTGATAAGGAAATATAGGCTACTGTTCCCACGATTTAACCCATGATTTATGACGACAACCATATAAAATAATCCCATATAAGAGAATGAATCCATGCAACGCAGCTAAAGAAAGAATCTTTTGGATAATATAAAAAATAATCTTAAAATCCTTTTCTTTTAAATGACCGAAATGCCCCTAAGTGTACGTTTTATCTTCGATTTTTTATTTTTATTTTTGATTATTTTGAGTTCTTTGGCTCCGGCTGAAAAGCCGTGTAATTGAGGAAAATAATGAAATGAGTAAAGGTTTGAAATAGTTTGGTTTGAGAATTTTTTGAGAGTATTTCCCACCATCCACTGCTGGTCACATCATTGTATGAATGGTTCTGATCATTTTAATTTTGAAACATAACCATAGATCCACACATGCATGGAATGTATATTGAATGGGAACTATTCATAGGGATCTTTATTTATATTGGTGACCCACTTCATGATTGGATCGACGGGCCAAATGGCATGGCCAGATCATTCATTATCTGCCTTCCCTTGAGCATTAATTTTCGCTGATGCAATCTAACATGTAGAATTTATGAGTGCCTGCGTATCAAGTGTTGTTCTCTACTAGAGTATGAAATAACTCTTCCTACATGAATTAATGAGACCCAAGAAGTAGACAATGGAACATGAAGTGGTGTCCGGATTATAGTACGAATACTCGTTTGTGTCTGTTCCATTGACTTTAGGTCTCGTACCATACACGTTAAAAACAAGCGTTTCCAAGGGTTGGCTGAAGGAGATGAACCTGTTCCCACCCTTTTCCATACAAGTGCCATGGATGGATTCATTGCACAGGCTCCACCTTTTGATCTCCATTGACCAAAAATTACTTTCATCGGATGATCCCAACCGTCTAATCAATGTACTTAAAAGGACACGCTCAAGGGCAAAAACAAGAGAAATTTCATATGTATGCCTGTGTTTGTCCTGTCATTACAATTATGGCATGGCTACTCAGATTGACTTGTTGGGTGAACTTGTTTGAGCCGGGGCGAGTGAGGCAGTAGACACCCACTTAAACAACGCCCACCCTCTGTCCAAAAATAGGCAAAAACGGTAGAAAAAAAAATTATAAAAGCATTTAAGAAATTTGTGCCAATTTTATTAGCTTTCAATCCCTAGCAATGAGGAGATTCTGCCAGTTAAGATACTTTACCATGGAAGCGGATTGCATGCTGAGTAAGTCACTATATACCGAGTAAATGCTGTGGGCCCAACTGGCCATCTCTTCTAACAGATAATTTTAAGCTTTATTCCAAAAATAGAGTCTATTCAATCCTCAAGTGGAGCACACCACCGGATACCGTGTGAATTGAATATCTACTGTTGGAAAGTTATTGGGGGCCAAAAAAATTATAGATCAAGTTGATATTTGTGTCTCCCGTTAATTAATGTCTATCTGATCTTACGAAGAAGTTGGATGGCAAATAAATATCACTAAGGGCTTTAGAAAGTTTTCAACAATGGAAATCAATACTTCTACTTTTTCCTGTGGTATGGTTCACTTTATCTTTACATATGCATCAATTTTGGGTTCAACTCCCTAAAATGATATGAAAAAATGACTAGATGGCGTGGATAAACTAGATGCATTCACGGTGGGCCCAACAAAGTTTACTCAGTACAATAAGAGCACACTGAGTAACTCACTACACAATCCAATTTCCTTTACCACTACAATACTTATACATCAGTCAATCACAACAATTCAATTAATCAAATCCAATTTGTCAAGAGTCACGGACATCTACTTATACATTTGTAACCTAAGAAAATGATGTTTGACTTTCTTTTTCTTTTTGTCATATCTCAATTAAGTTCAAATCACGATTCATTATACATATTTGATGACAGCTAATATTACTACTTCTTGTTCCTTTTATTATTATTATTTTTTACGGCATTTATTTTAAATTGTCTTTATTTTATTCTATATACATGACCATTATCTTTCGACTTTGCGTAGCAAGGCTATACTCTCTTTTATTTATTTTTTTCGCATGTTTGGCTCTCTTGTGGAGTTATACAAAGCATGGCCACATGGTTAACATATTTGCAGGTACCCTAATTCCTTTAATAATCACACATCCCCTAAAGTAGAGACCTTGTTAGTTTCTCAAGCCCTTATCTAATGGTGTCTAACTCATTCATCTTGTAATTGAGGCCTTTACTCAAAAACTCATGGTCACAAACCAATTGCCGAAATTACTTGAGTTCGAGAATCTTACAATTTCATGACTCTTAGGTGATCCGAAGATTTTGGACTTGTCGTAAATTCCTAAGCATTATTTAACTAGTGGTGACTCTAAATCAAACTCACATTTATAACTGTGTCAATTCTACAATCAAATCAAATCAAAATTAAAACCAACAAATGAAAAAGATCAAGAAAGCGAAGGATTCATCTCGCCGTATGCCGCCCACGGTAGGACATTCACGGAGGCATATTTTCAATGTTGATTGCTGACTTGTGGAAGGGTGGGCCAGGCCTGGTGTAGCTCTTGGCCTGTATTGGGAACTGTTTTACAATGGGCCATCGGGCCGGCCAGCCCAATTCAAAATTCTGACTTTTCAGGCCTGAGCCTATCCCATGGACATGTGCTGAAGCAGTTTAGACTCGGCTAAGTCCGAGTTAACCCAGACGAGTCAGTAATATATGACTTGTACACTCACTTCCCAGCGTGACACTTCACTTCTTTTTATATTCTGAATGCTGACATGAGCTTTGCTAACCTCACACGTGTGTGCACCAAATCGCGTGCATACCACCATGTGCCAGCAATGCACATATCTGCGAGATTTGATCCATCCACCATGTTGTCCACGTTCTACCTGTTTTCCCGAAAATAAAATCTGATCGAATCAGCAGCCACGCCTCTGAAACAAACTGTGGACCACCTGACAAGTGGATCAACCTGATTCCTGGGCTTCGGCATCATGGATGAGTGACTTTACAGATTTAAGAAGCCGTCCAAAAAATTTGTGAGGCCCACCGTAATGTTTTTATGATCCGCGCCATCACTAAGTTGCATTGGCACATGTTAGGATATTTCCAAAAAGAACACATATAAAACTCAAATTAACCTAGAATATATATATATATATATATATATATATCAGGTCCAACGCATATTTTGTGGACAACCATGCTATTTCACACCTTCCTAACAAATATCAACCACTGGTATCAATGACGTTTATTACAGGCATTCAAGATTGTTATGAAAAAAAAAAATGTCTAAATCAGCAATTTAATGAATCTGTTTGTTAGGGAGCATTATAGATTTTTCATGATTCCGAAAAATCACTTTTTATTAGGTTATCATAGCCATCCCATTTATGGGATTGCCTAAGTGAACTGATACAATTAGGCCCACTATAATTTATAATGCTGGCAATAAGGCATTTGTCAAAGTATTATTAAAAATAAAAAAGCTTTGCCTTAAATCTACACCGTTCAGCATTTTTAGCATGATCCAAAGAAAGAAGCATATTCAAATATTGTGTAGACCATAGCACATGAAACAGTAGTGATTGAATCCCCACCATTAAAAACTTCATCGGGGCTATAGGAATGTTTATTAGCCATCCAACCTGTTGATAAGGTCAGAAAGATCTGGATGAAGTGACCACACAAATATCAGCTTGATCCAAAACTTTGTGGACAACGGGAAGTTTTTAACGGTCGATTACCACTGTTTCCTGTATGAGGGTCCACCTGAGATTTGGATCTGGTTAATTTTTTGGGTCATCCCCTAAAATGAACTTTCAATAGGGATGGATGGTGTGGATGTAGTCACATACATCACAACAGGCCCCACAGTCAGGTGTCCCACCCACCTCAGTGGATCCGGCGTCTCACCTAATCCGCTCCCGGTTCCGTTCGGGGTCTCAGAACCATCGTGCAATGCTAGCATGTGTGACATGCACATGAGCTTATTCCACACGCACCCCAGCTTAGCAACGCTCTTAAATGAAATTAGGCTTTATGGTCCTCCCACTTGGCAGCTTCCAACTTGTCAAGTACTTGTGACATCCAATCCTTCCACTAGATTGGACCCACCATGTGGGTTACTTCATGTAAATATCAGCGATATCTAATCATTAAGTGGACCACGCAATAGAAAAGTGTATACCCATTGATACATAGCAAAATAAAGTGTGGTCCAATCAATACGTGAATATAGCTATTTTTGCACAAGGTGTTCTGATCAGATGGGCCCAACCTATTAGATAGATCAGATGTCCCACTTCATAGGTTGGAAATTATCTATTAGGTTGGATCATTCCCTGCTCAGATCCAGTTGGTTGGACGCGAGACATTATAAGAGGAGTCTACCACCCGGGAGACTTTTGTGTGATCAGACACAGCTTAGACAGGGTGCGTTGGGGTTGAGGGTGGGCCCCATCATGATGCATCATGGAATGTAATCTGACCATTAGATATATGATGGTAATTTAGACGGAATTTAAGTGGCCACACCAACGGAATCAATGGGAGGAGGAATTACATAACTAGGTAGCTGCAATCAATTTTTTCTAATTGTTCAATAGATGAATGCATGGAAAGACTGGAACCAGGGACACAACATTTAGAAATAAATAAATAAATATAAATATATGAGAAAAGTTCTATAAGGTCAATCATTGGGAGGTCTGTTGGCCCCACCATGATGTGTGATGGACATCCACGCCGTATATATGGTGAGTCCCCTGAAATGTACCAAAAAATCAGCTATATTTGTAACTCAGGTGGGCCACACCATCAATGGGAAATCATGCCTAAACCACCTGAGTTTTTTGATGACCTGAAATTTGGGATGAACCCTTATCAGAGTGGGGCACACATAATGGATGGGTAGGATGTTTGAACCACATTTCATTGGGCCTTTTAAATAATGAGAAAGTTCTCTGTGAATGGGCATCCACTCTCAACCGCTGTTTGTGGTGTGGCCCACCTAAGTCAAGAATGTCAATAACACATCATTATGGGGGGCACCGAGCTTGACCTCAATAGAAGCTCCCACGAGATAGACCTTGCAGTAACTTTTTCCGATATAAGTGTATATTTATTTATTTACAAAAAGATATTTCCCCGGTTCCACTCTTTCCGAGCCCCTTGTTCAACTAGAAAAAGGAGATTTTGACAGAACGAAGGCTGTCCATCGCGGCGGCGGCTACCTACCGTGCAAGGGACGCGGATTGCGTCCTACCCCCGCCCGGACAGTAATCCGTCCGGGCAGGGCTCTGTGGGGCCCACCGTGATGTAAATGTTTTATCCAAGCCGTTCATCGCTTTTATCAGGTCATTTTAAGATACTTATGGAAAATCGAAAGAGGTCCAGAGCTCCAGTGGATCACACCGGAGGAAGCTGCAGTGATAATGACACCCACCGTTGAAACCTCTCTAAGGGCCACCGTGATGTTTCTTTATCATCAAATTTATTAATATGGTCATGTAGACGTGGATGAAGTGAAAAAACAAATATTAGCTTGATCCGAAACTTCTCCAGCTCCCAAGAAGTTTTTAATGGTGGAAATTAAATCCCCACTTTGTGGTCCACTTAAACCCTGTACCTTACTCAATATTTATACGATAACTTAAATTGATCTGAGAAAAGCGATTAACGGCTTGGATAAAACTGTTACATAACGGTGGGCCCCACAGCCCTGCCCGGACGGATTAGTAGGACGCAATCCGCGTCCCGATGCAAGGCATTGGTACCGTAAACGGATCGGCTACTCCCCTGCCACCAGCACCGTGGCTGATGGTCGGTGCTCTGTGGGCCCCACCATGATGCATGTGTTTCATGCATTCTGTTCATTCATTTTTACATATAAATATCAGGTGGACCACATTACAGGAAAACAATAGTGATTGAAGATTCACCATTAAAATCCACCTAAGGCCCACTGAGCTGTTTATTTCACATCAAATCTGTTGATTAGGTCATTTAGACCCATATGAAGGGAAAAAAACAAAGATCAGGTCCATCCAAAACTTTTATGCCCCCAAAAAGTTTTTAATGGTCGAGTGGTATACTCTCGGGAGTTTCAACACCCGGTCAAGGGATGAGTACCCATAGGTGGTGAAATTCCACTAGCGTGAGTGTGTGGGGTGTGTGTGCGTATGAAAAAAAATAAAATAAAATACACAACAAAACACTGTTTACTGTAATGTGGTCCAATTGAGATTGATATATATCTTATTTTTGCTCTCATATCAGAAAATAATCTAAAAAAATAGAGGGACAACAGAGATGAAACACATACATCATGTTGGGACCTACGTGGCACCGACCACAAGCCAGGGAGTAGCTAATCCGTTTCCATTGCTCCCACCATTACGTGGCTTGGTATGTCAGAGATCCCAATAATAAACGGTATGAACATATGTGAACTAGAAAATTATATTGTTATGCTTATAAGGCATATCACAATTTTATGATGAAAATGGGCTGTTAAAAATTTAAAAAAAGTCCAATGACCCATGTGATGCATGTCATGTGAACAGTATGCACAACCTAATGAACGGTTTAGATAATAGCTCAGACATATGCCATCTAATCGTGGAAATTTTGAGAGTATATATGAGTGTATGTTTATGCATTGTAGGGCATTATTATCTTGTCACTGGTAAGATAGTCTATTATATAATGTTTTTATGCCTAACTTTAATGAAAAGTATATATAAGCTTCCAGCAATGTAATTCCTATCGTTTTAAGAAATAAGACTCCATGAGGTTGTTATGATACTCACATTCTATCAAAACATCAATTAAAGTTCAAAAATTTTCAAATCATTAACTATTTTCTTTACAAAAGGTTCCAACTCATGGCTCAATGGTAAATATAATGCGTTTCAATAATAAGATCTCGTCGATTACAATGCTCATGTGATATATTCTTATGTAAAAAAAAGAAAAAAAAAAATCTTTACAAGGCTTAGTAGGGTGAGAGCCTTGTCTAGCAAAGCAAATGCACATGCTGGATTGGAACATTTCTTTTTTATTAGGCCTTTTCATCAGGTGGGTGTTTAGACCTGTCTTAAAATCTAGACCAGTTAAGACATCGGGTGGACCACAACATACTCAACTGCTCCAGAGGATGCCTACTCTTGCTCGGGTGGTAGACTCTCAAGAATTTCAACACCCAGTCAAGGATTTAAGTATCCATAGGTGGTGAAATCCCACTAAGGCGTGAGTGTGTGGGGGGTGTGACATGCGTGAGTAAAAAAAAAAAAAACTGCTCGAGAAAATAATATTAGCTGTCAGTTTAAAATCTCACCCCCCACGTGAGGATTAGCCTGAATTAGCACTGTTTTCATATGAATTGGCACTAACCTGATAAAATAAAAAAGATGTACTAGCTAAACACTGTTACTCAGCAGAGGGCGAAAGATGATATGCATGCATTTAGAAATTATTGGGAAAATGCATAGGCGGCTGGCAAATAGGTCAAACTGACCTGTCAAAATTATGGTTCCTATTTGAAACTTATTTCATTATTCAACTAGATTGGGAGATTTACTGGACAGTTAAAATTAAAAATATCCAATGATCTTATTTCAATCCACCAAGCAGTGGTTGAGAGTGTTCACCCAATCTAATTTTAGGACAGAGACTTTGAAACTATGGATTCCACAATTTAATCAGTTTAACTGGAGACAATGTAAGCCATATATAAAATAATTGAGCGCTTTGAGTATCAAGTGCCAAACATTACCAGAGTATCAACCAACGACCGAATTTGAAAAGATTTGAAATGTTTCTCAGTAAGTTGAGGAGACATGACATGTCGGCACATGCACATGGAATGTTTCGTACACTTGTGATCTTCTTTTGGCTTCCTTTGGTACGGCACGAGGATGCTTATTTTCTCTTACAAACATGCAACCGGACTAGCCCATAAGGATCACATGGTCGAGATTGGAGGTTTCTGTCAGGTGGGCCATTCTAATCTTCCGTCCTGAATATTCAGGCCGTTTGGCTCCTCACGTTAATGACGAGCAGCCCAGAAGATCCAAACAGTGTAGCCACTTGATGGGAAAGCTAGGATCCCTTACACGTGCTAAACATATGGAAATTAGCCTGTTTGTGGATGGGGTAGGAATACCAAATGAGACGACGGGAGCCACGTGGGTGGAAGTTTCATGAGATCCACCCCGTCCATCAGGTATGATGATTTATGATCACCTTGGAACCCAAAAAATCATGGGTTTAATTCCATGGGGGTGGTCCACCTAAGTGTTTAACATGTTGAAAAGAAAAAACCGCAAGCGCTTGATGTAGGCTAAGTCGTTTTTTTTTAAAAAAAGAGCCAAAAATAATATCAAAGATTAAAAGAAAAAGAAAATTAAAACAAGAGCAAGAGTGATTTAGATGGTTTAGCAATATGATTATTCCACAAGATAGAAATGCAACTTTTTTTTAAAAAAACCAAAACAAGGTAAATAAAAGTAGTAAACCTACTTCTCCCATTATACAAGAATCTTTCACCAAGTAAACCACCAAGAGATGAATATATGAAATACACTTCCAACCATAACCCCCTTTATATCCCTAATATTATGTGAGAGCACATGCCAAAATCCTAAGGCATATTTGATTCACAAGATTAAATGGTATGAAATTGAATTAGATGGAATTAACATGAGTATGGCATAATGATTACATGTATGGAAATGTCATGATATTTTAACTGTCCATCTTACATTTGGGATCAAATTCTTCCTTTGCAAAAAAAACACTATCAAACAGAAACTTGCATTTGTGGGGCGATGAGTATGTTATCAATCGGTCAGATTTACAACTAATGTCAATCCCAAGTACACATATGCAACTCAAATGTCACTTGTAAAGGATGCATGTAAATGCACATTGTGGATAAAACACGTGTGAATTTAGGGCCCATAGATGTACTGAATTTTGCAATCCACTATAAATCCCATAGTATCTACTGTCAGGACGGGATGATATGAAACCCAAATTAATCTAATTATTCTTATTATTTCCAAATGTCAAATAAATTTGCATTAAAACAAATGCAATTCCATACCACATAATCTCACATTCCAAACACAAGCTTAGAGAAACTAAGCTTCACTTAACGTAAGTATGCAAGCATGCATAAGGTAAAGGGATAGAGAAAAATAAGGACAGGAGAGACATCTCCCATCACCTCAACATAATCATCCTAACTTTTAAAGTCAATGCCAAACGAAAGTGCCGCACCTATGGGCAGGGTCATTTTTAGAACATTAAGTCCTTCTACCCTTATAAGAGAAAGGGGCACCAATAGGTAACAGCTGTTTCAAGGAAACCTACCACCGTAGAAACTTAAATAAATACAGTAGGTACAACTAGGAAGGTGAAATAAATATCTCTAGTAATAATAAGATTAAGAAACAGCCATCCCTTTATGAGTTAATTAGATAGAACCACTTAAAAAATTTCAGTTAGATCTTAACCTTTGCTATTTTCTATCAAATTGAAGTCATGTCATCAAGCCCTTTTTTTTTCTTCTTTTTACGCCAGTAATGAAAATACCCATAATAAGTTAAGTCAAACCACCAGACGAATGGCTTAAATCTAAAAGTATATATTTCTCTCACTTACCTGTAAAGGAGTATTTCCATCATTTCTAATGCCAAATGTGTTTTTAATCATTGTCACAAGTACTTGCTCACTCACACCACTCGGTGCTAGAACCTATAACCTCATGTTGAAACTCTTGTAAGTCTACCATTCAGCCAATGGGACGCAGGCTGTTTCTAAAAATCCCTTTCCAACAGGTATACAACTTTGTGAACCGTTAATTATCCAATCAATCCATATTGCTGCCATTCATCTTTCAACCAACTGAGGGAATGGTTAGAATTATGCTATCAAGTTGATCTGTTAAAGCTATTGTTCATCCCTATTATTGCTATTACTTGTAGGAACCAATCAGAATGAGTTATGTGTGATCTATACTATTCCACGTGGTGTATTTGTAGATTTATAAAAATATACGAAGATGATTTTATGATAATACAATTGGAGTGCTTTAAAGAAAGGTATGTCATTGTTTAAGCGGTTGGTCATGGGATAACAATTGTATAAAAGCAATTACAGAACATGTGATAAAAGAAGTAAAGAAGGTTGTGTAGTGCTGAACGGTTATAACAACCGTCAGAACGTGAGAATAATCAAGATGTACATATTAAGGCTATAAATAACATAAGAATTCAACGGGAAGATTTCATCTCACACTAACTCGATCAAACCCAAACATCATCTCTCAATTATCGTTTTAATTACTAGTCAATTATATTTCTTAGTATAATTAATATTCTACTTTTTTTGCCAAGTAAATTACATTCTTAGCATGATTGTTTATTTTTCGCTTGTTGTTTTACATTTCATAATGGAATTCATAGCGTTAATCGAGTAACTGTCTTAGCTGTAGTTTTGGTCTACTTTTAGCTCATATGATGGATTCAGTTCTCCAATTGAAAAGGTGCTTCGCAACTGTTCTTCATGACGGTAAGAATCTCTTCTTCGTTTCTCTTTTATCTGTACTGAAATGTCCTTTCGTACGGAAGTCAAATGTATAACCCATCATCAAAGGACGAACCTAACCCTCTAAATATCATCTTATACTATTTTACACTACTAGTGAGTGACTGAATAAATCGCCAATCTCATCTAATCTTGATCATATACTGCATATCTATCCATCTTGATGCATGGGGTAATAATTATTCGGTTTGAATTGAGCTGCAAATTCAATTCTAGTATGCATAAATCCAAATTGTCAAAAAACCAGCAACAACATAAGCAATTTTTTATATGGCCCACCATTTGGATGGTTGAATGTTTGCATGGCTACCCAAGAAATTTGGGCTATACACGATGGATGGTCCAGATCGACTAACTAGACTTTTGACATGTACCTATCAACTAGTCACTGTTGCTTGGCACCGTTTCTTAAAACTTCACATGGAAGTCATATCTTTGAAACACGGACTGTAGCTTCGTATGCTTCTGATTTTCAACATCATGGCCACCTTTTCGTGCCTTTTCTTGGATGGACTTGTCCTGCAATCCTGGCCGGACGTCTGGCTCTAAGGGCTGGAATCGTACACGTGGCAGAATGGTACCCACTTGATGGAGGGAGCCTTTTAGATCACCCCAGAAAGCAATAACATGGAAAGATAAAGTGAAAGTTGGTTACAAAAGCTAGCATACAGTTAAAAGGATAACGATATGTGGGAGAAAGAGTGGTGAGGCTTATTGCGTGAGTAGCCATCAGATTCCTACTCTCTCACGTGTCAGCAACTAAGTCCATTCGATATATGGGCCGTCCCGCGTACATCCCATGAACTGAAAATGATTCGATTCTGACCCACATTTATGCCGTACAGTAAATGTGGACCACTGGCCAGTAGTTACTGATCTTCTATCCTTTCCATACAATCTGGCCCATCAGATGAGTCAACCGTTACAATTCTTTCTGATAGTTCTTATAAGATCAGATGCACAAGATGAACGGGTCCGATCTCGTACAGAATCACTACTTTGGTACGTGTGATAGACAGTAGGATTCTCAAGGCTACTCTCGCATTTAGCGGTAAAAAACACCACTTTATATTTGGTAAATGAAATTTACACCCGCAATCTTTTCATACATAACCCACTTTTGTACCATTTGACACCTAGTATGTTTAAAATTTTCTATTTATGGGATCGGAAGAGCACTATTCCACTAGCAAAAGTACAAATGTGGGCGCACGCATAAAAAAAAGTTGGGTGCAAATGATGCATCTTCTTAATTTCCATGTTCTTTCTATATTCTTGTTCGTATATAGGATCCAATGTGAAGATTTGTTAGTTTCACACGCGTGTGAGAGCATGTGACAAGCATGCTCTCCCATGCATCATAATGTGACACGTGTGAGATCTAAGCTTTCCATTGAGTGAGCTGTGATGTTTAGATCTTCTGGCCCGAAAATCAAGCCATTTCACAACTCAGGTGCACCCTTGCATAATAAAAATAAATGAATGGCTAGAAAGAAATATTTTAACCATTGATTTACGGGGAAGTAGGTTGTGGCCTTTTTGCTAACGATCTAGACCTTCGGAACAGTCGACCAGCTCTTTGATGAGCCGTAGCCTAAATCGATCGGAGCCATGGGAAGCACCACTCGATTTGGACAGTTAGAAAAGTTTAGATCAACGGTTCAGATTAAAGTCTATAGATATTGAATAAATATTAAAACTTGAAATGATCTTTTTTCCAGATTCTTTCAATGATCGATAGATAAAGGATCTATTACAGGGGAAACCCATGTGAGATCTGGGCCATTCATCTATTGTTTCCTACCGTGGATGGGGTGGATGATCCTATCAACTGGTGTTAGGAAACATCCAACCAACGATTCACATTGCATGGACAATTTGTGGCCCGCAAAAATCTCCCATGTTGGTGTGGCTTGTATCCGATGATCAGAACCATTCATAGAGAGAAGCATACGATAAATAACCTACGGCCCAAAAACCGCAACGACACAACAACCTAGAAATTCAATCAGTGGACAATCAAATGTCCATTGATCGGATGGTTAGGAACAACCGAGAGGGTGTGTGAAGATTTTACGTGGACCCCACCAGAAAACAAATTCTAATCTCTGTATGCAACCCACGTGTACAAATGCCCACCATGCAGATGAATGATTTAGCAAGCTATCCATCATTTCCAAAGGAAAATTCATGCCGCGTAATCAGCAATCAAAGATCTCGTAACCGTCCAATCCTGATCGGACGGTGGTTAGTTTGTTGGTAAGAGACAGTGAATCATAACACAATTGAAAAATACAGAAAGAGGGAAGCTAAACCCATTTGGGCAAGGAGAGATTCAAGAGGTGAACTGTGGCACACGTGCTAACGAGCACACGTGTGCGAGATCAGGGCCGTGTAGTAGGTGGGTCTCAGTTTGAAAGCTCCCCTATCAGAGAATTCAAGCTGGTATAATCAAAACGTCGCGACATATGCTCGTCAAATACAGGCAAATAGTGATTTTCATTCTAAACCGTCCATTTTGCTGTCCTAATTGCAGTCTGTCTGGTTAGTAAATTCGCGTAAGTTGTTGGCCGTGGGATGCATGATAACGATTGGTCCAGATCTTTCAGACATATGCCAAACTGGCAACAACTCTGCGATTCAGCTCATTAATATCTCCGCGCGCGTATCGTCCTGGCATTATCGTTTAGGGGTATTTTCGTCAATTTAGTGAACTACTTTTGAGTGAGTTTCCGTTAATCTTCCTTTCTTTCAGAGTCATATTCCAAACTCAACTCATGTGGCTGAGGAATCTGTTCCCGAACTGAAACAAAACGCATGCGATTTGCGAAGATAGATTCAGGAGAGTTGATGTGCTACACAGGCCAACAAGTCATGTACGTGCATCATCCGGACCGTTCATAATGTAGGAGTCACCTTTTAATTTCATATAAGATGATCGTATTTTACTCATTGGATGGACCACACCTGAACTACAAAGTCGACAGCAGGCGAAAAGATAATCAACGGTCTGTAATCAAAGAAAATACAAGACCCGAATGATAAATAAGAACTTATTTTTAAGACTTAAAATGATCTCACCATCACCTACCTAGTGAGTGGTTTGGATGTTACACACGTGTGATAAGTAAGGATGCATTGTGAGAATCTTCTCCTAAATCTCGATGCGCGTAGAATCGCCTTAGCATTCTGATTACATACTGCCAGCGTCCGCGGACCGCTGCTCTATAACCGATTCAGCTCAAGAAGTTATTTTATTTATTACAGAGAGGCGCTCCAGTGCTCTCGGAGCATTATAAGTTATGGTGCTCCTATCTGTATTGAGACATTTAAAAAATCTAATTCATTGATTTAGACTGTTCATTAGATCCAGTTCAATTTCAAGAGCTACATTACAAACATCAAACCGATCCGAAAAATATTAACCGTTTGATTGGTGATCTTTAATACAAACGATCAAGATCTTTCACACAAGAAAAGGTCCACTCAACGATTTGATCCATCTATTCTTTAGGACCCATCATGGATTACTTATGATTCTAAAGAATCAATTTTTTTAGGCAATACTAACCATCCATGGATTGAAAAACAATGACTTTGAGAAATAAATCTAAATCAAGAATCTATTGGATCATCCGATGGTTGAGATTTTGCACGATAGTTTATAAAGTGTCATGGACATAATGGACTATTCAGATTTATCACTTCAACAACACCCCTTGTAGACTCTAAGGAGTTTCGACGCTGGGTCAAGAGAGTTTCAACATTGGACCAAGGGCTCTTAGTACCTACACCTTTGTCCATAGCTCAAGTGGCAGACTGAGTGAAAGATACCTCGTTTCAACACTAGGGTCTTGGTATCGATCCCTAGTGGGGGTGGCTGACAGTGAAGTGTGATCTGACGGTAGGATATGCCAATAAGCTTTTTTTTAAAAAAAAAAGTATCTACTACCTATAGGTGGTGAAATCCCACGACGGTGTGGAAAAAAAGAAAAAGAAAATAGAGTTAAGAGTCAATTTATCATAATATTTTTTTTTAAAAAAATGCGGCAAGATCTTTTCCATAATATCTCAAGAAAACTTTAAAATTTGAAAGCCTTGAAATTTGTGGTGGAAGACATCGTTGGAGCAGTTCTCTTAATTATTTAATCAGTTGGGGAACTGTCTTTTGCCCACATACACACATGGCTTTATCTTGGTTAACCCGATTGTATGACTCCAATCCTTCATGGGTCCATCAAACCCATACCACGCTTACGTTAGATTCCGAGAGAGTTTAAATGAGAGGAACTACAACATGAAATGACTTTAATAATATGGTTCGTGATGTAATTATTTCTCTCTCTCTCTCTTTTCATGGAGAGTAGATTAGGTCACCATGGGGCCCAGCTTGATATATGTCCATCCATCTCTCTCTCTCTCTCTCTCTTTTTCTTTTTCCATATATTTATTTATGTATTTACAGGGCATGCGCCCAAAAATGAAGAAGATCCAAATCTTGGGTAGGCCACACTATTGGAAACAATGGAAATTAAATGCCCCTTCCATTAAAAGCTTCCTAGGGCTCACCTTGTAAGGTCACGTAGACATGAATGAAGCTATGTATATCAGCTTGATCCAAAATTTTTGTAGCTCATTAATAGTCAATCACCAACGTCTCTCATGTATGGTCCACTTTAGATTTGGATATGTGGCTAATGCCTCAAATAATCTCCCAAAACAGACAGGCCGCATGGATACAGAATGCATACATCAAGGTGGGCCCCACAGCACCAATCCGCTCCCCTCATGTTTTCAACAGGGAACTGATCAGATACAACAGGTAATGTGGTACCGTACCATCTTTCCAGCTAGCATACCTCTGTAGGACATCTCTACCATTAAAGTCGGGACCAGCATGTTTTCCTAAACAGGTGGCGTGAAAGATGACACTGTACCGCAATTTGTGGTACAGTTGCCTGCAGGTGATTACTTCTCGTCCTATACCTGCAGACATATGATTTAGTACACGCACTGCACTATAATTACACAAATCCTACTCACATAAGGAAACCTGGACCGTCCAATCAACAGATCTGGATTGAGCAATCGGTCCGATGATATGGTTCGCAAAAATCATGGCCCATCTAACTATTAGGCTATTTAATTGTTGGGACAACGAATCTACACAATCATAGCCTTTTTGATGAATAACTTGCCATTAGGCATGTCTGACACACTGGCATATGTGATGGCATTTGCATTTGTCTACAGTACTAGCATATGGGGGTGCCTTAGCGGACCTAGATGTCCGACAGCTTAGCCAAGGCTTTATTGACTAGACCCATCTCATTAATGGACCTCCTGTGTCTATTTTACTACTACACAAATTGCCTGCTGGAAAGCCATTTGTTGGAACTTTTTGCGATGGAAAGCTAGGTGGGATCATAATGATGTTTGTGAGAATTCACCTTGTACATCTGTATTTACATATCATATTAGGACATGAGTCAAAAAATGGTGCAAATTCAAAAGTGGACCACACGGTAGTGGATTGAATATCCATTGTTGAAACATTCATGAGGTAATGGAAGTTTTGGCTCTTCAGTTTTCAATTCATCTAAGTTTGAATGACCTTAGCAACGGTATGAAATGGCATCATGGTAGATCTTATGAAAATTTCAACTAATGGTATTTACCTACCTACCTACAATTTCTTGTCATGCAGCTCACTTGAGTTTAATTTGGATTTACATCAATTTTGGGCCAATGTCCTAACGTGGTCTATAGAAACAAATGGATAGGATGGATTTACCACAAACATCATAGTGGGCCCCACCTAGCTTCCTTTTAAAGGAAGTTCTTGTGAAAGGCTTTGATCACAAGAAATCTGCTCGATTTTACATAGGCATTGGTTGGATAAAAAAAAGTAGGATAGAACTAGTTGAACCGTAACAAGATTTCACATCAAGCCATTTTAATGCTCGGTTCCAAAAGAAATTTTAAAAGTGCTTTTTGGTGCCACCAAAGATAGAGATTGTAATACATGGTTCTCTAATTTTATTACTGTGCAACTAGGACCACTACAACTTGCGAGTGTTTTAAGATTATCCGGCCTCTTCTCATTACTAATTTGGCTAGTCTCCTCTTGTTAGTTTTGCACTTTGGCACCATTTCAAAAAATGCCGTTGACCATCCGATTGCACACGTGGCATAACTCTATGAGGAGTGGATTAGGTGCGGCCCTCTCGCCCAAGACACTGTAACCCTTCATATGGGGCCCACCTTGATATATTTATTCTATATCCATGTCATCTAAGTTTGTGGGACCTTATCATCAGGTTCGGTGGCAATAAACATCAAGGAAAGATTATAAAGGAGCGTTCAATCACCACTGTTTCCTATAATATGTTTCACTTGAGATTTGGATCTGTTTTATTTTTTTGGGCTCATGCCTTAAAATAATCTTTCAAAACAGATGGACAACATAGATCAAGAATACATACATCTAGGTGGGCCCCATGGTAATGGCTGCAATGTCTGGGGTGAGGCCGGGCCACCCCTAATCTACTCCTACAGTATGGAAATCTAGTTCATTGGAATTAATGACCCAATTGTGTATGGTCCATACCTAAAAGTTTCTATGACAAAGTGATACCCAACTATCGAGTTTCCATTTAAATCTGGACCACTCATTATTTATTAATTGGATAGTTGAAATTGCTTGATTGGTGTACTTTCGGAGATATGCTCTATCCCCAATGAAACCCAACAGGGATGGTCTGCATATTTATATATAAATGCCTGATATGAATAAGTTTAGTTGCCACCATTTTCAAAGTATTGCTAAACCTAGAATCTCACCCTACCGATATAGCATGGAAGATGTGCTTATATGGATATGCATAGGGTTAGGATCCAATGTTAGTCATTCATACTTTTAGAAAATGGTTGGACTCATCCTCTTCACACGTGGCACTAATGTATAGCTATCCAAATCATCCAATTGCAGGTCCTTATGGACAGAGTGCACGTGTCTAAAATTACACTGATTAAGCAATCAACAGCTATCAAGTGGATAAGAGAAAATCGGTGAATGGTCAGGAATCAAAGCATGGTGGCCGAAACTAGGATTGGTTGTGATCGATGATTGATACAGCTGTATTGGTCAGAAATAGCCCAATGCAGGATCAATATGAGGTGATATGACTCAATAACAGTTGTTTTGTAACAAAATTTTAAACTTTGATTCAAAGGATAAAATAAGATAACTAACATTGTTGACGCATGATCTCGCCTAAAACTCGGTTTATGACCAGACCCCCAATAATATCCGAAGATCCTCACAATATATGTGGGATCCGAATCGTACTACAACGTACCCCTGTTAAACACGGAAACCGCCTTCACGCCATCATCTCATCTCAACTATAAATGGGAAACCCTCTAATAGTGAAAGGTACGCACAATTTCTAGTTCAAAACTCGATTTACGATAAGATTGTTTACCTAACTTGGGCATCGGAGGATCCCCTATGCTAGCCAAGGTCTCCTCTTGTGTAGGTACACGGAGGTCTAAGAAAGGCTAACCAAATTTCTTCATCTACAAATATTATCTTCTCATCGCAGTTTTTAGATTATGCTCTTTCAATGATAGGGACTGTTTTGGACCGTCCGGATTGCTATATAACCATGTGAACAGTTGAAGAGTCCCCATGATAGTATTTAAGTTGTGCAAAACAAATACACGAGACTAGCCCGCCACCTAAAATACGCTGGGAATTGTACACGTGGAATATGTGCGACTCATACAGCCCACATTGTGGCCCCGCTTTAGATGGTTTATAAAACTAATTATACTGAAATGATGGAGTACTTTTTAATTAGTTGACATGTAAGGGACAGTCAGCATGAAAGATAATCAACGGTTCTGATTCAGAAAACAAGCCTTTATAAATCATAGAGTACAACCATCTACTTAATAGTATTTTAACTTTCTAACATATCTAAAATGATTCCCATTATATTGATAGTCTAGTTTGATTTAGATATTCAACACGCATACAAAAGCAAGTGCATGCGTATCATTCATCACGCCCTGCTAGAGTATCAAATACGTTGACTGGATTCCTCTGTGACGCTATTGTACGCTCAGCGTGTGAAGCACCTGAAATCCGTGGGTCCATTGTATCGTATGCACTACATCCACTCTGTTCATCAGGGTGGCCCATGTATGGTTTTTCCTAATAGAAAATATGAGCTTGATCTACATCTCATCTGGACCACATCATAGAAAACAATGGCTAAGATACACCAAACTTATGTTTGTGTGTGGGCCTACAATGGTATTTATATATAATCCAACCCATTCATCAGGTGAGCCTCACCATGATGAATGGGCACTGGGTACTTCTCCATGACCCAAAACTCAGGTGGGCCACAATGCATAAACTTGAAGGTTTTAGTGGTGATTTTACATTGTTCCAAAATGTGTGGCCAACAGGAGTTTTTTTTCTTTTTTTCGAGTTGATTTTGGGGACGTGCTCTGAACAAGAGAATGCGCACTGGATGGGTGGCATGGATGTTATAATCACAGCAGGATGGGTCTGAATCATTGACCTAATTCGCTCCCAATTCTTACAATTGGGAAGATCTTAGCCATTCAATCAATGCCCACGAATAGTGAGTGAACAAGAGAAACAACCATGGTCCACAATAGGCAGAAAATTGACCAAATATATAAAAAACCAGAGTCTTTCAATGTGGGAGACTTTTGGGGTATCCCATCATGGAAGGGCCCACCGTATCCCCAACCATGGGGATTTCAGAGTCATGAAATCTGGCATCAACAATCTGTACATTGAAGGTGGAACAGGATCAGTAATTTTCATTCCTTTGTTGCACTGTGAGGGAAAAAACGCATGCATAAAAATAAGATTGAATATCACATAGGTTTGCTCGAAGACATCACGGCCTTTGAAACTGGGACATCTTCCAAAGATCCAAACTGCTTATGACAAAGATTCTCATTTGTATGGTGGAAAATGGAAAATAATAATAATAATAATCTCTCAACTATTAGGCATACTAAATCAATTAAGCGGCTCGATCTAAACTGATCAATTTTGACCCTAAGCACTAAAATAAACAGATACGTCTAATATGAACATATATGGTCAAATTCTGAGAAGATCGATCGCATATCCAGCCACTTGTAGAAATTTATAATTATCAGGTAATAATATGTAGGGTTCTTCCTTTGAAAATGGGTTGATGTGTGCCTTCCACTGGAAATGACTTTCAAAATAGTTGTGCAATCAAATCAAAGGAAAAACTTGCAATCAATTGGTAGAGGCGATGATAAAAATGTGTCTTTTAAAAGAATTGTGTGATATTGGATAGAGAATAAATCTAATATATTAATATAAATTTGGATTAAACTAAAGATTATAGGTAAAAATTACTGTCACGCTCCAAAATTCGAATACCCAAATAGGGTGTTGAGGACCCGAATTCCAGGTCCATGACCTATGAAAAAATAAAAATATAAATATAAAATATGACAATCAAATATGCATTTCATTTTCTCCCGCCATAGTCCACAATTTTAAAATCCAAACACATGCTAAGATAACTAATTACATAATTTGTTACTACATTGATGCATAATTATTTAACTTAACTTGAAATAAGAAAATCAAGTCAAACTTTACTACATTTATAATTCTAAAATAAAATAAAATTGATCCTATGTATAATGACATGCCACATGCATCCAACCACATTCAATGCTCCACTACTAATAGTAGTATTCTGCATCTTCAAAATATTCATAACCAAAAATGGTTAAAACATAATAATTTAACAACTCAATAGGATCACATCAATCCCGAGTCGAAAGCCTCACAAATATTACCAAATTTAACCTCAACATATAAATCAAAATAAGGCGAACATTGGATTTAAAATCATAATTAATAATTTGACATTCATGAATATGAAATGAATAAATTATTTAACATAGCTTTTCTAAAAATACTAAGATTTGGAGTGGACAAAACATTCATATGTACTGATCCTTTTAGGGGATGACCCACGGCAAAGTATCGGTGTTGATCCTTTCAGGGTATGACTCTCGGCAGAGCACCGGTATAACCTTTTAAGGACAAAAGCCCAGGACAGTGCACTTGTGTGTACTGATCCTTTTAGGGAATCACCCGGGCAGAGCACCCGTGCCGATCCTTTTGGGAATGACCCTGGGCAGAGCACTCGTGTCGTGCCGATCATTTTGGGAATAACCCTGGACAGAGTACCCATAAGAATTTTTAAATCTTACATTAAATTGAAATAGTTCGCATAAAATGCATTTAACTCAGACTTACAATGAAATATGACAGATATAGTGTCCATATTCACATAATTTAATATTCATTATCACCACTAGATAATATTAAATAAAAAAGGAATAATATTTACATTGGTTCAATTAAATAAAGAATATCTCAATGTTTAAATCATATAAGGCAATTAGGCAATTATTTATGAATTTTTCAATAAGGAATGATCACCTATCTGTTGTAATGATAAAACACTCTGATATAGATAAGAATTTTTGTAGGATTATTCTCTGGATAACAAAGTCTGCTACGAATCTAATTCATGTAACGATCACGAACAAAATTGGATTTGTATACTAGAATTGGTCCGATTAGATAAGATTTATCTATGATTCCAATACAATTTTCATAATTAGGGTTTTTATCTGTACAAAAACTTCTAAAATAAATGAATAATTACAAGCTAATTAACTCAGTGAGTTGGCTTATATTACAACTATACATTACTTTCAGATTAATTATATGGGAAACAATTTACTTATTACATGATGTAAATATACATACTAAGATCTTGGATATTAATTAATGGTTAGATCTATTTTAATAGGCCTTATGGAAAATTTACTTACCGAAATGCTGGTTTACATATATCAGACGGTGGTGGTGTAGATGAAGAAGACGATCATATCAGAATCTGAATTGATGCATTTTGCAACATTGACAGCTGTGAATTGTTCTGACAGGCCGTACAAAGCTTATGAGCTCCACAGATCGAGGCTTTGGATTGATTTTGTTGGTTGATTCTGAAGTTGGAAGGCGCAGCTGCTAGTTGCATGAAATTGAGAAGTAGGAAGAATATTATTTTTAGAGATCCCAATGGTAGGCCTTTCAATGGCTGTGAATTGATGAGTGAGCAGGCTAGTATCACTGAGGAAAATCTTCACGATCGTAAGAGAGGAAATTTGAATATGAAGGAGTTTGAGAGAGAAAGTAACGTGAGAGCGTGACTTCGTGCACAAGGCAGATTTCTGCTTTTGGTTGTTGTAACCGTGAGGAGTGGGTAGTGAGGTAGGGTTCACCATAATGGCTGAGAGAAATCAGGCCATTAATCAGCTTCCACAAGTTCTAGTGCTAAAAAGATTTAGTTAAAATCAAGCTTCAAGGTGAGTCACGTAAAATATTTTTAAGAGAAAAATTTTAAGAGCTAAGTTTAATCGAGGGTCCAGGTTCATTAGATGGTTTAGATTAAGGAGTGGCTCCCACCACGATGATGGCATGCATGGTGGATGGGTTTACGTGTGCAATTGTACCATGGAGAAGAAGGGAAGGAGAGATAAAGTCGTGGAAGAGAGATGGGTTGGTTTCGTGGGGTGACGTGTGTCAGCACGTCACTTTGCTTTGTTTTTTTTAAAAAGAGAGTGGGCCCCACAAGAATGATCTGACAAATCCACATCATTCATCAGTTTTGTCCATCAAAGTTAGGGCGTGTATCAAAAAATGAGGGCCATCCACAACTCATGTGGGCCACACCATATGTAACAGTGGAACCCACTGTTTTTAAAAAAAAACTGAGTGTTACAATTACTACTACTTAATTATCGTTATATCTAAGATAAGTCGAGATAAAAGTAAATTGATATGTTTATTTGGTTTGATTTGAATTGAAGATTGTTGTTTTATTCGATTCCTCTATTATTTATAGGTTCTATTGTAGGGTTTATTCTTCTATATCATTCTTACACTATTACAATGATTACAATAGTCGAAATGCCTTTCTCTATATTCTTCTTTTGTTATGTTTCTCTTTTAAGCATAGTTAGAGAAAAATCTACAAGTCCATAAGTCGGTTTATGGAATTGACCAACTTTACTGAGCCAGCACGGGCCCATGGAAACCCGAGCCTGATAAGGCCTTTATGTCCAAAAATAAAGTAATCTCCAAGGAGAGCGATGCAATTGTAAAGACACACGAAGAGCTTATAACCTCACAGAAGTGGTTGAAATGCCGACCTAATTTATAGATCGGCTAAATGAAGATTATGGATCGCCTATAAATCAGTCACGTGTCGATTACAGATCGACCATAACTCGTTCAAAGATCAGTCACAGATCGATCACAAACCGGCCATAGCTCGGTCATAGATCGGTCATATATCGATCACAGATCAGTCACATATCGGCCACAGACCGACCATAGCTCGGTCATAAATCGGCCATAAATCGATCACAGATCGGCCATAGCTTGATCATAGACCGGCCATAGCTCGGTCATAGATCGACGATACCCCTAGCAAGGTCTAAAGGTCTCAACACTCAAATGACGGAACACGAACCTTCCGTCTCATCCAACAGTCGAAAATGGTGAATGTCGATCTGTCAATCAGGACAGTATCATTCATTTCGAACTAAGCAGCTGCCTTGGGATCCAACCTAAAACTGAACTATAGATTTAAAGGATCCTTGAAGATCTCTCCTAAGATCTTCAAAAGATAAGATCAAATCCTGATAATCGCTGGAACCTACCATCTCAGAAAGATTCCAGATCACAACAGATCTCTAAGATATCAGGAAAGAATCCCCATATTATGGGATCCTCTCTCCTGTAAATATACAGATATCACCCATCGTTTTAGGTACGTTCAATCCTAATATTCGACTGGTCTCTTTTCTAAAGACGCTACCTTACTTCCAAGACCTCAAGCCTGACTTAGGCATCGGAGAGTCCCATGTACGAGCCTGAGTCTCATTTGTCTCTTACCTTTGCCTGTGCAGGTATAGGAAGGTGCGCTGTGGCGGGCCTGCTAGAAAACTGCAGCAACAAGTATGTTTCTTTAATTTAGGCCAACTCTGTTCCTCTCTACCATCTTCTATATCTCAAACTGCTTCAGCTTCAATTGTATTTCTCTATTCACTCATTAAAATTTTAAATAACTGGGCCACACCATTCTATTAACCATTTATTATTGTGTGAAATTGAATTTACGCTGGTTATGATTTAACAAAAAGCTCTCCAAGATGCTTGAAAAATTTTTCATCTACTTTCTATTTCTTATGCAATGCCAGGACATTGGCTCTTTCAATAATAGCCAAAAATAGATTACAATATCAATTAAATTATTTCAATTGCTTAAAATGGAATCAACCACCGTAACCATTGCGTAATCAAATCGTTTGAAGTATTCAATCCAATGGTTATATCGGCCATTCTCCCATCCAAATATAGTCCTACCAAAAAAACCGTCTGGGTCAATGAAAAAGACTCCAATCCGCGTCCCAACTCATCTTATTGCGCGATACGTCCGGTTGTTTTCGAGGAGTGTGACTTTTGATACGCAAGCAATTACTAACTGAACACGTGGCACGTATGTTGCCTAAGCTAAATTGTCCAAATATTCGGTCGGGGTTCAGATCGCTTCTAAACCGAAAATTACACCTCTTGTCGACTGTAGACACTAAATGAACGGTTGAAATGAAAATAACATTCAAATAACCAACTCCCATTAATCGGAGGCTGCAATCAATCAACAGATCTGAATTTTAAATGATGGTGCATCTGCAGTGGGCCTCACATTTTTGATGGTCGTATTTATCCTATTGCGTTCAAGGTGTACAATTTCTGAGTATCTGCGTATCAACCATTTCATATTTGAGAGTATTTAGTAATTCCCTTGCAAGCCTCAGAGCAAAGCATTCCGTGAACTGCTCCTAGTTTCCTTTCCAGTGGCCAAATTACCCCTTGAATTTCTTCTGTGGCTGGGATTTCGGATGGGTATTTATGGTATTTGAAGTTTTAATTGTCAGGACGTGAGGGCCTAGAAATATTAATCCCGTGGGAGTTATCGTATACTCCGGCAACGGGAACAGATTAGGTGCGGCCACGGCTCCACCAAATACGGTATGGCCCTTACCATGGGACCCACCTTGATGTATATATTCTATATCCACACCGTTCATACGTTTTTCCAGATTATTTTAGGTCATGAGCCCAAAAAAGTAGAAGATAAAAATCTCAGGTGGACTATGCTATACGAAACAGTAGTGATTGAACGCCTCAACATTAAAAACTTCCCTTCGCTAGAAATAATGTTTTCTTAAGTTTATTTTCAATCCAACCTATTGATAAGGTCACACAAACTTGGTTGATATCATCTTATCAAAAACTTGTGGCCCACAAGAAGCTTTTAACGGTCAATCACTATTGTTTACAGTAGTATGGTTCATCTGAGATTTTTATCTGTTTATTTTTCGGGCTCATGCTCTAATATCATTTGGAAAATGCATGGACCGCATGGATATAGAATACATTAAGGCAGGACCCACAGTAAGGGCCCCACCGTCTTAGGTGAGGCCAGGGCTGCACCTAATCTGCTTCCTCCAGCAACTTGCTTATCACCATTGAAATGAGGGTAAGGGTCACGTTCTAAGAATTACATTATTGTTTGAAATAAGACCGTTTGATTTTTTTAACTGTCAAATAAATATCTATCAATCTAATAATCAAATCACCAGATAAGACTAATTTCTCCTTCACAGTGTCCATATTTTGGATGGATCAGTTTGACTTAATTGTATGCCAAATATGCAGTTTCACAATAATTTCTAAATGCCTGTGTATTATCCACACACTCTGCCAGAGTATCAAAGTATTTCTCAATATTTTTTGTTATATAAAATATAAAATATACAATCATTTTTTATTTAGAGACTTAAAAATCGTACAAAGTAGTAGGATTTCAGCCCTGTGAGCATATCAGTTTCCGAATATCACCGAATAGAGATTTTTTGCGATTCATAGGCAGGGAACGGCAGCCATGCGCATTCACTCAAAAATTGTGCATGTATCATACATGTAACTCAAATCAAACCATCCAAATTGTGGGAACCAATTTAGATCGTTCATACTCCGAAAATCAGTTTGGATTGAATTATTTAAAAGTTGATTAATGGATATTCATTTGTCTCATTAGGATCGTTGATTTTTTTTCATTGTTACTATCTATTAGATATTCACCAACCTGCCAGTAGAACATCAGATAAATGAATTTCAAAAGTGGGATCCGCTACTTGGACGGTGTAGTTTGAGTGATATGATTGACGCATGAACAATGGATGAGCGCATGCGTATGGACTATCTCTCTTCCAGAGTACCAGGAACAAGCTGAATGGCGAGCACTAATACATAGTCCAAAGTCTAAAATCAGGAGGACTTTTTGGTAATTTTACTGAAAATAAACAACTTTTGATTGTCAGGACGTGATGCAATTAATTCGTACGACGCACCAACAACAAACAAACTCCACGTAAAATCTTTTTATAGGAAACGCGGCATCTGTCGGTGGGATCCCAATCAGCAAGAAATTTACGAAAATGCCCATGATAACGACTCTACTGCTCTTTCGCTCCACCAAACGACCAATCTCTTTAAAGGGTATAAGATTACAAAAACCATAGACAAATAGAGAGGTCTCCGCCACATCCTGGATATATCTACTTCTCCGGATTTTGCTATTGGAAGTTTGACGTGTGCCAAACATACACGTGTGTGGAATATCTCAGCCGTCCATAAATGGCCCACGTTGCAAGGATGACCGTTTGCAAAAAAATCAGACCATTCAGGCCAAACGTATCCGTTGGATTTAACCATCCTTCTTTTCGTATGGCGATGGTCCACCGGATGAGTGGACCCACGTGAAACTTTAGTATTGCCTACATTGGCACGTGTGTTGCGAAGTAATTACTTTCCAGTAGCTGTCTCCACATGTGCGACGTTGGCACCGAATCAATCACTAATGTGTAGGCTTTGTTAACGTCACACGCGCGGAGGATACCAGCAGATCCACACGCAGTCCCACGTGCTAACATGAGATACGTGACCAGTATCTGGGAGGAAATACTGCCTTAGATCTTCTGCCTAAAAAATTCAGGCAGTTTCTCTCCAAACGTAGGCCACAGTCTGCAAACTGAGCTGATGGTTATAACATTTTTTTTCACAGCCGTCCATTTAGTTTTGTACGTTCTACATCATCTGAGTTATTAAACGGCCTGATCTTTAAGATAGAAGATCTAAAAAGTGTGCCCCACCTGAAGGAAAGACCAGATTTTCTATACATGCTCTACAAGTGTGCCTGCTCATGGATGTTACAAACGCGTGTAGTACAAGCAAATCTCTTAAACCGTACTTTTGTAGATGAGAAGACCGTATAATATTCCCAAAGGCCCACCCCACTACAACTCAGAAGACTCCAGCGCCCCTCCATTATTGGCTAGCTGCAATGTACTGTATTGTAACCTATCATCCGATCCTCACCCTTAAAATAGTCCGTTCAAATAGTAGTCGACAATCGTCCAAAAAGAAACCTCACATCAGTCGCAACCCTTGCCGTTTGATTCTGGTGACGTTGCACTTGCAAAACCACGGTCCATCATAGCCGTGCCCACGGTTTCCATGGTCTTGATCGACATGCATCATGCCACGTTACCACCTAGACTACACGTACCTAGATTCACTCCAAATTTTTCTGTAGAGGATGTTCCCTTCTCTTATCCAGGAGCGGATTAGGTGCGGCCCTTTCCGTGGGGCCCGCCTTGATTTATTTATTCTATATCCACTTCCATATGTTTTTCCATATCAAAAAAATGAAGAAAGCTCAGCTCATCCTAATGTTTCAGTATTTATTTGCCATATTTAATATTTTCTTTGCCATATTCGGACCTGTTGATAAAGTTGTACTTATGTTCCTATCAGAGCCAATTAAAGATAAAAACATTAAATTTTATAAGAATTGAATAGTATATTTAAAATTTATGAAGATATTAAGAAGATTTTGAAGATATACAGCACGTGTTTATTGGACAATGCCATATCATCCATACAATAATTGAAGCTGAGCATAATGTGGTCAAAGTGACAAGAAAAATTAGAGTAGTTATTTTTACAATTGCCAAGATATAAAGGAAAGACTTCAAAAGACCATTAGTGTTAAAACACGGGTATAACAACTATAAGAATGTTGAAAGTATTGAAATGGTAAGAGGAATTAAATATATATCAAAGGAATTTGGTAGAATAAGACACCCCGTATAAAATCAATCAAATTCATCTTTCAATTATTTTATATGTCATTTAATTAATTTAATTTTAAACTTTATCTTCATTTACATTTATTAGTGTAATCTGTAGTAGTAATTAAGTAGTTGTTAACATTAGTTGTAATTTGAGTTTACGCTCATATGTTGAATTCAATTCAAGTATCAAACAAAATTTTTCATTAAAAAATATATTATACAATTATCTTTTGCGACCTATTGTAAGAATTTTCTTTTCGTTTTATTTATACTGAAGAAAAATTCATTTATTACGGTAGTTCGAGGTGTAACTCATTTTTAGATAACAAACCCAACCTTTTGATAATCACTTGATCATCTTAAGTAATGATATACAAGTGATTAAATAGGTGACTGATCTTACTCAATCTCAATCATATACGATTGATTTCCAACTTATCTACCTATCTTGTCACTTGAGGCCAATGTTATTTGATTTGAATTGAGCGCTCATTCAATTCTAACATGCCTACACTTATTATATGGCTAATGTTAGAAAAAACAACAACAAAGGTCATATAAACATATATTAAGAGGAAAAAACAAATATAAGCTTGATTCAAAACTTTTCTGGCCTAATAATGGACATTCACCACTGTTTCTTATTGTATGGTCCACCTCAAAGTTGGATTTTCTTCATTAATATTAGGGCTCTTCCCGTAAATAATCTAGAAAAATCATAATATGGATATAGAATAAATATATTAAGGTAGGTCTTATGGACGAGTGGCACCTCATGGATGAGTTAGTTAAACGTATAAATAGCTTGTGTAAATATTAAGATATTTTAGTGAGAAAATTGCAAAAAAAATAATAAAAAAGACATTATTCTGGAGTTACTTGGCTAGATTGTCTCATTATTTTTTATGATAACATCAGGCTCCTAAATCATTGAAGCATTTTGGACGGTGGGAAAAGATATAAAGACCATTTATTCATCTATGAGTGGACATTCTACCCTCTTTATATTGAGTGAGAGAGAGAGAGAGAGAGAGAGAGAGAGAGAGAGATAGACATTGTCTCAGTCCGACATAGTAAGTTTAAGTGGGCGTACGCACCCAGATGGGCCCAGCTCAGACAACATCAAGTGGCCTAATTAAGTTTGCCACGTTGGATCACCTAGGATAATCCTACACTGATGAAAAAATATTATAGTCAAAATGTTAAATATAAATATAAGTTCAAGATGGCTTTTGTGGGATTTTTATTTGAAATTTACTGGTCATTTTGATAATATTCTCAGGGTGTGGAAATTCAACTGTTGTCCAATGGTTATAGAAAAACTTAAAAAATCATAATTAGATAATCATTACGGTTTTTTATTCTTTTCTTTCACTTTCCCGTCATCCAAACAGTCCTCAGGGTATTTTCGACATTAATTCAAATATATATATATATAACTACAGTCCTATTAGAAAAAAAGAAAATTTCTCTTTTATCAGATACCTACATAAAAAGCTTTCTTCTCGCTCATCAGTAGAAGCCAGCTAATGCACCAGACATGGACTTCACACCAACTGCCATTAATCGCATATACACCGTATATAAACCCTTCAAAACCCCTCTTTTCCCCCACAATCTCTCTCTCTCTCCCTCTCAGCTGACGCAAGAAGACAATGGGGTACGGCAGGCTCGGATCGTCCGAGCCTACACATTCCCTTCCCGAGCCTGTCTCCACCATAGCCAAGCCCTCCAAAAAGCGGAAGCTCCTCCTTCTCATCCTCATTTCTTCCCTCTTCCTTGTTGCCTCGGGGATCTCGGCCGCCGTCCTGGTCCGGATCCGAACCAGAGGCTCGGCCACGTCCCAGCCCTTGCTACAGAAGCGTCCCACCCAAGCCATTTCTCAGACATGCCAGAAGACCCGCTTCCCGAGCCTATGCGTCGACTCGCTCGTCAACTTCCCGGGCGCGCTCGAAGCCGGCGAGCGCGACCTCGTCCATATCTCCGTCAACATGACGCTCCAGCGCGTCAGCAAAGCGCTGAGCGGCGCGTGGAGCATCTCAAACATCGTGATGGACACTCGCGTCAGGGCCGCGTACGAGGACTGCCTCGAGCTTCTGGACGATTCCATGGACCAGCTCTCCCAGTCCCTCAACTCCGTTTCCTCGTTATCAGCTGGGGGAGCAGGTGTCGGATCTACCGATGACGTACTGACGTGGCTGAGCGCGGCCCTCACGAACCAGGACACGTGCGATGAGGGCCTGAATGACGTCAGCGGGTCTGTGAAGAACGAGATGGTGGCAAAGCTCAAGGATCTGACAGAGCTCGTCAGCAACTGTCTGGCCATTTTCGCGATTTCCAGCTACAACAAGGATTTTTCGGGAATCCCGATCCAAAACCGGAGGAGGCTGATGTCGGATGGCGGTTTTCCATTACGGAAGAACGGTTTTCCGGCATGGATAACGAGGAGAGAGAGGAGACTGCTGCAGTTGCCGGCGTCTCAGATCCAGGCGGATATCATCGTGTCCAAGGACGGGAATGGGACGCACAAGACGCTCACGGAGGCGATTAAAGCGGCGCCGCAGCAGAGTACTCGCCGCACGATTATTTACGTGAGGGCAGGAAGGTAAATAAGCTCAAAGCCATAGGGATTGATGCTTTTATTGTCTGCTTTTTGCTTTTTTTGCCTGGGCCCCACATTCCATCACCGTCCGACCGTGACGGACAGTGACTGAATCCACCCGCATGAATCCGTCGTTACCCGATTTAACAATATAGCTCAAAATTTACAGTCATCCAATGTCTTGAACACGGGGAAGTGGCGATTTTCTTTCTGATCGCCCGTTCACCGGTCCGAGCGTCTCACGCCTAACGACTGGCTCAGATCTTGCGCATGTGTGGCAAGTTCTCACGTCTTTCGAGATTCCCCGTGAATCGCATAGCGTCCTCGTGAAATGCTGGAGAAAATTACCACTGTAAAGCCCACCTTTTATCCAGCGTCTTGTAGGAAGGATCCAAAACTTACCTTCCCAACTTATACCTTGCACGCACGGAGCTTTTGAGGACGAAAATGCCCCTGCTTACTCTATTTATGGCACGGTTGGAATCCGTAGACATAGGCCTACAGAAACGAAAAATCATTTTGAAAAGCAGGGGTATTTTCGTCCTCAAATGCTCTGTCCGTACGTGCAGGGTCTAAGTTGGGAAGGTAAGTTTTGGATCTTTCGTAAAATACGCCGGATAAAAGGTGCAGTTACAGTGGTAATTTTCTCTGTGAATTCTGGAATTTTTTTTCTCATGAATTCTTTCTATAAATGATCGCCGACAACGGTTGGGATCCTCCGACTCATCTTTTAGTTCAGCACCATTTGAAAATGGTGGTGACTCAATTCTCACGTGTGGCACTATGTGCTTCCATCCATACTGTTCAGACTGTCGGTCCTGATATGGTTGGATCCCTCTAAAATCACACAGATGAAGCGATCTAGCCATCCAATTAAATTGGACGGTCTGGATTTCTATATAAATGTGCCATGAAAAGTCACCACCATATTTTAAAATGGTGCAGACAAACATAGGATTCTTGCCCGTGAATTCGCGTTTCAACCTTTCATTGTCTGTAAATTCATCTCCAGATAGTGATAGCTGTAACCATCCACTAAACGTAAATTTCCTAAAGTGGACTAAATAGTATAGATTCCACAACGTGGACGGTTCCAATCATCGGATCACGCAGCATGTGGGGCCCATTGGGTGGATTGATGCTTCAATGATACTCATTTCCAGTTAATTCGTCCCTTTTGAGCTACTTATCTTTACCCAGGACTTTGTAACCACACAAGAAAATACAAGGCATGCTGTACCTCACACGGTTTCAGTAGCTCATCCACACGTACACGTGACGTACGTGCAGGCCAATGCTGGCCCTCCAAAGTGGTGGGCCACGTAGTGGATAGCGCGGACTGCAAATCTCACTGGTTGGGTGCAGGTGGTCCCATCTTTATTTGATTTATGCAGGGTCCATGACTTGGATGTCATTTATTTATGCCACGTGTACGGTGCTTGAGTTGCTGTATCTCCTCTTCTGTCTACCATTCATTCCCACGATGGCCCACATTACCGACTCGCAATTCCATCTGCTGTTGTCTACTATTTATTACGAAAATGCCCCGGCAACTAGATTCTACACTGTTATTGTGTGTCTTGACTTGCCTGTAGGGCCCACTGTGATATCTGTGTTATATCCACTCCGTCCATCCATTTCACCAGCTCGTTTTACCCATTGATCAAAATTGAAGTGGGCCAGACCAAAGGAAATAGCGGGGATGGAAGTGCTGATGGGCTCACGGTGATGTTTATGTGCCATCTCACCCGTTCAAAATATGACGGTTAGAAGGGAAAACACAAATATCAACCTGATTTAGAACTTCTGGGGAACCCAAGAATGTTTCAATGGTGGGCGTTCAATTCCAACCGTTTCTCGTGGTGTGGCCCACTTTTCCTTCAAATCTGCATGACTTTTTGAGATATCGTACTAGCATGGGCTGCTGTAACCGATGGACGGAGAGGATACAGCACAGACATAGTTGTAGGCACCACAGAGCTTAAGTGAAAATCGCGTCCGTTACACGTGTTTTGTTCCGGAAATGCCCCCCACTCACCAGATTAGGCAGTGTTGGTGGTGGGAGAAGTCTGAATTATCGTTTATATTTTGTTCAGGTACGACGAGAATCTGAAGGTGGGGAGGAAGAAGACGAACCTGATGTTCATAGGAGATGGAAAGGGCAAAACGGTCATTGCCGGTTCGAGAAGCGTCTGGGAAAACTATACGACTTTTCACACCGCCACTTTCGGTAATGCTCTATCTCTTTTTCTCTATTTGATGCTCTCTCTCCGTCTCCAGCACAAATGATATTAAAATAACCAAGATCTTTCGGGACGTACATGTTGTATATTTGGAATCCACGCCGTCCATCAGGTGTTAACCCTTATATTCACTGTAAATACAAAAGATAAGCCTTATATAGACCTCATATGGGTCACATCAGCTGAGACATTGTAACATTGTACCGAAACCCTTCACGAGTTGTGGCCCACACGAGTTTTGGATCAGGCTCATTTTTTTATATATATATCCCTCTTTTTCCCGGTAAATTAGATACTGATGAACGGTTCTGATGAAAGATGCATAACATTGTGTCACCACGGATGGACGATGTAGATACATAATAAATATATTGAAGTGGGCCCCACAGAAAGGTCCGCATCGTATTGGGTGAAGCCCGGGTCTCCCTAATCCGCTCTCCGCACGAACCTATGGTTGGCTTCATGGACGGTTTGGATTTCATTTCTGGTCCCGCACAAATGCCCTTCCCAGATTATCTTGTAAAATGACTAAAATATCCCCCGCATAATTTGAACTGCAATTTCTGTATCATTTCAAGGGGAGATTCTAGTCGACAAAAATACTCATAGTCACAGTTCACTCGTGAGTCTTAAAATCAAAAAATAAAAAAGTAGTTTCCACAGAAGCGAATTGCAAATGGCGAGGCGAGTGCAAGTGGCGGTTACCACGGGGCAAATTTGGACTTTTGGCCACACAAGTACAGTGTATCTTGGAGTTTTGGCCAAATTTCAACCGTCCAGTTCGTATGGATCTTGAACACGTTCGTTAAGTTGGTACGTGTAAGCAGTACAATACCAGGAAAGTGCACCCGCGGGAGTCTCATATATTTTCGGACGTCCGCAAAGTGTGAATGTCTGAAACATTTTTGAATCACGGGTTTGCTAGAATCCTTTCTGACGTACTGGCATGAGATAGATCTGGACTTTCGTGTTTGGATCTGTCGTCATCCTTTAAATGATCCAAACCGTTTATATCGATGGACTCACTTTGAATGTAGAAGCGAAGTAGAAACTTTTAGATTAGAATATCTCAACCTTTGATTATTTTACTCTTTTCTTTTAAATATGGATGGTCCCCTAATCTTAGCAAAACGAAAAGATTAAAAATTTCAATCTTGGACTTTTATTTTGGCTATTTCCCATCTAAGATTAGGTTTGGGTGCCCCAATTCACCGGCAAAATCCGTGATTATCTTATTGCAATACGATTCTACAAATGGCATATAGAATTCAATCTAAACCATCCAAATTTATGGCCACACTGTAGATGGACCATTACCACAAGATCAAGCTATTCAACAATTCTAATATCTCTAATAATCTTCAAGTACCATACACGTCCCCCTGATCGAATGGTCAGATTTGACTAAGGTGGGTTGCACTGGCATCGTGTTTTTCTAACCGTAGATCCCCATAACCCGGTCAAGTGCGAAATTGTGTCACAGCTTACTAACCAGCCACCACCTCCCATTGTAACAGCGGCAACTGGTGCCGGGTTCATCGCACGTGACATGACATTCGAGAACTCAGCAGGCCCCGGCAAGCACCAGGCAGTCGCTCTCCGTGT
Organism: Magnolia sinica; assembly: GCF_029962835.1. Lineage (NCBI taxonomy): Eukaryota > Viridiplantae > Streptophyta > Magnoliopsida > Magnoliales > Magnoliaceae > Magnolia > Magnolia sinica. The sequence goes on along the minus strand of NC_080575.1, from coordinate 126,350,309 downwards.
GGGGGCCGATCACGCCGTAGTCTACCGGTGCAACGTCATCGGTTACCAAGACACGCTCTACGTCCACTCCCAACGCCAATTCTACCGGGAGTGCGATGTCTACGGCACCGTCGACTTCATCTTCGGCAACGCTGCAGTCGTCTTTCAGAACTGCAGCATCTATGCCCGTAAACCCATGCCCATGCAGAAGAACACCATCACCGCCCAAAACCGCAAAGACCCAAACCAGAATACCGGCATTTCCATCCACAGCTGCCGCCTCTTCGCCCAACCAGACCTCGAGGCCGCTAAATCAAGCTTCCCAACATATCTCGGCCGTCCATGGAAACTATACTCACGTGTGGTATACATGATGACATACATGGGTGACCACATACACCCGGCCGGGTGGCTCGAGTGGAACGCGACCTTCGCACTAGATACATTGTATTATGGTGAGTATATGAATTACGGGCCTGGCGGGGCAGTCGGACAACGGATCAAATGGCCCGGTTACAGGGTCATCACATCTCCTGAGGAAGCCCGTAGATTCACGGTTGCGCAGTTCATATACGGGTCGTCATGGTTGCCTTCTACTGGGGTCGCATTCATCGCCGGTTTATCGGTGTAAGATGTACAGAAGATGGTAGCTGATTGTGGAGACGGATTCGACCGTCTTGTTTTTATATTTATATAGATTTTTATTTTTATTTTGTTTTATAAAAGGAATAATTGCTCAGGTTCAAGTGTTAAAATTGTTCCATTTTCCCAGCTTGACTTGGAGAAATCCTTCTAAGGCTAATTGTATATTTGTATCTGCTAATGTCTGTTTCAGAACGACTACTAAATTTCTCTGCTCTTCAATGTACCGTTTCTTTATATGCTCCCCAATGGCTTATATTATGCCCTAGTTGTGGCAAGAACCCGTTCTTTTTTAACTCATATATATATATATATAGGTTTTTTTGATTACTTTTTAATTTTTTTATATGGAAGAAAATGTCTTCTCCCCTTCTCAAGTAAGGGGTTAGCTACACCCAAATCCATAGCTCAACTGGCGGACTGAGTGGAGATAGCTCGTTTCAACACTTGAGGTCTTGGTTTCGATCCCTAGCAGGGGTGGCTAACATGGAGTGTGTGTACTGAGATTGGTGTTAGCTAACAAGCTAACCTAAAAAAAAAAAAAGAAATAAAAGTTAGGGGTTAACTTGTCATGTAAGGAATGATTTTTGTTAGAGGAGCATGTTAAAAAAGCATTCGACTTATCTTTTGGCCTGATTTTATCTGTTCAATTTTACCAAACAATCATGATCGTATAGAAGATTTTTTATAAATTTTTGTTTGAAAATGTTTGTGGACCACTACTATATTAATATTGTGCATTAATTTTGAAATATTTTCTTTAGTGTGTTCCATTTATGATGAGTTTTGTTCTCAAACTTGAATTGATGAAATGAAATTAAAACTCCCGGCACGTGAATGGGTTGGATTTTGCTTCACAATAACTCAGTGCATCTCTCATAAGATGCAAATGAGTTCATACTGTAGGGCTTTTATGCACTAGACTCACTGAATCGTTTTCTTATTTTTGTCTTGATTTTTGCATAAGATGGGAAGAAAGTGGTTGATGATGCTTTCTTACTTCCTTTTTACTTTTTCCTTTTTCCGTTTTTGCCTTTTTCTTCCTTCCTTGTTACTTCAAAACAAGAGCCTGTCATTCAGGGAACCGGGAGCAGTTACTTCAAGTTAAAAGAGAAGAAAAGAACTTAAGTTTGCTAAGACGGTCTCAGCCACGACCACCTATAGTATGGGCCTATTGGAACTTATAAACCCATGTCAGAGGCATTTAGCGTGGGCCATTTTCAGTCAGAAGGTCCAACCAAATGAAAACCAAGCACATCAAGCGTGTCTAACGTTCACCGTCTTGCACACGTTTGGCCCACCAGATGAGTAGGCCGGACTGATTTCCGTGCCAAGGAAGCTACATACGGGCCCACTTGATGGACCACAATAGTATATAGGCAGGTGTAAGGCAGGTGTAATTAAAGCGCCGATGCACGAGTCTGGACTCCCATTGACGGTATAAATGGGACCATCTGTTAAATACTTGCTTAGGTGGATCTTCTGTTCAGTGGGCCCCCATTTCACGTGCCTTTCTCTCTTCTTTTTTTTTCAAACTCCTGTTTTGCTGTCCATCTTTTCAAACTTTTAATTTTCGTCCTTTGTTTCAACCTTTTTCGGTCCTTTGTACCCCTTTGAGAGAAAATCCACTGCCCGTTTTCAAAAGTCAAGCAAGACGTCTGATTAAAATAAGTTAAAAAAACAAACAAACGGAAGGTGGAATAAACAGGAGCAAACCATTGGAAAAAAAAAAACAATTATAATAAAGGAAGTCCATAACGGATGGCTAGGATTGGCCGCAATTTTTTATATGGTCCGTCCATAGTATGTGCCTGCCCCATGAACGGTACCTGATCATTGAGCTGATTCGATTACGCTGTGGTGACGGACTCCAATTCTTTTTATAGTCCCACAATCTATGAAACCAGCCTTCAATTTACAACCACCGTTCAACTGTCCACATTCAATTCACATGGGAATGATCACATACATTCGAGCGTAAATGAACTCCCATGCGTTTGATCTTATATTGGCCCCATAATGATGTCTATATGAAATCCAAACCACGCATCACTTGTGCCTCCACATATTAATCGTACAAACCAAAAATCAGACTGATCCAGGGCTCAAGTAAGATACACCACTGCAAACAATTTAAAATACTCCTTAAACCTTTAAAGTAAAGTAGTGTGGTCCACTTGAGTTATGTAATGGTCTTACTTTAATGCATTCCCAATCATCCTGATAGTTTGCGTCCGATGAATAGATCGGATGGTACCTTTACCTTATGTTGGGCACAAAAGACAGTCTGGAAATTTCACTGGTAGGCACCCTCTCCGCCATTGCTCCCTGTGTTATGGCCCACCTATGTTCTAGATTAGACTGTTTTAGGATCTGAGGCTGGGGACGCATCTGATGAATGGCTTGGATGTGAAAAAATATAAGGGTGGTCCCACACAGCTCGACTGTATGGGAATTCACATACGGTCGAATCTATCTGATCATTAGTAATTATTATTATATTCGAATGAATCCACATCCGTTTCTCTATTTTTAATTTGAAAATTTATAGGCAAAATGACATCACAAAGGTACCGACTCCACTACGCGTGTCGGTGCTTAAAAAGCCCTGTGGGCCCACCTTGATGCATGTGTTTTATAGCATGAGCCAAAAAATGAGGTATATCAATCTGATATAAGACTACACCGTAAGTGTCCACTTCTAAAATATTTTGGGGGCGACAAATAAATATTAAAGTGGATCTTAGAAAGTTTTTAATTGTGGGATTAATCACTATTTTCCAATGGTGTGGTCCACCTATGATTTAGATCTACTTTATTTTCCTAAAACACATGCATCATAGTGGGCCCACAGTGCACCAACCGGGGAAACGGATTGGCTACTCCCCCTGCCACCAGCTCCGTGGCTGGTGGTCAGTGCTTTGTGGGCCCCACCATGATGTATGTGTTTCATCCGTTTTTTCGATCATTTTATGGTTTGATCCCAAAATGAGAAGGATATAAATCTCAGGTGGACCACACCACATGAAAACAATAGTAATTGGATATCCACCATTAAAATCCTCCTAAGGCCCATTATACTTTTTATTTGACATCCAATCTGTTGATTAGATCATACAGGCCCAGATGAAGAGAAAAAACAAATATCAACTTGATCCAAAACTTTTATAGCCCCCCAAAATATTTTTAATGGTCTACCCTCATTTAACATTGTTTCCTGTAATGTGGTCCACTTGAGATATGGATATACCTCATGTTTGGACTCGTACTGTAAAATGATCTCTAAAAATAGATGGATGGCATAGATGAAACACATACATCATGGTGGGGCCCACCTATCACCGACCATCAGCCATCGGCTGGTGTCAGGGGGAGTAGCCCATCCGTTTCCCCAACCGGTACCCTCGTCAGTTATGGCAGGGTCATTATGCAATCCCAGCCGTTCCTCTGCAAGTTGCCTGTGCCTGCACAGCAAGACACGTGCAGTGCATTCTCAACCACAAAAAATTTGAAGAGAATAATTTTTTCATTCCCCACACTAACCAAAAGATTTTATATGGCTGAAAATGCAGTACATGACTCGTACCGTGCAGGTGATAGGTTATCAAGAAAGAGATGGGTCATGGCATGTGGGGATATGGAGGTGCTATGTAAGATAATAAATAATGAAATGCATGTGGCATGTTCAATAGACCGACATGGTTGTGTGGTTTCTTCAATGCACATGTCCTTGAAATTTTAATTCCATACCAATATTATACAGATCTTATTTATTTATTCATTTGAATAGGGTCAAAATTGCAAATTTTGTAACTTTAATATTGGATTTGAAATTAGAGCACAACCCGGGTTAAACCCAACTAGCTCAACCTGAACTTTGGGTGAGGTTGGGTTTGAAAAGGCCTATATCTAAAAGGCATGTGGACACACATATATGAAAAGGTCTGCATCTGACTAGTTGGGCCACAAAGTAAGGTCTATCTAGAGAATAACTTTCAATCTATTAAGTACATGTGACATCCAAACCTTTTAATAGGTTGGACCTAACTTTAAGATCACTTACTGCAAAGATTAGTACTATCTACTCATCAGTGGACCACAAATCAGAAAACAATTTATAGCCATTGATCAATAGTAAAATATCCACTTGATGGGTGGATTGATTTTTGCATTAAAGGTTAACATCATGAAAGGACAACCTATTAGATGGATTAGGTTTCACACCCATATGAAATGATGGAAGTTATGTAATGGGTTAACTGTATCTTCTAGTCCAATCAGTTGGACCTCTCTCTCTCTCTCTCTCCCTCACCATATTATGTGCCCATGGTGCGGTGGTCAGGGTCAACGATCTTCACCTAATTCATTTTTACAATGGTTAAAACTTTCTTTTAGTCATCACATGAGTATTCAAACTCATAATCTCAGTGTTGAAATGCACCACTCCATTATGGATATGAATTGATCATATTTATAGCGGGGCCCACCAATACGCTTATTCTAAATATCCAATAGTCAGATCATCTAAACCGTTAATCACATTAGGCCTGTCTAATAGAAATCTTACACTATTGAGCCATGGTTGGAACCCAATTTCTACCCAATCTGGCAAACCTACTCTAACCCTAGTTGTATTTGTGTTAAGCACTTGATAAGTGAAATTGGGCTGGAGATCCAAAGTTTGAGTTGGGTCCCATCAGGGTTGAGAATTCAAGATCTTAGATTGGGTTAGTATTGAGTATTAGGTTAGGATGGCGCTCAGGCTGTCTCCTCTTTAGGTTGGGTTGGGCTTGGGTTGACCCTCAATTGGACTCGACCTAAAGGTGGGCATCGAGTTGAATCGGATCAGATTAGGTCCAACTCGACTCAATCCAGTTTTTCAAGAACTTCACCCAAACTCGACCTGATCCGAGATCGAGTCAAATAAGACTAACCCGATCCGATCCAAATTCTTACTGGCCTAACCTAAACCGAGTCTGACTTGGTCTAAGAAACCGAATTGAGTCAAATCGAGTTGAGTCTAGGGAGAGAAAGGAAGAACGTGGGAAACAGGGAGAGAAAGGAGGAGAGAAGGAAAGAGAGGAGGGAAATCAGGAGAAAAAGAGAGAGAGAAAGGAGGAGAGAAGGAAGGAGAGGAGGGAAATCAGGAGAGAAAGAGGGAGAGATGGGTGGGTACGGTGCTTTCTTTAAGTAGAGAAAGAGGAATTAGGGTTCGTTTGGATTTCGGATCGGATCGGTCCAGATTGACCACGATCCGAACTCGATCCAATGTACGACCGGATCTGAGTGGTCCTACTCGATCCTCACCAATCCAAGCCTTTGGTTTGGTTCAAATCGGATCGGATCCACCGAATCGGGTCGGATTCGCCAGATCGGGTCAGATTCTGCCAGCTCTAACTCGACCCATGAAGGGATGTAATTAGTACTTGTGGAGCTTTTTTACATTATGTGTAGGAAGTATGGTATTGCTTTCTCCACACGTGGCAAGATGATTTAGCAATCCATACCGTTCAGCCAGTTGCCTTTATCATTATTGGAAAATGGTAAAAAATGTATATCAATCATATGATCATAGCCATCTGTTTAGTGTATCTTAAAGTGGAAGTAGGAGAAAAAAAATGCTTGACGGCTGACTATTGTTTGAGCTGAATCAAGGAAGAGTGATGGACAGGACCGTCCAACAGGTTTGATTTTTGAAATATAAATCATCCATGTTAGGCCATAGTAGATGGATGAACCCGATTAATCCAACACCGGGTCACTTATGCTATAGAGATATATATGTACCATATTATGGTTGTGGCAGCTCCAACCAACCATCTCTTTAAAGAAGGTAATTACAATTTGATGATTTCCTCACCTGGTAATTCAATGCAATAGTGCATCCAAATACGACCTTAGCTTATGGTATTAAAAAATAAAATTATATGTCCCTTTCATCAAGAGAAATGATTACATAGAACATTGTATAACCTTAGCTTTTGGTATTTAAAAAAACAGAAAAAATAATAATAATAAGTCCCTTTCATCAAGAGAAGTGATCATATAAAATATTGTGTCCACGCAAAGTTTTTACTTTCTGCTGACGTGCCACTTGAATAGACCATCAGTCCCAAGGCAAAAGGTGGGCCAGATCATGAAGATCACGTAGAATGAAAGCTAGGATGGTCCATTCACTAGGCGAGCTAGACTGTTGAAATCAATGTACACCCTACGGTCCAATTCAAAATGTGTGTGTGGCCCACCTGATGACTCTGATTTTTCCAATTTTCGCTCCTGTAGTTCTTTCTGGTATGGCCCACCTTTCTCACGGTTCAGATGTTCAACTGAAATGACACATAAGCAGAACATATGAACGCTGTATGCTATATATGTTAACATACAACTTTTAAACTTTGACAGTGTCTCTAAGCACCCAACAGCAACTTAGCTGCATTTTAGCTATACTACTTATCCGTACCATCATGACCTTTGATTGCCCAGAAATTAGATGGCCAATCTCGAGAGTGACCGTACAAATCCTACGCTCCCTATACACGCAAACGCAGCACGTGGGAGATTCTGATTGTTCACCAGGTGGGTCCCACCATATACATGCCTTGGCTGAAAAGATCAGTCAGGTCCAGTCAGCAGGTGGGCACACGTGCATGAGTAGAATGGATAGGAAGCGAACTGCGTACTGAGTAACTCAGTACCCTTAGTGTACTGATTAAACTGTGTGGTGTCCACTGTTATTTATTTATTTTATCCACTCCGTTAATCCATTAAAAGATAATTTTAGGACTAAATCCCAAAAATGAAGCAAATTAAAATCTCAAGTGGACCACACTACAGGAAACAGTTTTAATGAACCTCTACCATTGAAAATTTTTTGGAGGCCAAAGAAGTTTTGGATCAAGCTGATCTTTTTGATATCTCTTTGTACATGTCTTTGTGATCTTATGAACAGGTTGGATGACAAATAAAAATTAATTTGGACCCTAGGAAGGTTTCAACGGTGGAAATCATTATTCCACACCATTTCCTGTGTAATGGTCCACTTGAGCTTTGGATTCACTTCAATTTTGGTATCAACCCCTAAAATTATCAGTAAAAATGGATGGACGGTGTGGATAAACCACATACATTAACAGTGGGCCCAACTGAGTTTACTCAGTACGATAAAAGCGTACTGAGTAACTCAGTACGCAATCCGATTTCATAGGAAACGCGGATTTCCTGCAACAGCCGAGCACCAGTTCCTGTGAGCCAGAAGCTAGGTGGGGTTTACTGTGATATTATCTAGAAATCTACTCCGTCCATCTGTTTTGTCAGCTCATCTTGGAACATGAGATCAAAAATAAGGCTGATCAGAAACCTAAGTGAGCCACACGATAGTATATAATGGGGAGGGAAATTGCCTAACATTAAAACTTCCCAGGGTCTAGCTTATGTTTACGTGCCATCCGAACTTTTTATAATTATAAGGTCATTCCATGACCTGCAAAATCCTTTGGTAGGAACTTCCTATGAAAGAAAGCTACATGGCCCATCGTGATTTTTTGTGAGAAATCCATTCAATCCATCAGTTTTGCTGGATTATATTAAGACATAAACCCCCAAAAATAAGGCAAATTCAAAACTAATGTGGGCCACACAGTAGAAAAGAGTATGGATTAAACGTTCAGCATTGAAATAATCACGAGGCTACTTAAGTTTTGGATCAAGCTAATATTTGAGATTAAGTGGTAGACTGAGTGAAAGATACCTCGTTTCAACACGAGGTCTTGGTATCGATTCCCTAGTGGGGGTGGCTAACAGTGAAGTGTCAACCTACTGTGGGTGTACAAACAAGCTAACCGAAAAGTATAAAAGGTTTTTGACGAAGCTAATATTTTTGTATTTTCAATTAACAGAGTAGGTAATAAACTTATGAATATTAGGTAAAGCATACAAACATCATAGTGGACTAAATAACATTTCAACAACAGCAATTTTTCTAACCACCTTTTATTGTCATGCGATGTACTTAAGTTTTGGATCTACCTAATTTTTGTAACCATCTCCTAACGTATCCAACAAAATGGATAGAGAGGGTCCATTTCATAAACTTTATGGTGAGCCTCACCTAATTTCCCTTCATAAGAAGTTTTCATAAAAGCTTTTCGGGCAATCAATCATTCCATTCCCATTAGGATGAGCTGAAAAACCAAGAATATTAGCATAATGCAAAACTTCCGTGACCTCATGAATGTTTTTAATGGTGGCGTACAATCCCCACTGTTTCCTATCAAGTAGGCTAATTAAGTTTTTGATAAGCCTCATTTTTCTTTGTCTCTTTTCCTAACACGGGGGATGTGGATTGTGTACTACTCCCACTTGCCTTGAGCTTAGAATAGGAACAGACTCTGATGGGCCACCATGATGTATGGGTTTTATCCATACCATTCATCCATTTATGCATGTCATTTTTGGGCCTAAAATAAGCTCAAAAATGAGGTGATCCAAAGGCTACCATCGGAATCTTCCTAGGGCCACTGTGATATTTATTTGCCATCCAACCTGTTCATAAGTCGATGAAGGGAAAACACAAATATCATGTTAATCCAAAACTTCTATGGCCATTAAGAAGTCTTCCACTGGTAAGCCTTTAATCCCCCTTATATGGTCCACTTGAGTCTTTGATCTGCCTCATTTTTTATCTTACACACTAAAATGATATGGTAAAATGAATGGATGGTGTGGATAAAACCCATACATCACTGTGGCCCCTCAAAGCCTAACCTGTGCCGAGGTTGGGACAATGGGTACTAGTACCCAACCAGCGTCCTAATATGAGATGGATGGGAAAACGGACTGACAGGGTAGATTTTTAGAAAACATCAAGGTGGGCTCCACCAAGTTTACGACTGTCGCAGGCAATCCGCGTCCAACGGAAATGATCCACACCCAACATTTCCGTGTGGCCCACCTGATGAGTGGTCCTGAGTGAGGACCACCATTCATATGGAAAAAGTGGGATTTGGGTGTGGGCACTATTGCATGTAGCTGTGTCATTGCTCCTAACTGTAACACATTCTCTCCAGCTACTATCGACGTGATAAGCCTTGTATTTTTCTGCAAAAGTGGTCAAGGCCCATGTGATATGCGGTTCCATCTCTTACATGGCGACAAGAATCCATTGGAAAGCTTGGATTTTTGGTGGGCCCCACAAACATAAGGCCTGCAGACGTTCGATGGTGACTCCAGCAGAGTCTAAAATACGCCAATGGGGTGCACAAATAGCAAGGACGAATGGTTTGGTCGATGATCCCCACAAATGTCTGAATTAGGCATTGGATGCAACAGAACAAAGCTCTCTCGAAAACGTTATATCCCCGTTTCTCAGATGAGCTGATTTTGGTAGTTTAAAAGAGGAATTGTATAACAGGTGATCTGCATCTTTGCAGTCAGCGCATGGTTTGGTAATCGAGACCCTTGGTTTCTTGTGTTCAGCCACGGGAATTTAAAACCAACAAATGGACAGCCTGGATCTCGCACATGTGTGCCATGTTGGTACATAAGTCAGCATGTAGCGATTCCCTTATACATGTACATACATATGGTTTAAATAGCCTTTTTCTATTTCTATTCTGTCATTGAAAAAGTGTACTGCGCTCTAGTGGTACCATTATCAACGTTAATGTGAGTAGAACCGTCCTGTTGTTGGACACCTATGATTTCTGCATGACATCCAACACCATGATGGTGGGTCTCTCAAAAAATTAGGCCAATCCAATGAAAACAAATGAATAAAGGCCTCCAAATTCTAGTGGCAAGGCCCACCTAACAATTGGATTGGGCCATCTCATCGTGATGGGGCAACCTTTTAGATGAGTTGGATTTCAGTGGACCCCACTACTTCCCTAGGGAATGGCTGGGTGGTTGTTTATGATTAGCCTGATTTTTGGTGCAGGTGAACGTTATGTTGGATGAGTTGGATGTCCTGAACAAACCACATGAGAGGGACAACCATTACCGCTGTGTAGGCAATAGTTCTAAAACTCGTTGAGTTGACTCAAAACTTAGAAGATTTCGGAGCCGAGTCACTCGCTAAACCATTGTTTACAATTTGTAAGTGTCCTAAACCCAGCTCAGTATCACAGCTGGTAGTATATGCTCTCCTAATAAAGCATGCGCCGTGGATTGAGAGGCGATCACCATGCAAACCAAAGAAAGAAAAGAAAAAATCTTCTTACTTGAAAATATCAAGCACATCTGTTCATCATGTGAACCATAGTTACTGGGGAGATTTGAAGTGTACAATGAGTTTTACGAGAGGCACTGTCAGCAATAGTAGCATTGATAGCAATAGGAGTTGCACTGCCAGCTACATTTGTATCGATAGCCATAGGAGTTGATAGCTACAACAGTAGATGGATATATAATTAAGAAAACCCCAAAACTTGTAGCAGTGGTGAAAATCCTTTAGGGGCGTTTGATTTTTCAAATCACCTGATAAATACACGTAAATAAGTAATTATGATTTTCTTACCAAGAGAGTAATCAGTGAGTATTTCTTTCTCAAAAATCGATCCGGGAAGGGCTGACTAAAATTTGTAGACCCCACTGTAATGTGTGTGATTTATTCACCCGGTTCATAGCGAGGTAAATCCACAAGTGTACAAGGCAGCCCATCATACACAAGACAACATTCGCCATCATGTCAAGGCAAGCCCAGCCCACCAGCTTAGGAATCGACCCAAATCTTTCAGTCTGGACCTTTAGGAAAAACACAACCGAAGACCAGCCCAATTAATTATAGGCGTAGAACTTAGTCCCGTAGGCGTAGCCAACCACGTGCCTCGAAACACAGCCCAAACTGAGCCTGAGTCAGGCTAACCCAAAATCAACTCTACATTTCACTTTTTAAAACCTCTCAGTTAGCATAGAGCCTCGACATCTCATCTTTTTTTCGCTTTGTATCGGTTCCACTTGCAGACATTCCCACGTCAACAAAAATCTCCCAAGCATGTGAATGTGATGGTGGCCCACTATCCTAAACCAACGAACTTCTTGATCAGCAATTAACTTAATCTGGATAGTAGCTTCACGCAAGGAGTAGGCTGACATATGGGGCTTCCTGGCCTAGACCACCATCTACAAGGGGATTGGGTCTTGGATTTCGGTGTGTCAAGTGGGCCTTGAGCACATTTTCAGGCCAGACAAAATGCAGTGGACCCCAGCTTAGGTTTATCAAATACTTCCATCGATCTTCCCATTCAACAATAACACTGCTAAATGATGATTTTTTGAATTTTGGAAATGAATATTTAACATCATCGATCTTGCCATCCACAGCTGAAGCTCGTGGGTCGGGTTGCTGGTGATGGGCTTTCACTTCTAGTTGATGGGTAGCGTGTTTGAATCTCTGAATCATCATTTTCCATTTTATCACTAAACAGCAGTAGTGACAGGGGGCATCTGACTATGTTCGAGTCATATCGAGTTGAATCGAGCCAGATGAGTTGTCAAGCCCACTCGGTGAATCTGGACCAAGTTTCTTAGAGACTCAGCTTGGAATCTCATCGAGACAAGTTGACTGAGCCGAGTTTTAGAACTATGCTTTTGTGCATGTGTGATCATATTACCAGGACAGTCGACGGTCTATATAAGCAATCAAATCAGTGGCCTTGTACCTGTTCTAGTTCTGGCAAGGCTCCTGTTCCATCTAAGCCAGAGCAGAGTTCGACTGAAGGAAGGGTAATTCCCATCTCTCCCGTCAGTTGTTGAAGTAATTGATATTACTGTTGTCTTATGAAAGATATAATCTGCGCATTCCCAGTCACACCCAAGAAAACGGAGAAACAAATTGATGTGTTCACTCATCAGATCTTGAATTCTAACTCAGGGATGACAGGGCTCATGCTGCAGCTTCAGCATAAAAATGATGGACATATACCTTATTATTTAGATATATACCAGTTGCATTCCAGTTGCATTCAATCAACATACAGGGGTTTATACATATAAAGATGAAGGAAGAAGATACATAGTTTTTGTTCACTTCTCAAGACATTTGAGAAATGGAAAAAAGTGGGAGGGAAATGTAGGAATTTCAGACCCAAGATCAACATCCTCTCTCACTTGGGGTGTTGGTTGTCAGGATTCATGTATGAACATAATAGAGGAGGGAGCACTTGCGTCCATCCATCAGTGCGCAAGCACGGCCAGGATCCATACACATGTACCCCAATACATATGTATGTACCTGCATATGCATATAGCATGAACCAGCTTTACCTATGTGCTGTAAGTTCGTCAAGGTGACGATCCATGATCTGAGAAACAGATTCAAGGAATGCAGTTTCGCTTGTGCCTGGAAGAACAGCTCCCTGAGCTTCATGGACGATCTCCTCGATGATGGATTCCTTCTTGAGAGTTTCCCTGCACATGATGCTCCCGATGGCAAAAGGAGTGAGCCCTCTCTCCGCACCCTTCTTTAGAAGCATGGTGGAGATGCGAAGTGTGCGGGAGCACTCAAGCGATAATTCCCAGCCGTGGAACTTCAGGAGGGCGATGTCTTGCTCGGCATCCAGGGATTTTATGTAGTCCATGGTTTCAGGGCTGTAAGGCTGGCGGGCTTGGGGCCAGTATAGCCAGTCAAAGGTGCAATCTTCAAACTGCAGTGAGCAAAGATTAGGGAAATAAGACGCTGTTGACGGGAAAATTTTGCATTGAAACCCCACTAAAAATGATATAAAAGAAAGCGACCAAATAAATGGAATTAAAACTAACAATGTATTTGGAAGAATTTTATATGTTTGCAGAATTAGTGAATGTTAAGACCTATTGAATGCGGATAGTTGTGGGACTTGTATTTTGTGTTTTGGTATTGGTTTTGTTAAATGATATGGCCTGTTGACTTGAATCCTAGGGTTGGAGTTTTCCCTTTAATTGGATTTCCAGTTTAACTGCATTACATGGATTCACGTCTATTTTATGAATAATTTATAAATGAATTGTATGATTAACTAAAGTTTTATGATTGTTAATGGTTTTTGAGTCTGTGAATGTTTTGATGCTCTATGCGGTTCATTGCTATGTACAGATACCATCGAATACAGTACAAAATGACCAAATCAAACATGGAATCATAGAATATGGTCATTTGGCCATATCTCAATTTTGTAATATCGTGTATTTTTTTTTTATGCTGCAAAAAAGAAATAGAGGTTTGCTGAGTCCACATGCACGTACAAGGTATTCTATCTACACATCACTACATGTGCCCGTGTGGCATACTCGAGCAAGATTCAAGCCATCCATCAGGTGGATATGGCCCTGTACATGATCTGGCCCAATAATCGGGCTGTCACACTCTTCAAGTGGGCCACAATGTAAGAAGCAGGCTCGTGGCCAAGCAAAACCTAGCCCAAGTTTTCTCTAGCCATAGTCTGTTTCCTGATTTTTTGGCAAGGAATCTTCAAACCAAAACCCACCTTGTGGATGTCTTGGAAATTGTACCCATGTGCCATGATGGCACACATTGTGGCATGTGGATGGCTGTTGTACACACGTGTGGGCTTGGCTAAGCTCAAAGATGTATATGATATAATGACCGAATATAATTCTAGTATATACTTCTTTCTAACATTTTGTATTTCCATATCAAGATCATTGTCGTCATCTTTAGGCTTCTCCCAACAATTCGGGGTTGACCTTTAAATGGTAGAGATCAGCAAAATTTCTATAATCATCTGCCCACCGGGCAAGAACCTTCTACTTTTCCCCACTCTTAGGAATTGCCCATTGCAGACGCTCACATTTTACACTTTCCAGCTAAGATTCAATTTTTATACACTGTTGGGTGCAAGCATAGGGGCTACTGTATGTTTTATTCAGCTCTGAAAAAGATAACCATCTATGGCTTGTCCCAACAGCACAGAGTGAAAAGTAAAATGGTAAATACGTGTAAGTTGCATTGTCTGTTGGATTGAATTGCAATTTTATTTTCTTAGAGTGGAAATTACCAAAATTGTTTTGTGATTTCCTTCCTGATCATTCATACCAATGTTGTTGGTTACTTCCTCGTAGTGAACACGAGGAAACATCTTTCTTCTAACCCTTTTTGCTTTTCTTCCTTTTTTTCTCTTTCTGAATAATGAAACATCACTACTTTTTGGCATTTATTCTCGACTAATTTGAATGTTTTCACAGTTCAAATATATTCATCCAAACGAAGCAATAAAAGGAAAGAAAAAGCTGTAAAGGGGAAAAGCAATACAGCTTTCCCAGAAAAGGAGAGAACTAAAGTAAAAGGTCATTTGAATTTAAATAGTAAAAGCATTCAATGGTCCTGAAAATAAGTCAATTGCCAAAATGCTTGGGGTAAAGAAGATATTTCGAGAAATAAAAAATAACCCATCCATGAATGAAATATTAAATATAAAAAATTAGTAGTCGAAACACAATCCATCCATTAAAAATAAAATAAAAATAATATATAAATAAACTATTTCTGGTGAATTAGTGTAAATGCACAGATTATGAACGACATTAAACTTTTGGGGAACAGGGAACACAGCACCTCTTCTGTTTGCGCGCACGCGCGTGTGTGTGTGTGTTGTTGTTGTCGTTGGGGGGGGGGGGGGGGTTGGGGAGGGGAGGGGGGTTTGTAAATATCCCAATGTCAAGGAAAGAAATCAACAGAAATTATGTTTCAATCACCTTGGTTCCATGGATAAACTCCCAAGGATTTTTCAAATGGATGAATGCAATGAAACACTCTGGTGAGATCTTGTGCAAGTTAAAATTTTCAACAAAGTACTGCCCTCGGGCCCATAACTTCAATAGGCCATTAGATGACCACTATCATGAAAAATGAGGCCCTCTTCAGAGCTCTTAGCAAAAATAACAATCACAAAAATCAATGCTTAAAACCTGCCTCATTTTTGTCTAAACTATGAGAAAAAGAGAGAGAAGTGGTCTTTCACTCATAAAATCTTAACAGGCTCCAATATCAGACAACTTAAGAGATTCGTCACGTGATTCCAACATCAAAACATCAATCATATCATACAGAATTATATCACACATTGCATAAGATCAAATAAACATGCAGTTACGTCATGAAAAACAGAATTCCCATAAAGTAAGAACCAAAAACAAATGCAATATGATCAGGACAAACAAGAAAAGCTAAGCTTACGTTCTCAGGCAAGCAGTATCCATGATCAATCGGAACCAGCGTGATCGGATCCCCATCCACCTCTTTACAAACCAAAATATTCCCAGCATGCCGATCTGCATTCGCCAACCTTATATCCAATACAGAGATCTTATGAACCTCCTCCACTGGAAAAGCCCGAGGGCCCATATCTTCACAGCTCCCATGATTCTTCACAAACTTCTGCAAGGACCCAATCTTGGCATTCTTTGCCACACACTCGAAACCGTGAGGATGATTAAACCCTTCATGCAAGCATCTGATCATAACTGTCGGAGGGACACCTGCAAAACCAACCTCATCACTCGTAAACGACCGCCGCCCACTTTTCGGATGATCCAGAATGTAAGCTGCGACTTCCCTCAGCGCACCTTCTCCCACCCTTGTACCCCTCTTCAACCCCTCACCATCTGATGTCAACGGCAGCCCACGAGGATTATTCACAGCCATGGGCTCTTCATCAATTGGTTTAAAAACGGCAACGTACTTGTTGCCTGAAAAGTCTTGCATGAAATAAGCTCCACCACAGCCCTCCGAAGATCTGATTGGAGGATTCCCGTTCTCCAATCCAGCATAAGTAGCATTAATGAGATCTTTAACCACACCCTGCAATTCTATTTTCTGATTAACAATAACTGGTTCCAACCACAAACCTCTATCAGGTGGCTCTCTATCTGTGAGCTGAGGTTTCTCCAATTCCCCACTGCATTTTTTCACCTCCTCTTCCTCTTTAACGCTCTGCTCATATGAATTTGATGCAACAATTGACAATTCAAAATCTTTCTCAAACGGTTTAGCCCGGACTTTTGCTGATTTCTGAACCACCAAATGGATCACTGCATCGTTCTTTTTACAGATATCATCAATCAGCCTCTGATCTTGGAGCTTCTCTCCATTACAGATCAGTTCCTGATCATTAATGTCGACAAAACTGTTCCACCTTTCAGCAATCTTCCGTTTGACGTGCCCCACGTTTCTGCTCTTCTCAACCTGGAACTCAAATTCCTTCCCACAGGCCGTCCTAACAGTGATGAACCGAAGATCAGAGAGTCTTAGGACCAAATGCAGAACATTCCCATCAGTAACTCCATAGTCCCTGACAAGACAGTTGTTCCGAGCCAGTTCCCGGCCTCCATAGACAAGCTTCGGCTTTTTCACCACAAACCCTTTATAGGTCTGGATTCTAAGCTTCACAGAAGCAATCGAATCAGACTCCATGACCCGCATCGGAAGTATGGTCCCTGCGCCCGTGAGGAAAATCAGGATCGATTCTCGAGAGCAATGTGACGGCGCTCCACCACGTGAGCAGCCCCGGGAAAGGACAGCGTCTTCACGAGCTGGCCTCAAAACACCACCAGCAGTAGACATCTTCCTCCCTTGAAAACTAACTACCCACCCTTCTGCCCGAAATTTTTTTTTTTTAAAAAAATGCTCTTTAAACACTAAAAGCCCACCACCCGATCATCAAAACCGAGCATTACTCGAAAGATCAATGTCCCCGAAGAATTCAAAAACTGTACCCATTCCCGATTTCGCTCACTCCCCAGCAGGAACTATCGAAGGCCCATTTGAGATTGCGTGATATAGGCAACCACTCCAAATCAGAGATATCTCGATCAATCGGTTCCTAGATAGAGAGATCAAACCCTTAATATAATAATCAACATCAACGGCATGCAATGCCCTAAAAACCTAGAGAGAAAAAAAAAATCTTCTATCCTATAATAAAAATAAAAACTTTGAAATCCATTTCAAATGCAAATCAAAACCATTCTTTCTAAGGTAAATTCAACTCAAACCCTTTTGCCATAGAAATCAAGAACAGAACCCCAATCAAACAGATTAGGGAAATGCCCCCAAGATCTCCTCCATGATCAGATCTTGAAACCCAGGGGTTGTAGTAGAATAAAAATTGCGGGATTTCTTATTGAGAAAATCAAAGAAAAAAGGGAAAAAAAAAATGGGGATTTTAAGAGAGAGGAGGGAGGGATTTTGGATTCTTACCAAAGGAAAGAATCGAAGGCGATGAGGAGACGAAGGGAAGCTTTAAATCGACGACAGATATAGCAAAGATGGCATTTGACTGGCGAGTAATTGAAGCGATTTTTTGGAATGTGAACAGTTCCTGCTGCTTTCTACTCGTAGTTTGTTTTTTTCAAAGGCTACCGATCTTTTGGGCTGTATTTTCTGTTCGGGAGCGATGACGATGGACTGTTGAAGACGATATCGTTGCCGTCGCCATTATATACGGTTGGACTTGACTTGACGGCAAAAATGCGTGCTAACGGCGTTAAAATTAACAAACGATACTCAGTAAAGCTAACGCCTACTCGCCTGCATCTTCAAGCACCAAATTCAGGAAGTAGATAACGTCCAATTTGGTATGTTTTCATTTGATCCGGTTCGTTCATATGGTGATCCCAATGGTTATAGTTAGGAATATAAAAATTAATGAAAAATTCACTACTTTTTCACGAAGAAATGAACGGATGGTTGCTGTGGTAATCAGCGGTCCACATTTAACTTGTATTTCTTGTTTACGGGACTAGTATTCCACAATATTTTTTAAAAATAATATATAAATCGCAATTATCATGTTAAAAATATCTCAGATCCCTTACATACATGCTCAAATGACACATACGTTGCTGTTGGTGTTTGGCGCTTGAGATGGAGCGTTTCGATTACCTGTTCCAAGACCATTTTATTTTTTGAAATGAAAACAGCTACAAAAGCGACCGACGAAGCCAGTATTTAAGATTAATGGTTTACTAATATCAGACGCGCGTGTGTATCCCACCTCTTTACAATCATCAATACATGTGAATTAAGATCCAAGACGTCCATCATTTCGGACCTGATTTTAAGATTGTATGATCTAGAAATCAGGCCTCCTTATTCATTAGAATTCCCATATTTTGTAAAATTAGCGGATGGATGTAACAACTTACATTTTCCTTTTCTTTAAAACATGCTGCGATTCTGGTGAGTGTAAATGGTGGGGTCCGCGAGATGACTGGCTTGGATGTTTACAGTGCATGAGATCTTGGTAAACGTGCCTTTGGAGGATGGACTCCAAACGCGTGTGTGATTCGCAACTGCATGTATCGGAAACGATGGTTGTTAGGAGCAGTGTACGGGGAAGTGGATTGGCGGAGACCTCAAAACCAGCCACTGTCAAAGCTCTGTGGGCCCAACCATCATGTATATGCTTTATCCACGCTGTACATCCATTTTCACATATCATTTTATGAAATTATACAAAAAAATGAGTCATATAAAACAACCAAGTGGACCACACCAAAGAAAACAGTGGGGACAGTGATCTTGACCGTTGAAACCTTCCTAGGACCAACATTGATGCTTATTTATCATCCAACCTGTTCATGAGGTCACACAGACCCGGATGAATGGAAAACATAAATATCAGTTTAATCTAAAACTTACGTCGCCCTAAATAGTTTTCAACGGTCAGAGTTCAATCCCCACTGTTTCCTATGGTGTGGTCCGCTTGAGCTTTACATCTACCTTATTTTTAGAATCATCCTTTAAAATGAGCTGAAAAAAATGGATGGACTGCGTGGATAAAAACACATCACGTTGGGGCCCACGGAGTTTGAAACTAAGCTGGCTGGTGTTGGTCACTAGCCAAACGACGTCCGTGCACGCAACCGCAGGAGGGAACATCCTATCCTACTCTCCCCACACGTGCCAATGTGACACGCATGTGGGCGATTCTGTCCGTTCATAATTTGTGTTGTTACAGGAAAATCAGGCTGTTGAAGTGATCAGAAAGGCCAGCTTTCGAACATAGATTGTAGACCGTTTGTCGATTTTATAACCATCTAATTTTGCAAAGGCACGTGGCCCACCTGACGATTGTGTCTGATTTTCAGACTACATAATCATACACCTTTTGGGGCCGACCAGATGAACAAACCAGATTATTCACACGCGTACCACATTTGCAGGTGTAGTGAGAGACTGGGACTGGTATTCCATCCAGCTCCAGAATGCCCATGCTCGGGTCCATTGCACGTGTACGTCACTGACTTGATCGGAATCATCCAATTGTGTTGGGCCCACCGTTCACTGGATTTTTCACCGTCGACTTTTCCATAGCCAGCTATTGGATAATAAATCCATCCTTCTCATGTCAAGTGCTACATGGATGCCACGTGTACAGGTGTTCCATCAACTAACTCGACGAATTCAACTGAGGAGATTCATTAACACACAGGAAACGCGTGGCGGGCATCCACGACTCCCGTCCTGATGTTGACGGCCGTCATAACGAACGGAAAGTGACATCTCCGTCCGACTTTTTAATTTGAAAACCACGTGTGCTGCGCGTCCTAGGTTCGTTTTCAGGAGGCGGATTGCGTGGTGTATCACACACCACCAACCTCCAAGGGACGCGGATTGCGTACTGACAGAGTCAGTAGCCACCTCGCTACTGACAATACTATGTAGGTCCGGTATGATATATATTTATTTTATCCAAGCCGTCCATCTGATTTTCCATATCATTATAGAGCGTGATACAAAAAATGACGGATATCCAAGTCTCCAGTAGACCACACCACAAGAAAACAGTGGAGATTGAATGCCTATCATTAATTTTTCTTAGGGCTCACTGTAATGCTTATTTGTCATCCAATCTTTTGATTAGGTCACGCACACCTGGATGGAGAGAAAACATAAATATCAGCTTAATTCAAAACTTTCGTGGACCCTAGAAAATTTTTAATGGTGAGTGTTCAATCACCACTGTTTCCTTATGGGGGTGTTCCATATAAGATTTGGATATGCTTTATTTTTTTTGAAGTTACATGAAATATTCTGGTAAAATAGATGAATGGCGTGGATACGACACACATCATGTTGGGGCCCAGATAATACTGTCATTGACCACCTGGCTATTGACGCTGTCAATAGGCATTCTGCATCCCCTCCGTGGTGTGTACGTGCCGGGCGAAGAGCAGCGCGTCAGGACCTCGACCGAGGAACGCACAAACCATGGAGAGAGATAAAAAGTTCTATGGCCCCACAGTGATGTATTTATTATATCCACACCGTCCATCCATTTGACGACATCGTTTTAGAGAATCAACCTAAAAATGAGTCATATCCAAAACTTAACTGGACCACACCACAGATATGATATTAGTAAGGACAATGATTCTCACCGTTAAAATATTAGTAGGGCCCACCATTGTGTTTATTTTCCATCCAATCTGTTCATAATGTCACACAGACCTGGATGAAGGGAATAAATTTTCAGATTGATCCAAATTTTCTGTGACCCTTAGGAAGGCTTCAATGATAGAAGTTGAATCCCCCACTGCTTTCTGTAGTGTGGTCCACTTAATCTTTTGATCTATCTTTTTTTTTTCTTCAAGCCTTATAACGATCTCTACAAATGGACGGACGGTTTGGATATAACGCATACATCATGGTGGGGCCCACAGAACTTGGTGACGTGAACGCACCATGGCTGAGTGAGGTGGATGATACGCAGTTAGAAATTGAACATTTCCTATCAAAATATTCAAATTACGTTAACCAGCTTAGATGTACCATGAACCGAAGAAAAAGATTGTTCCGTTATCTGACCATTGAATCGTCGGGAATGTATTGAACGGTTAAGAATGAAAAGTATCCAACGGTTCTACTTCTCAGATAAGTGTCCACGAATCAGAGGTTAGGATTGTTCAATCAATCTCATCCTGTGATTGTGAATTGGAGACATTGGGCTGCCACGTGTATAATTCTAAGTGCCTGCGTATCAAGCGTCACACGCAGCCTGAGTATCATATAACTCCTCCCAATGGCAGGGTCTTTTGCTTGCCCTCCAAGGCTATAATCCTCGAATGAACCGTGCTTGTTCACTTTCATTTTTAAGTTGACGTGTACCATCCACCGTACACGTGGCAATGCACATTAATCTAGTTTGTTAAAATTGTGGGTCACATTTCTGTTTGGTCTGCCTGATTGAATGATCTTAACCATCAGTTGAATTTGGATAGTTTTTTGTTACTAATACCACCAATTTGGACCGTTAGGATTGTATGATCAGTGCATTTTTGGGGTATGATCCAACCACATTGGTCCCAAGATTTTGGACTGTTCGGATTTGCGGAAATTCCTCCACATTCACCTTCGATGAAACACTACTATTTTAAAAATGGTGGTAAACTATCAGCCATGCTGTCACTCTCTCTCTCTCTCTCCCGTCGGAAAAAACTGTCTATGCGCTTCCTGCGCCGTCGTCATATCGGTGGAATTGTCAGATCCTCGACCCGAGGATATGCAAAGTATATTTTGATTTTTCATTTTGAATAAGTGCCATCAATAGTCCAGTGATCCTGACCATTGGTTAGTTGGGACCAATCATTGATGGGCCATGCCTCAAAAATCTTCTCGATAGGATATCCTAGGCCTTCAGATTTTGGCCTGAAAGCATACGGTCAAGAAGAAAAATGCAGCAATTTTCCACATCAAACCAAGAAAAGCCCCATCATTTGTGGCTATTTAATTTACAACTGGATGTTCTTTGAGGCATGGTCCATTGGCTGTGGGGCCCAACAAAACAATGGTATTGATTACTGCGCCATTGGTGGCATTTGTTCAAGAATCGAGGACCCTTTTATTCTCTGGCCGCGCAGAGAGGAGACGCAAAAAGTCTGTCTCCGAAATCAGGGAATAGGAGATAAAACTTTTACTTTAGTGTGTGTGTGTGTGTGTAAATACTCAGGCAGAGTGGGATGAATGATACACAGGCACTTAGAAGTTGCATGCGTCGCATAATTCAAATAAATCTGTCAAAAAATTATGGGTCCCAGATTAGATGTACCAACAACCAAAATTGAAGCCTATTTTATTTTATTATCAGACTGTCTACTTGATGGACATTTATTGGACGGTTAAAAATAAAAACTATCGAATAGTCCTATTTCAAGTGTGGTGTCAGTGGATTGGTTTAAGGGATTGCTATATCCGGGACAAGTCCGCTAGGTCTGTATGGCAGGCCTGGCATATCCTAGGATTTTACCTTCCAATCCATCCAACTAAAGGATGGGATCAATTTTAGGGCCCATTTGGCGAGGCGGATTGGATGGCATTGGAAGGGATTGGAAGTTAAATCCTGGGATTGGCCGAGCATGCCAAACAGACTGGGTGATCTGATCCCGGGATATAGCAATCCTATGGATCTTAAGACAATTCACTGACAACACCATCATTACCTTTAGGGCCCGTCTGGCCGGGTGGATTGGAAGGGATTAAATGGTACTAGGGTGGATGGCATGGATTTCTAAGTAATGATATTGTTGTCAGTGGATTGTCTTGAGATCCATGGGATTGCTCTATCCCTGGATTGCTATATCTAGTCTGTTTGGCACGCCCGACCAATCCTAGGATTAAACCTTCCCATCCCTTCCAATCCCTCGAACTAAACACATCCCAGGCAAATTTGAACGGATTAGGGTGGATTGGATGGGATTTAAAGGTAATGATGGTGTTGTCAGTGGATTGTCTTAAGATCCATGGGATTGGGATCGGATCACCGACTCTATTTGGCACACCCGGCCAATCCCGAGATTTAACTTCCAATCCCTTCCAATCAAGGGATTGGAAGGGATGGGAAGGTTTAACCCCAGGATTGGTCGGTGTTTGGTTCGAGGGATTGGAAGGAATGGGAAGGTCTAATCCCAGGATTGGCTAAGCCTGCCAAACAGACTCGATATAACAATCCCGTGATATAGCAATCCAATGGATCTTAAGACAATCCACCGACAACACCATCATTACCTTGAAATCCATGTCATCCACCCTAATACCATTCAATCCCTTCCAATCCACTCGGCCAAATGAGCCCTTATTACCCTAAGGGCCTGTTTGGCCGAACCGATCCCACGGTATTAGGAGGGATGGGATCGCGATATCCCGGGATATGCATGACGAGCCAAACTGACCCGTTGAACTTGTCCCGAGATTTGAGCAATCCCATGAATCTTAAAACAATCCACTAACATCACCATCATTACCTTAAAATTGATCCCATCCCTTGGTTGGTCGGAATGGAAGGTAAAATCCCGAGATATGTGGGCGTGCCAAACAAACCTAGTGAACTTGTCCCGGGATATAGCAATCCCATGGATCTTAAACCAATGCGCTAACACTAGCATCATTACCTTAAAATCCATTCCCATCCCTCCTAATCCCATTAGATTCGCCCGGCCAAACATGCCCTAAGGTAATGATGGTGATGTCAGTGGATTGTTTTAAGATCCATGGGATTGCTTATATGCTGGGACAAGTTCACCGGGTCTGTTTGGCTTGTCATGCATATCCTAGGATATTGCGATCCCATCACTCCTAATACGTGGGATCGGTCCTGCCAAATAGGCCGGTTAAAAATATCAAATAGTCCTATTTGAAGTATGGATAATTTTTTACTACAGACCACCTTTGATCCACATAAACTATTGTACCCAAAAAAAAAAAACCCCATTTTGGACGAAAATAACCCTAACTTTTTCACCTGCTTCTACCTTAATAGAAAGGGTATTTTCATCTGTCCATACCCTAAAAATCTAATTTAGTATTCAAACTTTCCAACCGTCAAAAAACCAAAAATAAAAATAAATAATAATAATAATAATAAAAGCCTTAAAAGGTAAGTGTCTACCGTGCTAATTGCTTGTTCAAGTATTCATGAATCAAAGGTGAGGATTGCTCAACCAATCTAATTTTGGGCTTGTGCATTGCTCAATTCTCACTCCCAATAGGGTCCGCCGTGACACTGGGCCCACCTTGATGTAAGTATTATATGTCTTAGTTGTCCATTCTTTTAACCTTTACAGATAAAAAATTCTCAGGTGAACCACAGAGTAGGAAAAAGTGTTTGTTGAATGCTCACCATTAAAAACTTTTTAAGGCCCACCGTGATATTTATTTTTCATCCAGCCTGTTAATAAATTCACGAAGACTTAGATGAGTGGAAATAACAAATATGAGCTTGAACCAAAACTTTTGTGGCTCAAAAGAAGATTATAGATCTATTGTCCATAGAATAGTACATGAGAGATTTGAAATTGATGTCCATTCTAAGTTATACTTAAATCCAACCATTTATTATGATTTAATAACAATTTACCACACCTTTCCATCATTTAAAAATCAATCGGCCCAATCGAATACTTATCAAATCAAAATATGTAACTAATTTAATTAAAAGGAAATAAACACCAATATATACCGTGTTCTAGGTAAATCAAATCTAATGAAAGAAACTAAAGATGAGTTATGAGGAATTGTCCAATGTAGCCGGCTCCTCCTCCAATGGTTACGGCGGGAATTTCTTAGTTGGTAGAGAATCCTGGGAGGTTGAAAGATAAGGGGAGAGATGGTAGAGGAGGTTGAGAGAAAATCTCCCCTGAAATTTAAATTCAATTTATTTTTTAAAATAACGCATTATATCTATCACCATTGTTACCTGTGGTGCGGTCCACGGATCTGCTTTTACCCTATACCTGACACGTGGCAAGTCAGAGATCGTTGGATCCTAATTCATCCAGTGAGCCATGTCTTTGGAGGCCCACCATTGAAGATCACATCAATAAGTCTATTCCTAGCCATATATATTGCTATTCGCCATTCACTCTACCCTAAAAATGGAAATGGTTAATGGTAAACATTACACTGGAAAAACCAGAGCATGACTTAACTTTGTTACACCAGCACTACTAAACTTTGATACTCTGGCAGAGTGTGATGAATGATACGCAGGCACTAAGAAATTGTATGCTGGTATACATGTACATTTCAATTCCAGTCTAGATTCATAATAAACCAAAAATTACAATTATTTGATTATATAATTATTCGATTGGTGACGGTTGAAGCTACAAAGGCTTCTCCGATGTAGCGGGTTTGATTTGAGATAAGATGTACAGTTTCCATGTGACTTGTGTATCAAGCAGCATTTGCTACTAGAGTATCAAATAACTCCGTTAATCAAATGAAAAACTCGCGCTCAATGGCACTAGCCTCACCCTTGGAAACGAGGAGTATATGAGTGAGATCAGATCCACTCGTCAGGCACTCCTACCAATGCATATTCCATATGTAGAAAATCGGGCCTATATAGTGAACAGGTGGGCCACACCTGAGTGAAACAAATTAACGGTTATGGGAAATTGACCAATGTTTCATATTCTTTTTCCATGTTTGGCCCACCTAATGATCATATTTTCCTCATCTAGATGCCTGAAGTATGTACAGCTAGGACCATCTGATGAAATGGTCCGATCTTACACGAGTGGCTTATTTTCTTCTGCCATAAAAGGGAGCTCATCCAGTGCATCTGGACGCACGATGCAGCTCCATGGCATTTCCACACGTGCTTGGAGTAAGTGAACGCGATCGGAACCGTTTATTCAGTAGGCCCAATAGCAAATGGGCCATAGGAATAGTGCCATACAAATTGAAATATCCTAACCCTTTAAATGGTAACATAAAAAGAGACACTAAAAGTTTAAAATCAGCAACGGTTCACATTCATTGAGCACTTGTTAGACGGTTAGGATGGTTAGATCAAGGGAATTAGTAGTCAGTGGCCAATCAGTGGTAGAGATCTGGGATGAACTTTGGAAGGTGGCGCCTGTTCTGTCAGATGGCTGGGATCCCGCACACGCGTAGAAAATTTACAAACGTTCGCATCTTCGTTCATTAATCTTTAGCCCGAAATGTTCCCATGAGGTCCACCTTAGAGCTATTTTGGGCCCCCACCATGATATGTTTGTGGCATCTGAGCCATACATCTGTTCGTTCCCATCTTAAATATGGAAAGTCCCTAAAAAATAGCCATACCGAAACTCCGGTGGCCCACATGATTTTATTTTATTTTTACACACCCACCACCCCATGATCTCAGTACGTTGAGGACGGTGGTAGTTTGTCTACGTGGCATTCTGCAATAGGTTAAGACACGTCAGTGTGTTAAAAAAAATGGAAATGATACAGTAGAGGGGTAAACCCGTAGCTGCAGTGGATGCCACGTGGCATTTTCAAAGAACTTGTATGTTTTTTTTAGGGGATACAGTAGAGTTGATACACCTGCAATGTGAAACACTCTGGGCCCATCATAATGTTTATGTGAAATCCACTCCGTCCATAAGTTTCACCAGCTTATATTATGACATGAGCATAAAATTGAGAAAGATTTAAAATTCAACTGAGTCACACCATAAGAAACCGTGGGGAAAGAAAGGCATACCATTGAAACCATTCTGAGGCCCACCAGCATTGTTTATATGCCATCCAACTCCTTCATAAGGCGATTCCCACTCATATATTAGGTAGGTTACCAAAATGACCATCCAACCATCAAAAATGATATTGATCTGCTGACTAGTCAGGTGGGTGGTTGAAAAAAGAAATTCAACAGGCCTAGTTCAACGTACATACGTGGCTCCCACTCGGATTGTCTAATGTAGGAAGACAAAACTCGGTTGCCATGGCAAAGTTATGTGGGCCCATCATAATGTATGTGTTATATCCATACCATCCATCCATTTTGCCGGATCATTTTGGATCATGAGCCAAAAAATGATGCAGATATAAAGCTTAAGTCGACCACACCACAGAAAGTAGTGGGACAATGACACCCACCGTTGAAACCTTCTTAGCTCCATCCAAAACTTCTGTGGCCTACCATGATATGCATGTGGGATCTAAAGCCATGCATCTGATCGTTCCCATCTTAAATATGAAATATGCCAAAAAAAAAAAAAAATTACATATCGAACTCAGGTGGGCCACACCATTTGGTACGGTGCACAACTATGCTTAAAAACATCTATAATTACTTCCTGTGACCCACGTGAGTTTCGAAATTATCAAAAATTTGTTGGAACCACCCGTCCACGTAGGAGGAGAACAGTGGAACCACATCTCTGTGGACCCCACACAGAAGCCAATGGCGACCGTCCGACTTTCAACTGTTGGGCTCTGGGCTTAATAGAGGGCTCTGATTGACCGGGTGAATGTCGGACGCACATCACCTAGGGGTCCACAACGCTCGACGTAACCGTAACTGTAGGAACATTTTCCTATTCCCATGCATGACTCCTTCCACCTGATAATGCATACCTACTATCTTACTACCAAAAGTCAAGAGGGTGGGTGTTACTATCAATATCAAGGGCTGGGGCTTGCTACTTCTGTGCAGCCAATCATTAGATAACATTCGTACGTGCCCCGCCATACGTGCCAAAGAAAAGACCGAGGAACTAGAAAAGTACACGTGGCAGAGTTATAATCAATCCAACCTGTACATTTTTTAAGATCATCAACCACGGATAGCCTATTTAACACATATTAGACAATCTTATCCATCAAATTTTCTAAATTTACTGATGGAAAGTTGACCGTTTACCTGTTGAATATTTTTGTTTAAGATCGTCTGTTTTAAAGCCACTTTCCAGATGGATGGGATCAGCTTATGGATGCTTATTTGAAACCATTTTCCATCTGCAGTACCAGAAAACAAATGGACGGTTCCGATTGATACTTTAACCTGCATGTATGCCTTTCTGAGATGGATCTACTGTAGTCCGGTTCTACAGCCTCTACCGTCTCATCCATTGTCTTGTCTCCCACGTGATCGCTCTGAAATGATATTCGATGTCTTCGCAGGTGACGTCGGTGAATTTGTCGACGTGGCATTCTGTGATAGGTGAAGACACGTCACGGTGTTTCAGAAAAAAAAAAAAGGAAATGATAGATTATACCTGTCAGCGGACGAGAATTTCCCAGAACCCCTGCAATATTAAGCTCTATAGGCCCACCGTGATATATGTGACATCCACTCTGTCCATCAGTTTCACCTGATCGTGTAAAGATAAGGATCTAAAAATGAGAAAGAACAAAACATAAGTGAGCCACACCACAGGAAAACGTGGAGATGTAAACGCATACCGTTGAAACCTTCTGGAGGCCCACGGCCATGTTTGTATGCAATCCATCCCGTTCATAAGGTGATTCCCGCCCATTCATTAGCTTAGGAAGTGAGTGAACATCTAGCAACCAAAATGATATTGGTCTACTCATCAGGCAGGTCAAACTTGCAAGAAGAAAATGGGTGGTTTGAATAAGAAATCCCACCGTCCAAATTCAACATACATGCGTGGAACCTTGACTTTCTGGATATCTATGTTGTGCCCAACCATTGAAACCTTCGCCGGGCTACAAGTGTTTTGGATCTTGCTAATATTTCTGTTTTCAGTTTTATCTCTCTTTTTTTATTCTTTTTTTTTGGTAGATTGTTAGTACACCTACTGTCAGGTCACCCTTCACTGTTAGCCGCCCCCAAGCAGGGAATCGATGCCAACACCTCGGCGTTGAAATGAGGTATCTTTTACTCAGTCTGCCACTTGAGCTATGCATCCGGCGTGTTTTCAGTTTATCTAAGTGGGAATTACCTGACGAGCAACTTGGACGGCATATAAATACCATGATGAGCTCTAAAAAGATTTCAATGGTAGGTATTTCCATTCTCACTGTTTTCATGCCGTGTGGCCCACTTAAAATTCGGGCCTTTACTCTTTTAGGAAGGGGGATTGGGTATTACCCCGGCATACACTTGGAAGGAATGAACAAGGGATCTGAGGGGACGATCATGATGTAATGGTTTTATCCACAACGTCCATTTATTTTTTTCATATCGCTTTAGGGTACAAGAACCAAAATGAGGCAGCTCCAAGGCTCAAGTGGACCACACGGTGGGTATTAAACATTTACCATTGAAATTCTAGGGGCCATGGAAATTTTGGATCAATCTAATATTTGTATTTTCCGCTGATCCAGATCTATGTGACCTTATGAATAGGTTGGATGGAAATTAATCATCGCAGTCGGCCCTAGGAATGTTTCAACGGTGGGTGTCAATGTAACCGCTGGTTCCTGTGGTGTGGTCCAACTGAGCATTAGAACTGCCTCATCTTTAATGTTATACCCTAAAATGATATGATAAAATGGATGAAAAGTGTTGATAAAACCATACATCAAGGTGGCCCCTCAGAGCCCCCGTCCGCTCGTAGCTAGGGATAGGCCGGGTAGTACCAATCCACATCCTGTTGTGAGCTTGGTGGGCTCCACATGGCTTCCGGCTACATGAACTTCCTAGTGGCAGGGGCAGCAGCAATTAGGTCCCAATCCATGAGAGGTCCTGAGGGGCCAAGTGGTAGATGCATGAACGGATTGATGCATCACCCTGCTACATGTGCTTCCGTTAGATGGTCTAACATAATCCGGTTCTTCATTTCCCCTGGGAAAACGTGGTCTACATGTACGCTAATCCTTACCGTCCACAAAGTATGGACGTACTTGGGAGCGAACATATCCAGAAAACCAAATTGATCGGACGGTTTACAATTAATTGCTATCCACCCACGTTAAAACAAAATAAAATTGTCAGTTGGTCAAACTCAACCGTGATCACCTAACGGTTAGATTGACAGATCAGCATGTAATATATTGTTCTAAGGCCTGCAAGTTGGACGGTCCAGATCTCTTAAATATAAGCCGTGTGCGGGGGATGAAACACCATTCTTAAAGTGGCTGGTAACTATCACCGCTCTGGTCCAATTTCACACGGTCAATGCGAATGCCACAGTAACGTTTATTTGTCATCCAACCTGTTCATTAGGTCACACGGACATGGATGAAGGGAAAACACAAATATCAGCTTGACTCAAAATTTCTGTGGCCCCAAGAAGTTTTTAACAGTAGGCGTTCCTGTGGTGTGGTCCACTTAGTTTTTTTTTTTTTTTTTTTTGATATACTTCAATTTTGGGCTCATGCCCTAAAATGATCTGGAAAAACGGATGGACAGTGTGGATAAGACATACATC
Organism: Magnolia sinica; assembly: GCF_029962835.1. Lineage (NCBI taxonomy): Eukaryota > Viridiplantae > Streptophyta > Magnoliopsida > Magnoliales > Magnoliaceae > Magnolia > Magnolia sinica. Next base: position 126,319,583 of record NC_080575.1, on the reverse strand, counting down.
CATAGTGGTCCAACAGAGTTCACTCAGTACGCAGTAAAAGCCTTGCTCTTCTCATAAGATCCCTGAATTCCCAAACCAACAAACACATACCACAAGAGCCAAAAACCTAGTAATCCAACCAACAATGGCCCACTTGAATGATCAAAGACCAAAAGTGAATGTCAGCGTGTATATAAAATGAATCAAAATTCAAACAATGTAAGTTACCAAACCACATGCATTTACTTCCATCTGCCCTACATTGGAAAAACCAGCTTGGAGAGTTGAAGATAGCATCCTGGTTTGCAAATAAGAGCACTTTTTCTGTATAACATCCTGGTTAGCGAACCCAGCTTTTGGGTGTTTTTAAAAACCATCATTTTCATTTACAGAAGAAGAAAAAAAAAGAGCAGGTAATTACATCTGCACCACCTTAAAGAAGGTGACGCGCAGCAACACTAGTTTCCAGAGATAACCAGTCTGTGTATTTAGGCCCTTATCTCCTCATCCTCGACTTTAGAATTCAACACGAAGCTGGGAAATGCAATGGTTATGTCCCTGAAGAATGACATTCAACATCAGAGATGTAGGAACACGATAATAGAGTATTTGGGTGAATGAGCAAATGAACCCTCTTTCCTAGCATTCATAGAGGGAGTAGCCCTTGATTGAGTTTACATTTCAAGTCAAGCAATGCGATTAAAGTTTGGAGCTGAGACCATCAAATGTGAAGGACTAGGATTACAATTTTTTTTTAATCTCAACTTAGGATAGTTATTGCAATTCAGTTTGATATGGCATCCAAACGCACCTTATGGCACACACCGACATATGCAGGTGTTCTTCACGCGCTACATGATTAAACCCCATGGATGTTTTCAATGCAGATGTGCTTACGAGCAGAATTCAAAACTCAAGGGCGAAATTTACGGTCATCTAGCCAAGTAGCAGCTGTGTGCTGAAGTGCTGAGCCAAGAGGTGCTCTCCAGTTCATGGCATGATGAACCAGTGATGGTTGGTTGCCACCCAACAGTACATGTAGCTGCTTGCTCAGTGGGACCATTCAAATACTGGCCTCTAATATGGATGGCTCAAAGAATAAGAACTGCCCTGATTGAATAACACTGGCATCCTTTTAGACTTTTCTCTTTTGAAAGTTACAAACGGACAGCTAGGGTTGCCTGTCAGTTGTGCCTTTTCAATTGCGGCCCAGCCATGGTAGGCAATGGATAGCTCAGAATCACCAGCCATATAACTACATGTATCATGGGGAGTGGTGACTATATGAAACTCACTTTAAGTAGGGAAGAGTCATATGCTTCATCAAAGATGGATTCTGTGTCACATATTCCTTCCACTCGTCCTGATCTATTCTTCCATCACCTTTTGAATCAGCTTCGCTGAATGTCTATAAAACAAGGAAATCTGAGTGACAACTTCAGAATGCACAAACTAGAGAAAGCCTAAACTATGTTAAGAAGGTATCAAATGTAATGGGCTTAATTTCACACCTTACCAACAATCGTTTCAACAACATCATCTGAGAGGCTCAGATCTGATTCACTCAAAAAAGCAACCACCATCTCTTTCAACTGTATGAGTAATAAAATCACAAGAAATAGGTTTGCATGATCAGTCCCAACACCATCAGATATTTAAATGTTAAAAAGGCAACACCAACACCAAGGTTTTTAATCAGGATATTGGGTATCATTGTATCATATATTTCACCACCGATACGGCCCTTTATCGGGCTGTTTTCACCAATACAGCCATATCAACATGGGCAATACCAGTACATACCAGGTGATACTTGTTGGTCCCATACCTTGGCCGACACACTATATAAGCAGAAGTTTTCACAAAAATGAGTTTCCTAAAACTGGAAATTATTTTTAAAATATTTCAATTGGAGTTCCAATGTTTAACCCATCACGCAAACCAAACACGGACATTGAATGTGGACCATTCACTACTGTTTTAAATCATTCATTCTTTCGTATAGGGGTGGCCCACTTGATGAGCAGACTAGCCTGAATTTTGCTTGGTCATCTTCACAGTGGGGCCACCTCAGGCGCTGCTAATCATATGTCCAACAGCTGCAAGCAGCCAGAGTGTTACGGGGCTAGAAAACCTCTTGTTACAGAGTGAATTTTTGGGAGTTAAGACCCCAGTTATTGCCTTGATTTACGAACATGGTACTATTTAACGACTCAATTTAATTGTGTTTGTGATGCAATGTGTATTTACGAGCTTGGACTGAAACAGGGTGCTAAAAGCATGGATTTAACGCTCAGAATGCACCAAGGTAAGGGATGGACCCTAGGGGACCGAGATCAATGGATGTACACGCTAGAGATCCGAGAAAACCGAGAAACTGAAGCTCAAGTGGCCTGAAAGACGTCCAAAATACAAGATCACAGAGTTCTCATCATCCGTTCGACTCGAAAATTCATATATGGTCTAAGGACCATAAATTAACCGTACACATCAAATTTGAGCCATTGGATCCTGGTGGAAGTGGCCTAACAGACAGATCAGCCCATAAACTGTTGATTCGGGGCCCACATGATATTTAGATATGCTTAACTTTTGGTCTCAACCCCTTAACTGAGATGGGACAATAGATGAACTGATCAGATTTCACATATTCATCAATGTGCGACCCACTTTGCATGCCAGGAGTGCACAGCCGACTGTGCACGCGCTGTGCACTAAACTAACACGAGCGGTCAAACAGCTCTCACCCGCAAAGAAGGCTCTGTTTTAACAATGGACGACTGAGATCTTGAAACGGGCCATCATCTGAATGAATCAGTCCAATCCAGACCGTCAGTTAGAATCCCATGGTCCATATTACCGTTTTCTAAGTGGAAGTATTTCAAATGACAGCGAAGATTGGGTTTTGATCGTCCAAATGGAAGACTGACGGTGTAAAAGAAACTTTGTGGGCCACACCGAATCCAATCCAAACTTAACCATGTTTGATTGGTTTTTCGAGATGAATCCAGTGGACAGACTGGATTTCACCGCTAATGCAGATCATGGGCCCACCAATCTTTACAGCGCAAGGACTGAGCGCAGGCTCTGCGTCTGCAAAAACCAGCTGCAGTGGGCCACTATGCGATCAAGGAGATGATCGGATCGATGATCCGATCCGTCTAGAAGATGCAAAGGGGGGGGGGTCCTGATCCTGTTCATGAAGTCAAACCAGAAATCTAGAGCCATCAGCCATCACATTTCCAAGCCGATGCCAGTCAGTTTCCAAAGATTCTGCGACTTGCGTTCTTGGCTGCGTAAAAGTCACGCAACATCACCGACTTCTATAACCGACTCTAGTCGACCTAAGGAAGACCTATATAACTGAGAGAGAGGAAGGAAAGGGGGGCATCCAAGCATCTTGGGCTAGACGTGAAGCACAGTACGAGGGAGAGAGAGTAGAGTTGTTTTTTTTCTTTTTCTTTTTGTTTAAGGGATTTAGCCTCATCATGTCGCTGAGCTAAACCTCTTAGCTAGGGCTAAGAGGTGAAGCTTGTAGCATGATGGGGAGACTTATTGCTTGTGCCTTTTGTTTAGACTGAACTGATGTTGATTTTGGTTTAATTAGGGGAATGTTTTTAGTTTTTAATGGTCTGTTATGACTGAAATTATAATGGGTCTGCGATAGCTTTAAGCATGTTCCTTTCCTTTTTATGTTTATGACGTCAGGAATCCCTGTTGTTCACCATTGTCTCCCGGGCAAGGTTGGATGACGGTACCCTTCCTAACCTTCATATCATGTTGTTTGGTTGCTAATTAGTTTAATTCTGTTGTTTACTTTGTCTCCTGGGAATGGTTTGGTGATGGAATCCATTCTAATTCATATACCTTTCATCTCTTGAAAACTATATCAAAGTAAGTTTAGTTTGATTTTCATTGTTACACCCTTAAATTGGATGAAGATGGACTCTAAGTCCAGTTAAATTCTTGAAGCAGGCATAAGATCTCCCTGATCTCTACAAGTGGATCCTCTGAATCCCTAGTTTTCTTCCTTTGAATTCCTTAAGTTTTAGATTAATATTTCACCATTATTCTTCAAATTACAATTGATTTAGATTTCATCTTAGTCTAGTTCTAGATCTACCCAGTTTCAGATAACTACAAGTATCAATTCCTTGGGATTCGACCTCGGTCTCATCGAGTTTATTACTACATCACAACCCTATACTTGGGGAGTGAACAAGTTTTTGGCGCTGTTGCCGGGGACTGACGGCTACGTTTTTTGAGATTAACTAGTTTTGGGATTAGTTTAAGATTAGGATTTTCTAATTTTAGGTTAGAATTTTTTCTGTTTTTAGAAACTAATCTGCTTTCCTGTTTTGTAGGACCTTGACATACACATTTTGAATTGGTAATATCTTTCTAATTTTCTAGTCTTTCTGTTTTCTATTTTAGATTAGGTTTTATCTTTAGAAACTTTCTAATTATAGGATTTCTTCTAATTTAGAAACTAATTGTCTTTCTATTTTAGGTTTAGAATTTTTCTAATTTGTTTTTAGAAACTTTCTATTTTTCCTTTTAGAAAATTTTCCTTTTTTAGAAACTAGTTTACTTTAGGATCTCCTGCTATTTCTAGACTTTCTATCTGTAGAAACTAACTTGGTTTGTTTTGTTTTGCAGGTTCTTAATTTAGGACTTCTATTTTGGTAACTTCCTTCCAACTCTTTTCTCTTATTTTCTAGATTTGTATTTCTTCCTTTCTTTTAGATATAGGTTTAGAATTTGAATTGAGGGTTGCGAGTGTTTCATGCCCAAGTGGGTTCGTGACAACACTCTACGTCTCAAGGAGGATTGGTTGAGGGGTTATCTATCCATCGCAGGATTAGACACCACTTGAGATCCTCAGAGTTAACTGAGGTTATGGCCGCAAATCAACCTCTTCTACCCCAACCTAGGGTGGAGGACATCCAGGATGAGAATGAGGTGCATCAAGCACCCCCGCCTCATACTTTACGAGATTATTTACAACAAGCGGCGGTGAGCACACCCTCATGCATGATTTTTTCAAAAAATATGGGACACATGAATATCAAGCCAGGGGTGATCCAACTCCTTCCAAAATTTCATGGGCTTGAATCTGAAAATCCGTATCTACACTTGAAAGAGTTTGATGAAATCATAGCCACTTTATACTTTCCTAACGTGTCTGAGGACACGGTCAGGCTGAAACTCTTTCCCTTTTCTTTGAAAGAGAAAGCTAAGACGTGGTTACATTCACTACGTCCCCGATCTATTGGCACATGGAATGACATGACAAGGGAGTTCATAAAGAAATTTTTTTCATATCACAAAACGAACACCCTTAGAAAGTCAATTATGAACTTCGCCCAAAAGGAGGATGAAACATTCTTCCAATGTTGGGAGCGGTTCAAGGACCTTGTCAGCTCATGCCCACAACACGGATTTGAAACGTGGCACATTACACACTTTTTCTATGATGGACTGACATCTTCCACGCGTCAATTGGTCGAGACAATGTGCAATGGAGAATTTATGAATAAAAATGTCGATGATGTGTGGGATTACTTGGATAGACTTGCTGAAAACACACAAACATGGGACACATACCCAAAATCAAATACCACTTCTAGGCCCACTCAATCAAAGGAAATGGGCGGAGTATACCTTCTAAAAGAGGATGATGATCTCAATTCTAAAGTGGCTAATCTCATAAAGAAATTCGAGGCCATGGAATCAAGGAAGGACAAGGGTAAGGAAGTTGTTTGCGGTATTTGTGGTTGTAACAGTCACACAACTGAAAATTGTCCAACCATATCTGCCTTTCAAGAGGTACTGACTGAGCAATCCAATGCCGTAAATAACTATTAAAGACCTTTCAATGGACCTACCTATAATACGTACAATCCTGGTGGGAAAAATCATCTAAATTTTAGTTGGAAGAATGGACAAACTGATACCCCTCAAGGTTTCTTTAATCAGACTTCACAACAACAATAAGAGAAACCTCAAGAGGATCTGATTTTAAAACATTTTGAAAAGCAAGATCAGTTCAATCAGGATATCCTATAAGTCTTGTAAGACCTTAACAAAACATTACAAGGACTTAAGGCTGAAAATACAATTGGGAATAAGCAGAGCCTCCCAGCTTAACCTCTTCCCAAACCAAAGCTCCAATGTGAAGTTGGCAACCCAAGCTCTTCAAATCAAATGAAGCACGCTAAATCCATCACCACTCTTAGGAGTGGGAAGATTATTGATAAAACCCTTCCGGTTAGGCTTGAAAAGCCTTAAGAGTCAGAAGAGGAAAATAATGATGGATCTAATGATGTCCAACAAAAATTAGAACCGGAACTTCTAGAGAAGTCAATTGCTCTATTTCCCCAACGGTTGGTTGCACCAAAACCTCTCTCTAACTCTCAGGACATTCTGGAAGTGTTGAAACAAGTGAAGGTCAATATTATTCTACTGGATGCGGTAAAATAAATACCTTCATATGCCAAATTCCTGAAAGACTTGTGTACGACCAAAAGACGGGAAAATATTCAAAAGAGAATCTTCTTAACTGAGAAAGTGAGTGCCATCTTAAAGTAAGATGTGCCACAGAAATTCAAAGATCCTAGTAGCCCAACCATACCTTGTGTAAATGAGAACTACCGAATTGAGCATGCACTTCTTGACTTAGGAGCGAGCGTAAATTTGATTCCCTACTCAGTGTACAAATAGTTAGGTTTGGGTAAATTAAAACTTTCCTTATCCACATTACAACTTGATGATCACTCAGTTCGTGTACCGAGAGGGATAATTGAGGATGTGTTGGTCCAAGTTGATAAATTCTACTACCCAGTAGATTTCATCGTCCTAGATACAGAACCCATCAGTAACATGAGCACTCAGATTCTCGTCATTCTTGGTCGTCCATTCTTTGCTATATCAAACGCAATTATCAATTGTAGGAATGAAGTCATGAGCATGTCGGGAATATGACATTGGAGTCAAACATCTTTTTCAATAACGGTAGAAATTTCAAGGATGATGGCGATTTCCACGAAATTAACATGATTGATTCTTTCGTGGAAGAGAAAACGCTTTTGACCTTATCCTTTGACCCTCTAGAGACGTGCCTGACACACTCTCATAACTTGGATGATGACATGATTAGGGAGACGTGTGCCTTGCTTGATACTGCGCCGGTGCTTGAAGTTGACCAGTGGAGGCCACAATTTGAAGAATTGCCCCAAACTGATGTCGTGCCTCTATCGTTTAACCTCTAGTCACCGAAGCTTGACCTAAAACCTTTACCCTCTGATTTAGAATATGCCTATTTAGGTCAAGAAGAGACATACCCAGTGGTGATTTCATCTCACCTTGAGAACAAACAAGAGAGTATGCTCATTTCTACTCTCGAAGAAGATAAAGGAGTTATTGAACATGTCATCATAGATCTCAATAGGATGAATGAACTCCTTTCAACTAAATATTTCGACTCTTTGGATGATTATTTGGCACACTTTGCAGATTCAAATGATCCCATGATACAAGAAATAGTGGATGCCTCGCAAGACAATACCTCGGTAGTTGTCACGGACCGAGAAAACCCTTATTTTGAAGTACCTCCTCCCCCAGATCCTGAATGGTTACCATTAATGGAGGAGGAGCCGAAAATTGAACTAAAGAGTGAAACTTCGGCGTGTGTTGAGACTACACCACCTACTACAAATTTTTCTAAATTTCATCTACTTGTAGTCTCTGATTCATCATGGTGTACTAATTTCAAAATTTTTTCTCCCACAGGTAAATCGTATATACTTTGGACACTTCAGATGATTAAAAGAAAACTTTATGCTGAGGTCCCTCAATTTCTCTGGACATTCACGTTCCAGGACATCCAAGCCTACTGTAAAACGGGCTTTTGGATGATTTTGTTGAAAAACCTTCTGAGAAATTTACCAAGATACTGGCCGACGGAAGAACCTAGATGCATGATTGAGTAGATTTTCCATGCTTTCACAGTTGAGGATTAAAATTTACTACTTTTATAGGACTAGGGTAGTTTGCTTTATGTTGTTCTAAGATAGACACTTTTATGCCATTAGGTTAGTTTGCTTTATACATTGTTTTATGATAGTTTGCTTTTGTTGGTTTCTCTCTTATGCTAACTCGCTCTTACACTGATATCTTTGGAAAGCCTCTTAATTCTTTCGTCCAGGTATTATCTTTTTATCATTCCTCTGTTACTTTCATGTCCCATATGCATTGCACGCTTATTTCTTTTACATTGAGGATAATGTAGCTTTCAGGCTGGGAGTGGGCGATTAGGTGACCTAATCAGTGTTTTCTCGGTCTTGAGCAAAAATTCTGAAAATTTTTAAAATTTTCTAAAATTTCTTGTAAATTCGATGTGATTTTGACAGCCATCTAGGGCAATTAGAATTTCAAGATACATGATGTTAGTAATTTATGACTCTTAGATTCAGTATCTGTTAGACTTCACAGTTAAGTTTGCATTGTTGATCCATGATTAGAAGTTTTAAATATTGATTGAGTCATGATTTCACATATCACATCTCGCTTACACATTAAGGTTTCAGTTTGATATTGCAAGGATTAACTTGGTAATCACTAAGCATGTAAGGAACTAGCCTGGAAAATTTGCCGTCAAGATCAATAATAATAATAATAAAAATAAAATAAAATAAAAAAGAAACCTTTAGAAAGAGTTGGGCGAATAATCTTCACCATAGGTTTGCTCCCTATAGGTGTAGATTTAATTCCCCATGGGTGATATGTGAAAAGGGTTGGGTGTACGATCTTCACCATAGGTTTACTCCCTATATGTGAGGATTTGATTCCCGTACTTGGTGTTGCTTTTAATGGAAAAATAAAAAACTGGAAGAATGAAAAGATGATCTGTAAGGCAAGTTTTGGTTTAAGTTTTAGTTATCATGAATTCTCTTGTTGGTTACCAATGATATCCTGAAATAGAGAAGTGAATTTTAATGATGATAAGTCGAGATTAGACTATACACCCATGGAACTCAATGTTTAGAATTGTTCTAATTGATGGATTAATACTTTAAACTTAACCATGAAATTTACCGTGCGCTTGAGTCCAAGGGATAGTAATGCCCAACATTCATGAATCTTAGAATTCTAGTACTGAGTGTTTTCCAAAAATCACTTGAGCTCATAGAAATTGTCCTATAATTCTCAACTTATTTTTCGCATATTTTGCTCGGGACTAGCAAAATGCTGGTTGGGGGTTGTGTTGAGGGTCAAATATTGCATATTAGACCCCAGTTATTGCCTGGATTTACGAACATGGTACTGTTTAACGGCTCAATTTAATCGTGTTTGTGATGCAAGGTGTATTTACGAGCTTGGACTGAAACAGGGTGCTAAAAGCATGGATTTAACGCTCAGAATGCACCAAGGTAAGGGACAGACCCTAGGGGACCAAGATCAATGGATATACACGCCAGAGATCCGAGAAAACCGAGAAACTGAAGCTCAAGTGGCCTGAAAAACGTCCAGAATGCAAGATCACAGAGTTCTCATCATCCGTTCAACTCGAAAATTCATACAGGACTTGAAGACCATATATTAACCGTACACATAAAATTTGACCCATTAGATCCTTGTGGAAGTGTCCCAAAGACAGATCAGCCTAGAGATCATTGATTTGTGGCCATCTAACATCTAAATATGCATAACTTTTGCTCTCAATCCCTTAACTGAGATGGGACAACAGATGGACGGATCAGATTTCACATATACATCAATGTGGGACCCACTTTGCATGCCAAGAGTGCACAGCCGACTGTGCACGCGTTGTGTAGTGAACTAACCCAAGCGGTCAAAGCACCCGCAACAGAGAAGGCTCTGTTTCAACAACGGACGGCTGAGATCTTAAAACGGGCTACCATCTGAATGACTCAGTCCAATCCACACCATCAGTTAGAATCCCATGGTCCATATTACGGTTTCCTAGGTGGCAGTATTTCAAATGACAGTGAAGATCGGGTTTTGATCGTCCAAACGAAAGACTGATGGTGCAAAAGAAACTTTGTGGGCCACACCGAATCCAATCCAAACTTGACCATGTTTGATTGGTTTTTAGAGATGAATCCAGTCGATGGACTGGATTTCACCGCTGATGCAGATCATGGGCCCACCGATCTTTACAGCGCAAGGACCATGCGCAGGCTCTGTGTGCATAAAAATCGGCCATAGTGGGCCACTGTGTGAACAAGGAGATGATCGGATCGATGATCTGATCCGTCCAGAAGATGTAGAGTGGGTCCTGATCCTGTTCATGAAGTCAAACCAGAAATCTGGAGTCATCAGCCATCACATTTCTAAGCCGACGCAAGTCAGTTTCCAAAGATTCTGCGACTTGCGTTCTTAGCTGGGTAACTGGCTACGTAATAGCCACGCAACATCACCGACTTCTGCAACCGACTCTAGCCAGGCCTCTCCACTACCCCTAGCAAGTTATAAAAGGAAAGAAAAGAGAGAGCTTAGGGATCATCTCAGCTTGGGGCTGGACGTGGAGGTAGAGAGATAGAGACAGGGAGTACAGGGAGTAGGAGTGTCTTTTGTTTTTTTGTTTTTATTTTCCTTTTCTTTTACGGTGTAGCCTCATCATGTTCATGAGTGGCTGAACCTCTTAGCTAGGGCTAAGAGGTGAAGCTTGTAGCGTGATGAGGAGACTTTTTGCTTGTGTCTTTTGTTTAGACAAACTGATATTGATTTTAGTTTAATTAAGGGAATGTTTTTAGTTTTTAATGGTCTATTGTGAGTAAAATTACAATGGGTCTGCGATAGCTTTAAGCATGTTCCTTTTCTTTTTATGTTCATGACGTCAGGAAGCCCTATTCACCATCGTCTCTTGGGCATGGTCGGATGACGGTACCCTTCCTAATCTTCATATCATGCTGATTGGTTAATAATTAGTTTAATTTTGTTGTTTACTTTGTCTCCTGGGCATGGTTTGATGATGGAATCCATTCTAATTTATATACCTTTCATCTCTTTAAAACTATATTAAAGGAAGTTCAGTTTAATTTTCATGGTTACACCTTTCAACTGGATGAAGATGGGACTCGAAGTCCAGTTGAGTTCATAAATCGACCGTAGATCTCCCTGATCTCTACAAGTGGATCCTTGGCACCCTAGTTTCCTACCTCTAAATTCTTTAAGTTTTAGATTAATTTTCACCATTATTCCTTAAATTCTATTCAATTTAGATTTCATCTTATTCTATTTCTAGTTTTAGTTATTTTCAGATTACGTACAGGTTTCAGTCCCTTGGGATTCGACCTCGGTCTCACCGAGTTTATTACTACATCACAACCCTATACTTGGGGAGTGAACATTACAGAGTGAATTTTTGGGAGTTACTTCATAATGTCTTTTTATTTTTCCAGAATTGATTTTCTCATAAGTTTCTTGTAATCGTTTATAATTTAATTGGGAGTTCTTCCATACTTGTGATGTTTGTGCTCTTTATATATTACATGAAGTGGGTAAAACTGCTTACTTATCTCCCATAACATTTAGTCTCTTCTAAGCTATTGAGGTTTTCCTTAACATGGCATCAGAGGTTAGGCCATGACATTAAGGGATCGTTTGGATAGTACGTTGCTTAAGATAAGCTACTTATGCCACAAGTAACTTATCTTAGTTTCTACTTATTAAGAAGATAAGTATGTTTGGTAAACAACATACTTATCAGCTTCTCGTCTCTTTCGTCTCTCATGATACCTCTTCTTCAACAACTTATGAAAAGTAGAAAGGCTAAAAAATTAACAAAAGTGATTAAGTACTTTTTAAGTAAAAAAGTTACTTATAACTAATCATAAACCAAACTTACTTATTTCATAAGTCACTTATCTACTGTTGTAAGTAGAAAGAGTAACTTATTTGGTGGTATCCAAACAGGCCCTAAGCAAGATTAAAATCAGCTTTTGACTGCTGAAAACCCATGCTTGTTTTCATCCTTGTCTCTACACAGAAAAAAGTTCAACCTGCTTTGATTGAGTTCAAGACTATGCAGACTTAATTTCCAAAGTGCAGAAAAGAACAAAATTTTCAGATCTGTGCACAGCTATAGTACATGATCCAGAGTAGATCCCATGCAAATCAAGGCTATGTGCAGATTGAGGTCAACTATTTGCAGTTTTTACAAAGATGGTAATGCAGGGGCATTTTCACACCGGGTTCGGGTGGGGTGGCCTGTGTGAAGTGGGGCACACTTGGGGTGGGCGGCACATGTGAGGTGGGACCCATGTGAAGTGGGGTCCGCGAGGGGGGTTCGGCCGAGGGCCTGACCTGGGCTATGGGATAAAGGGATTGATTCGCCACGCTCTATCAATTCGAGCTTTTAGAGCCAGTGGCTAGTTGTCTTGCATCAAAAGTGGTATCAAAGAGGGAGATCTCGTGTTCAATACTCCTCACCGAGGGTGATTAATGCAAGGGTATTTTCACACCTGGCTCGAGTGATGAGGTGCCTTGGCAACCATAACCCTTGACCCAAAACAATCCATATACCTCTAGATGATCTTGACCTAATAGGAATACCTAATTGATCATCCCTTAGCCTTGGGAACCCAAGTGGAGCTTTCCATGGCATCGAAGGCCACCTCGATGGCATCAATCGAGAATCAGAATTGTCCGATGAGAAATACACATACATTATGATTTTCTCGATGCAATCGGGGTCCCCTTCGATGGCATCGAAGGATCGCTCTGGTGGCTTGATGGTTGTCGAGATTGGATGGCCTACTACCTAAAGAGAAAATTCAGCGGACGACAAAAGCACGACCTATAGACAGCAACAATTGAAGATTTGATATTCCACCATGTTGTGCTTAAGGGGAGTTGTGGCTTGTCTTCTTCTTATATGTTCCAAGCTAGGCATGATTGATATTCATGCTCTAGCTTGAGGGAGAGTGTTAGAGTATAGGATACGTGTGTGCAATTGTACAAGTATAAATATATACCATATACCATAATCTATAGATAGCTATATGGGTGGATTTATGTATATCTATTAAGATCTCCTACATATCTCTATGTATCTCCCATATCTTCTATATTCCTATCATTCTCAATATAATAAACAATTTGTTGTTTCAACAAGGTAGTCGCTTATGGAGTAATGTGGATGAATCACCTGCACTTTAAGCAATTGCCCTAACCCATAACAGTCCACACCTTGAGCTGAGCAACAAACCAGCCCATCATAGTTTGCATTCAACTGAGGCTTGTCGCTAGTCCCCATCCACTTCCTATAACGACCCTAAATTTTCAAGCCATATGAGAACCAGACTAACCAAATCAATAATTTGGTTTTGTGGTTATTAACAAAAACCAAGCACGTAGCCTAGTTGGTAGGGGTACTATTGGTGGAAGGATGAGTCAAGGGATCATCCTAACACCATGGGAGTTTTTATTTTTGCCAAATTCCACAAAACCCTAGTGAAATCTTATAGATCCAGGGCTCTTTCTCTATTTAAAGGGAAGGTCCGCAAGAAATTCCTGCAGAAAACCGTGAAGTTAAGACTTAAGATCAATCGTGAGAGAGAAAGAGAAGCCTCTGCTGGTAAGTTTTTACCAAGTTCTCTTGTAATTTTTCTGAATTCTCCATCTAAAAACCCCTAAATCTAACCAATAAACGTGATGGATTAGCCCTACGTTCATCGTTTTGATCTCTGGAGAAGTTTTGAAGGAAAAGCTTTTGTGTGAGATTCTGTATTATGGGATATCGGCTTTGAGAAATCCAGTTGTATCAGTCTAGGAAGATTCGAATCGAAGGATCCTAAAGCTGGACCATGTTAAAACCTTGAATCCTAGGGTGATTCGACTGAGGGATTTCCCACAACGATCCACGAGTAGGCTAGACACAGGTGCATTCAAGGTGTACCAACGAAGAAAGTGCCAACCACAAGTGCCGACCTTGTGAATAGGCGAATATTGAGGAGCTGAAGACCTTTCACATGTGATTGGACATATAGAAGACCCCACTTAGGGAAGACACATGTGAAGGAAGATTGGAGAAATAAGACCGAGCGCCCAAACTTTTCCATACCTATGTTATTTGCGCATTTTTTTGACTTAGTTAGGGGTCTTTTAGTAATCTTATATCTTTATTTGCTTATCCTAGGGGTATTTTAATAATTTTATGTCTTTATTTGCTTATTTAAGTAGGGTAAAGCCCTACACGAATTTCAATTATTGATTAATGAAAAGCAAACCCTTTGGTTGCCTCCTTCCTCTCTTCTCTCTCATGGTGCTTCTCTCCCCTTGATCTTCTTCTTCTAATTTCTTCTTGTGCCCCTCCAACTTCTTCAAGGTAATAATTTTCTTCCTTCTATTTTTCAGTTTTGGCTAATCCTTCTTCGATCAAAATCTTAAGAACCGATCTAAACCCTAAATCCCCAAATTCTCAAATCCCTAATCCGAGAAATTTCTTAGTTCTTCGGACTAGTGATCTTCATTGATCGATTGGGTGTGACCATGCAAGATCGAGAGGTCTCATCCCTCGCCGGATCCAACCTAAGTAGTAATTGAATTCCATAATTCATGGTTGTAGTGATGGCCTGCTCCATTGCATGTTTCCTTTATGATTTTCTCAGTTATGTGATTACTACTAGAATTTTAGATCATTTATTCCTTTTTTTTTCCGTTGTTTAATTATCTCCATGAGCATGCATCATAATTAGGGCTGTCCTGCGTCACACGAGTAGGCTAGATGATGTTAGACAATGTTGTAAAACAGTTTTTAACCAACGATTACAAATTTACAGATATTTTGGATCTAAACAATCCTTTGATTATTCTAAATTTCACAATGAGAAAAACCATTGGATGGATTAGACCCAATCCAGGAATTGATTGAATTCACAAAAGCTAAGAGTTAGAGGAGAAAACCTAAAAATTTTGGAAAATCGAATTGTGTAACAAAACCTAGCTGACTTCAGTCAATTGATCAAAACTGATGTTCGATCGATCGAACGTGTCACTTTTGTCCAACAACCAAGTCGAAAAATCATATCATGGTTCGATCGATCGAAGTCCAAGTTCGATCGATCGAGGGTCTCCTCGAGCAGTCTCGATCGATTGAGGGTACCGATTGAGAATGACCAAATCTGTCCGGCAACTAAATTAAATTAATCTGACCTGTTTCGATCAATTGAAGGTGGCCAAATTTATCTAAAGACTTGAGATGTTAAATCCTGAATTTCACCGATCTATAACCGATCGATTGAATGCATTGATCAACAGTTTCCTTTTTAGTTTTCAAATTTAGTTTAAAGGAGTAATGGTAGGTCATCTTAATTTGATCAAAAGTGGACCCTACTTGATGGGATAACTTAATTGAATTCATGAATTGTTAAATCATCTTAATAGGGATTCAAATTCTAGATTCCAAAGCGTTTGAATACTCAACAAATTCAACTCTAATACGAATAGATAAGTGAATCCCAACGTGTCTCATACATATAAGGTTAAGATCAAGAATATGATTGTTGTGATTGTCGTGATTGCTATGATTGTCATGACCGATGTAATTGATTATGGTGCTATTTGATTGTGTTTCTTGTCGTATGATTTACATTATGAATAATTGTTAATACGAATTGTGTATGTGACATGCAAAGAATTGATGACATGAATCCATGATTTCCTCCAAGTGAGATGTGTATGTTGGTCACCCATGACAAATCATAGACATTGAGCATACATTACATGCATCCATAGCATTCCTATGTTGATTCCTATAGGCATGCTCTAGATGACTTCATGCACACCTCGTGCCTAGGTTCCTAGGGGATCTCCCTGAATGGTTCTCCTATTAGATTTGTTGCCAGATACCCACATTAGTGAAAGCCTACTCACGGAGTAGATGTGTACATTGCCCATGCCTACCTACGGTAGATGTCTGACGGGTACAAATTTCTCATCCCTACCTACGGTGGATGTCTAAAGGGTACAGATTCAGGTTGACGGATATTCAACCCAAGCAAGTAGATGATCATCCCACTTGACATGCATCTCATGACACTCGGCATCCATACTCACGTTTGCATACATAACATTCCATTTTGCTATGCTATCTGATGTTGTGCTATGTATGAACCACGTTGGGTTTACTCACTAGCTGGCCGGCTAACGTTGTGGATTGACAACCGTACAGAGATGCAAAGACAGGTAAACTAAATCAAGTGCCGGAGAATGTGGCTAGGTTGGCGGATGAAACATAGGACCAATGGCCGTATCTAGCAGAAGATGAACTTGTCGCATTGGAAGGATAGCTTGTTTACACAGCTGATTAATAGGAGATTTATCTTCCATTCATTTTCAGTTACTGATGTTTAGATTAAATTTGAAATTGTTTATAATTGTGATTTGGTTTAACGGCATTTGATATTCTAGTTGAATAAAGTCCCAACTGGGTGAATGTAGTTTAGTTTTGGAATTTCATTAAATGGCTGAGAATATGATGGAATTGGTATTGGAATAGACATGTGATTTGTGGATGTGTGGATGTTAATGTGGTGAAAACTTAGAATACATTAAATTACGTCTCTCATCAACTGTATGATAAGTGGAATTATGTACACTTGGTGTACGAGTTATGGACCATAACTCGGGTTTGAGGGTGCACACTCTGTATTCAATTTTCAGGGCGTGACGCTTCCCTATGATAATTTCAAGCACTCTTTGACTCTCTTTCAGAGTCATTTTCACCTTTCTCTTGCGGCACTTGTTTGCATGATGTATCTTAGGATCACCACGATCAAATGGTATAAGATAAACCCCACTTTCACACAATCAGACCGTAGATCAAGGCACTTCTCACATCAGAAAAACCATCCGCATAGCCACATCTAACACTACATGGGTCAAGCATGGTGTCCAAGGATAGGAGAGTAAAGCAAAGACTTCAGATTCAATGTGTATCATTCAAAGGAATTAGTTTATTTCTGGAGTCAACGATATATAGCCAAACCAATTCACTACATGTACAGGGAATTTTTTCTTCAATAGGACATAAACTAGCATGAAAATTTAATAGCACGAAGCAAATCCACTACAATCTTTATGAATAAATGGGATTAACATATGCCAAAAGTTGTAAAGAATTGAAATGAAGGTATGACAATGGGAATGAAACTAAGAAGATTTTGTGATACTCACCTCATCACGTTCAATGTAGCCAGTCTGCCTTAAATCATACAATTTAAATGCAACTGCCACAAGATATTTCACCAAATTATAACCCATCAATGGTGTCAACAGCAGAAAAGCAAAACACAATGAGAAAAGAATCAGTCCTTATTATCTATTATTGAAGTAATTTGAAAGAAAAAAAAATTGTCATGTATTTGACATTTGGACGCTTTTATTGAGTACCTCTCAAGAATCATGAAAATCCTCAGTGTATTTGAAATATGAATCACAACTAACTGCACATAGTTCTGAGGCATCACATCACATCATGTGAATCTTACAAAAACCACCAGGTTTTTCACTAAAGAAAGAGAAATTATAACTATTGGATGAAGTTGTGCTAGGTTGCCAGAAAACACGATTTTCTTACATGCAATTTTCTCTGATTCTGGAGTGTTTGGGTGAAAGACACTCAGCGATCGAACAAATTCCCCAAAGTCAATTGCCCCATTATGTTTAAGATCAAACAACGTAAATATCTGCAAACAATTACCGAGAAAGATTGGGATTGTGGAAAGTGGAAACCACAAAATTATGATGCTAGATATCAATTTATGGTTAAATTTGTTGAATGTGAACCAGTGATGCATGAAGTCCATGATAAATTCAGATGCTTATAAAAACAACTGACCATTGTGAATTACATCTTCAAGAACATAGACAAATATACGACTTCAGTCTACCATTATCCCTACTGAAAACTAGGAAACCCCAATGATAGGTAGAAACCAATACAAGTAATTACAGGGCATTCAAGAAGTTCCAAATTTACGACTGAAATTACATGACAACATGGCTGCTTTTATAATAAGATCACCTAACTGATTGTGGTCAAGCAAATCAAAAGATTTTTATGCAACAAACATTTGCGAAATAAACAAGAAAGACAAGGACACAAGTTCATCTGTGATCGCTGGTTGGATTTTTTTCTCAACAGCCCAGAAATTTCAGGGCCAAGCCCAAGCCCAGATGAAGGAAGAAGATGAGGAGAGAGAAGATGGCAAGGCAATGGCCATATGGGACTGTGGGAGCCCATTGCACAATTCCTTCCAGTTCATTGCTCTCTCCCATCTACTTGGCCATAATCTGATGGCCTTGCCATACTCAGGTGGGCCAGGGAGATTGAATGGCCAATCCTCCAACAGTGCAGATGGGATCTCATCAGGTGCGAGGTGGGGCCCACCAAGGACTAAGGTGGATTTGGTAAGTGGGAGAATGTGGAAAGCAAAGGGTGGATGGAGAAAAGAGGAAGGAGAAGATGAAGAAGTTCAAGTCTATGTTTCATGGATTTCGGAATCCTTTTTTTCTGGAGGAAATAGTGTCATGGAATAAGTGGGATTTCTTGGATTTTGGAATCATGGAATGGGTGGGTGGGTGCAGTGTACCAACTTCAATATGGGTATGTTTCTACCACTGTTTGGGGGGTGGGTGGGCAGCAGGCAGGGTTGGGGGAGAAAGAAAAGAAAAGTTCTCTATAGTCGATGTTGAAACTTTTGTAACTTTGAGATTCAGACAGTAGACCAACCATGCTCCAGAATATGCAAAAGAGTGAGACGAAGTTCTAGATATCATATAATTACTTTTGACTATGGAACATTAGTACCATTTCAATTTATTGATAGATATACCACCAAATTATTCAGGGTAGTGAATGCCATCCAGTGATATTTAAATATTTTGCAGAGAGAACGGCTTTATTCTTCTGCCAACTGTTCCACAGATTTCGTAGTGCAACAGTAGTTTCTGAAATGTGAAATCAAACTTTATAGCCATAATCACATCCCAGATGAATCAAGACCACCTGAATCTAGAGTTTTTGAGAAGCTTTTTAAAGCATGTTGTCACCTCATATAGAATTCCTTCAAGATGAGGTTGAAAGTAAAACCAGAACACTTAGTAACCATTTGTAAATTATTTATGGCATTACATTTAGCTGGGAAAAGGCAATAATGATGACGACAATGACCCATGATGATGATTTCTGCCTTTACCTTGTCATGTATTTAACTCATTAGCGATTTGTTATTAAAACTGTGAAGAATGTTTCTCGTATAATTAGATCTGGGTGAATGAAGTTGAGATGTGCCTCCGGAGCTTGATGTGATCACTGCATACCAATAAAACTGAAGAGGATATTTTATAGGCTACCTACGAGACCATCCATGCTTTGTGGGACAGAATGTTAGGCATTCAAGGAACAACACAGTCATAGGACAGTACAGCTGACATGAGGATGTTGTGATAGATATAGATGAGTTGTAAGGCAAGGATACAATTACTTAGGAATGCATTTGAGGGAACTTAATAAGATGAGGGAAAGTAGACTCAGGTCGTTTGGCCATGTGCAACGGAAACCAAGAACTACACCGGTCAAAAGGAATGAGATGGTTCAAGTTGAAGGCTCTAAAAGGGCAAGGGAAGGCCCAAAAGGACATGCGTGGGTTGAGGTAGTAAGAAAAGATTTGGTGGCCTATGGTTTAATTGAAGATATGATCCCTGATTAAGTGGAATGGCAGAACAGGTGTAGCCAACCATGATTAGCTGGGACAACGCTTAGATGTTGAAGATGATGAATCAATAAAAACCATGCAGTAACAGAGATGATTACAGACCCAATAGTGAAAGAAGGCTTTAGAAACCCAATAGGTTATCCAGCAAACTCACTACTCAAATGCATTGGGTTTTACCAATATTAGATAGATAATGATATGGCTGACTCCGAATAGCCAGGACAAGGCCCTGATGATGATGACAAGTAGATATTTATATGCTGCTTCAGAGAGTGGTTAATCGAAGTGGCAGACCGACTACCTAAATTAGAACATAAAAATTATATCCAAGTAAAAGCTTATCACCAACTTCTGCATAACCTTTCAGAAGTCTAGCAAAGCCCTTATATCAATCTAGCAATATTATATGTGAGAATACTTGAGTGGTAAACCTAAACAATAATGTTGAAAGAAAGAGAGACACTAATGTAAAATTGTCTAGGAAGTGAATAGAGGCAATTATATTTGTTTCCATCCAATAGAGCTTGGTGTTGCCAGAATTTTATTTCCATAATCCATAGTCTGAAAAATCTTACGAGCCCCAATATAGCAATTGAGAATTCAAATTGTTGAGATTATTGCATCTCCGGCAGTTTTAGGAAGTGGGTCCTAACCCATTCTGAGAGAATCATGTGCTTGTGAAGAGTTTGGTTAGAGAAAACTATTTCTATTCTGTGCAGTTATGCATGTGATGAGAGTGAGGAATTCTCTCCTCTCTCTCCTTCTATTTGTCGCACAATTGATATTGATAGGAAGCCCATGCTCATCGTGCATGCACAGAATGGACTTGGGACGTGAAACCTATCTAATAGCCAGTTGATAGTAAGCAGATGTGTGTATGAGTGTAGACGTGTGTAGTTAGTCTGATTCTTCTCTTTGTACATAAGTGAAGGTTGCAGTTGGAGCATTCACATGTGTAGAAGATGTGCAGAAGCAAAGAGGTTTGGAACAGTGGGGTGGTTTAGTTACCTCCTCTGCTGTGTGTGTGTGGGTGGGTGTGTGCACGTGGCATTGTAAATCTACATACATAAAAAGATGCAAAGAAGGTCTAAGTGAAAGTCTTTTAAATCCAGGTTTACGTGAATGCTAGAGAATCCAAGTGTTTTATGCTAGTGTGCTATTCTAGAGGCGTATGGCCAGAAAGGTGTGTATGTGAAGGCTTTTGTTCTGTGTTCATGAAATCAAGTGATGCCCACGTACTCAAGTATTCATGTTTATATTACATTTTCTTCTTCTAATATTCTACCAACAATTTTGTGTGTTTAATACATTCTGGCACTCTCATTATATTGGTAGTTTGAGGTTGTCTAGCAATAAACACTTCGGTGTGTTAGTACAATTCCTTGTAGTGGCTTGAGACAGCCCAATGAAAAAACACTCCAGTGTGATAGGAACCATCCCTCATGGCAATCTCAGAGGTTTGCATTCTAGTGTGCCCGCATTCTCTTTTATACCCTCAATACACGCCTCAAAGTTTCGAATGCAGGCGTTCCAACTCATCCACTGTGCTGGAAATACCAAGTTGGCACATGGGGGCACACACATGCAAAGTGACCAATAGGATCCTTTGACCAAGTCAATACTATCCCAAAATGGCTAAACTTATCCCACTGAGAAAATGTGATGATGATTAAGAAGGGCTGTTCCTCCCAGTATTGTTGCAACAAATCCGAGGGCAGGATCATACACTCACTGATATAAGAGGCACACTCATGGGTGCTGACTGCTGATTGATACCTAAGATAAACAAGGCCTCTTAGATCTGCTTATAGAATATCCGACAAGCCGGCGATCAACAGCCTCACAGCACCAGCCCTCACTTCAGCTTATGTCTAAGGTAACTCATAACCAAAAGAATGCTAATACTTTGAAAGAAGAAAAGCATGCACTACGGATTTATTTGCTTCATAAAAATTCTGTAGCCATTGCATTAGTTGGTAATGATAATTTTGAAGGTATTGCTTATCTGTATGGAGATATGCTAAAGTGCTACCTCCACCAGAACATTTAAAATTGCAACAACAAAACTAAGACATTAGATAAGAAATCAATACAATACTGAAAACAGAGAAGCAAACCCTGTCTGCAAAAAGATTCTGCTTGTTGCTGTTCTTGAATAGTGCAAGCTGGAACTCTTCCTGTCAGAGAGAGAGAGAGAGAGAGAGAGAGAGAGAGAGAGTTAATACTTATTGCATAGTATGTGTCTAGAAAAACCATCAATAAGACTAATTTTAATGCGCGCGCGCGCGCACGCACACACACACACACTTCAGAACCAAATGTAAATACCTTGTGAATAAGTCCATCGTCAGTAATGGAACTGCTTAGTTTCTTAAATAGTTCATATAAAGCTTCCACTTCGCTCACAGTAACTGCCATGAAGTATTCCAGGTTTTAATAAGTATGGATGTTAAGAAACTGGAAATCCACATAGAGTAAAAAAATAAGTAGACTTCACAAATTTTGCATCATTATTCAATCAATTCTAATGACATATGGCTACAAGATTCACATTTCAAGCAAATTTTGACAGACATCTATCAAAATTTCTAAGGTATGTAGAAACATTCCATGCATGTGCCTTTTCATTGAACTCATATCCTTGAACTTCAATATTATTGCAAATACATGTCTGCAGTTGGTACTTGCATACAACAGCGCTAAAAGTAACCAACTAAAGCATAAAGGAACTGAAATAGAAAGATTAACAACCTACTTAAATTGGCTATTGACTCCCCTTTCTAGCTACGGAGATCAATTTGGACAAGTCAGAGAGATGAACAAAGAGAAAGTATAGGGTCCTGATGCATGAGGACAGTACAGTGTCCTGACAGTCCACGCAAGAGGGTCCCATGGTTTGGGGATCCGAAGCATTGATTTAATGCACCCCATCATAGATAGATGATGCATAAAAATTCTCCAGATCAGAAGATATGGATACTGCAAACATCATCATCATCTTGCAAACTGTGGCCTAAAATGGATGTTAAGTAAAAACGATACAGCAGTACTCCAAGAAAAGGCCAAAGATTAGACATTTAGCATCTCCAACATAGAAGATTTCTTGGACGTCCCCCATCCACGTGCGGGATCCATCAGTTCAACAGTCTGGAAGCGAACCATGGGACCCACTTTTACAAACTACATGCATTACAGCATTAGGACAACGTGTTCATCCTGGTGCATCGGCACCTGATATTTCATCCAAAAGTACATACTTACAGGATGTTTCAGAAGCAAGAATGGTAGGATCCTCATATCCAGGTGGCTGTTTGATGCGCTTCGTGCAAACACAGCCCATGAAAATGGCCAGCATAGCTCAAATATGAAACAGTACAAGGCCAACTGTCTCTTACGTCTAATGTTTTGTGAAATACGGACCTGCCAACCTCCAAATGAAACAAATGTTTCAACAAGATACTGCAGAGAAGTAAATATGCAGTCGAAAAATTCTAGAAAATCAGTTTCTTATTAAACAAGTTCTTATAACTTCAGCACAGCATTTAGAATAGTTTAAAAGCTTGAAAAAACTTGACTCAATCATATTTCATCAATACTCAGAGGGGGGAAAAAAAAACTCAGCCCAAAATCTACAAAAATCGGAAGAAACTCGAAAAGATAATACTCAACTCGAGACACCAAGACTAAAATATTTGTATATTATTATATTTTAGATATTAAATATTACAAAATCTTGGTGTCCAAGGCTCAAAAAACCCAATTATTCGACTTGTCAGACATTCGAGTTTTTAAACCTTAGTATTTTATTTTATTTTTTGCATATGAACATTTTCAGTTCAAGGTACACTTGCCTTTGCTAAGGGTCAGTTTGGATTTAATATCGAACTGAAGTGAAATTAATAATCTAATAAGGTGGTAAAGAACAAATAAAATTTCCCCAGCATTATACTGATCTACGAAATAAATAAATAAACCCTAGCATTCCTATTAATGGTTTAGCCTCCAAGTTGCTAGAATTTTTTTCCCTTTTTTCAAGTTGGACATGAAAGAAATGAAGACTGAGAACCATCACTAATTGTTAGCATGTGTTCTTGAATTAGCTGACCACTCATGATCCAAGCCACACATCCAGCCAAACCCAGACTAAATTTCCAGTACCAGCATATAAATAGCAAAAGGAAAAAAAAAAATTTGAAAGTATCACCAAGAACACGAACTCCCTCCTTCTCCCTCTCTGTCATCTACAGAACCATCCACTAATTTCTTTTTCAGTGAAGAGGAATATTATCATACATATATACAAGCTTTTGATTCCGAAAAGTGGGGCCTGCAATTGATTTTCCAGACTATTGGTCTGTCATATGATTGCATCCCACCATGGATGGACCACAACCCAAAATTCTCCTCAATAGGACAACCTTAACCTTTTAATTTGTGACCTACAGATCGTAGGTTATGAATAGAACTACACACAAACAGCGGACCGCATTCAACGGAAAAACACAACATTCGTCACTAGAAAATACAGATATGGAAGCAACATGCAGACGATCCCGATTACCAGACCATGGGCCCCACTCATGATAATTGAAACATGCAGTGGCATATCATACAATTCCTCTTCAGTAAATGCCAGAATGTTACTAAAAAGGCCATCATCAATGATTCTTCTGTTTCATTAACCGTAATCGACCATGAATCAAAAGAAACAAAATCAGACCATAATCTTTGATACTACAGCAGAAATGCAGAAGATTTCAAGAACGGTTCCCAAAATCAAGATTCAAGAAAAAAAATTTGAAGAAGAAGAGCTGGTCAAAATATGCATCGATTGCGAAAATTCTCGATCCGAAAGAGTGATGAAATTCATGAAATGACTGAAATTTCAAAAAAGTAATCGAATCGAATTGACTAGAATCTGATCTGGGCTGACCTTTTCTTTCCGAAGCCCTCTTCTTTTAACCGCTTTTCTGATGGATTTTCAACGCTCCCATTCTTCTGCGTTTTATATCCCCCTGGCATTGAATTTCCTACTTCCCTCCAAAAGTCCGCCTAGAAGCAATTCCAACGGGCTGCGCTAGCCCGACTTGCGTAGGCACGCGGAGGGTCTGACTCTCGCGAACTGATTGCCACGTGGGACAATCATGCATTAGATCCACACCGTCCATCATCTGTGCCATCATATTTTCACCATGGATCCTGACTTTAGGTAAATACTACTTTGGTAGGCCACAATATGTAGAACAAGGTAAGGTCATGCATAAGTAAACTCCGTGGGGCCCAACGTGATGTATGTATCTTATCCACTCCGTCCATCCGTTTTTCCTGATCATTTTAGCTGTTTTCCCATTTCATTTTGCATGAGCCCAAAATTGGAAACAGTTGTAATTGAACGCCCACCGTTGAAAACTTCCGGAGTCGATATAAATTTTACATCAAGCTGATATATTTATTCCTTCGTTCATGTCTATTTGAGGTTATGTACAAGTTCAATGAAAAATAACCATCAGTTGGCCCTATGAAAGTTTCAACGGCGGATGTCATTATCTCCACTGTTTCCTATGGTCTGGTCCATTTGAGATTTGGATATTCTTCAAATTCTACATTATTGTTGAAAATGAGCTGAAAAAATGTATGTACGGTGTGGATATGATACATACATCTCGGTGGGCCCCACAGCGTTTACTTAGCACGCTATAGCGTGCTTAGTTACTGAGTATGCAATCGGGCGTCCACGCACATGAGTCTCGCAATGTCCCGGTTTTCAGGGAACCCGTTCATCCTCATCTGGTTAGTCGGATTAACGGATTGGATGGAGTATAAACCTACGGTTGACCCCAATACAAATTTGAACGATTTTAATGGTGAGACTTCGCATCTCAGCTGTTTCACAATTGTGTAACCCACCTAAGTATTGGATGACCTGTTTTTGAGGCTCCTGTCCAAAGAGAGGGTGGCGCACCTGATGGACGGGGTGGATCTTATCCACATGGATTCATTCGAAAGTAACGTCCCCGTTAGTATCTTACATCTCACACGTGCGGTATATTAATGAGGAGATGAGGTATGTGATGCTCAGGCTGCGCATGAGGCTTAATACGCATGCACTCATAAATTTTGCACGTGGCATGTCTTAACCTGAAAAAGACGGACTAGATTGTGTATCCCCACTGTATTCAAGTCACTATACCAAGATAAGATTGGCTGAACAAGATTAACCTCTGATCCGTGGACAACTGTTTGAGGGAATATAACCGTTGGATATTTTACATTTTAACCGTCCAATTAATATCCAGAAATTCGACATTTAGACAATCAAATAAGCTTGAGTCGTGATAGATCTAAAATACTAACTTAAGACAGTTTAATATGATTAATTGTACTCTTCGTATGTATTTTATCAAAGTTTTTCTCAGTGTGCTGTGGCGGTATTCGACTGTCTCCTGGTGTTCTTTTCTTCGTGCGTACGTACCTATCTTCGTACGGAGGCGGATTGGGAAATACCCCTTCAAGACCTACCTAGAGACGGATGGGACTGACAGGGACTCCGTGGGCCCATTTAAATGTATATGTTTTATCCACGCCGTCCATCCATTTTTTCAGAGCATTTTACGTTATAAGATTAAAAAGCGTACTAGATTGAATGCTCAAGTTGACCACACCACAGGAAGCAGTAGGCATCGAAAGCCTACCGTTGAAAACTTATTGCGGCCATGGAAGTTTTGGATCAAGCTGATATTTATGTTTTCCCTTTCGTCCATGTATATATGTGACCATATGAACAGGTTGAATATGGCAAATAAACATAAGGGTGAGTCGTAAGAAGTTTTCATCAGTAGAATTCAATCACCAATCTTTAGTGTGGTCTACTTGAGCCTTTGATCATCCGTATTTTTAATCTTACACCTTAAAATGATTTTTCAAAAATCAAAATAAATAGGCAATCGTGGATAAAATATATACACTACAGTGGACCACGCAGAACCCATGACAGTAACGTACGTCTCTGGTTAGGTTAGGTTCCGGTGGGTGTTACCTTAACCGTGCAGGCCCACCTTTACATATTCTTTGTAACCCCGTCTATCTATTTTTCTGTCTCGTTTTGGGAAGTGATCTCAAACCTTAAGAAAATGCAAATCTCAGGGGACCATACCACTATAAAAGGTTACGAAAGACATATTAAAAATTTTGTGTGGGCCACGAAAGTTTTGGATCAATCTAAACTTTATATTTTCCCTTCATCCATTTTTTCTTGGCATTACCAATAGGTTGGATGACAAATAAATGTCATGGAGACCTTATGCAGGGTCCTTTTGAATTTTTAAAGGTGAGACACTCAAACACCAATATCTACTATAGTATATGGTTTACTTGAGATTTGGCTCCATTTAAGTTTTCAGGACAACGTTGTAAAATAAGCTAGAGAAATGGTTGGACAGCATGGATATACAACTAGGGGTGCACACGAACCAAGCTAGCTCGGTTAGCTTGCTCAACTCGACTCAAAAAAGCTCGATTCGACTCAATTCGAAGCTGAGTTCGAGCCAAGTCGAGATGATTTTTTGAGCTCGAAAATGAGTTCAAGTCGAGATCAAGTTGGCCCAGCTCAACTTGACTTGGATCGAACCCAGCTTAAATCGAACTCGGATCAAACTGGTTTGGTGACTTGAATACTTTGATATTGATTTTGCTCACCAAGTGCTTAATGAAATGGCTCAACAAAATGTGGCTAGTAGCAAGGAAGGCATGTATATGAAACAAATACCATTTTTTTTTTTCTAAATTTTTATGTTACTTAAAAGGTATTTTATAAAATACCTAAAAAACCTTTGCTGATATTTTATAGCCAATGAGATTTTGAAGGTGCAGTCTATGTGTTTGTGGAAATGCCGCACAAGCAAACTCGGCTCGAATTGGCCCGAGTTGCTGATCGAACCGAGCCAAACTAGCCAGTCAGGCTCGAGGATTGAGCCGAGCCGAGCCGAGTTCAAGCTGAGGTCAACTAGTGGCCGAGCCAAGTCGAGCTGAGGATAGCTCGACTCGGTTCAGCTCAATGTACACCCCTATATACAACACATCATCACCCAAGACCATGCAGCTATTGTTGTGGGGTCACCTTGATGTATGTATTGTATATCACACCATCAATCGAGCTTAAAAACGAAACAGATCCAAATCTCTAGTAGACGATGGTGTAGTAGTGATTTACCTTTAAAACTTCTTTTGGCCACAGAAGTTTTGAATCAAGCACATATTTCTTTTTTCCCCTTCATTCCTATATAAATGTATGACTTTATAAAGGGCTTGGAATATGGCAAATAAACATTGTGATTGGCCTGTGGAAGTTTTTAATTAACTATGAAACGTTCAACCACCACTGTTTCTTATAGTATGATCAACCTGATATACCCATCAGCTTCATTTTTGGATTCATGCCCTAAAATGAACTGACAAACGGATGGATGATATGGATATACAATACATACATCAAGGCGTCCCCATGATAAGGGTCGGACATTCTTGGGTGAGGCCCGCCTAATCTGATCACTCTATTTCCTCTTTATCTTGGAAGCACCTATTTCCATGTGTATTTGAAGCAGATTCCCCCTCCATATCTATGAGTTGCTAGCAATTAATCCGAAAAACCAAATGTTGGAGGGTTTGTACACTTCAATTAAGGGTAAAACTGATGGTTTGACTCATTTTCTTGATTGAATTATTTTAGATGGTTTAGGAATGTTATAATATCTTTAAAAGGACTAATTTAAGTCATAAGCTCAATGATTATTAATGACATAAGTCTATGGTGATGATCATATGTCGAATAAAGGTGATTAATCTCTAACTTCATGGATTTATCGTGGGTTGATATAGTTTGAGATTTGACATTTTAGAATAGGCCAACTTAATGTATAAATAGGCACTTTATTTTATTAGATTTTAAGTATAATTAGAATATATTTATCATGTGGTTTGATACACAGGTCATGAGTCATATAGATTCAGTGTATGTTCAGTGGTTAGATTTGAGTGTGGTTTCGTGAGTATGGATGGTGAGAATGCACTTGTACATGTACACACAAAATATATAATTACTAATTTCATAAATTAAGGATTAACATGAAGAGATCAATTAGGCATATCAACAAACACACCTTACATGGGCGTGTGGATTTATACATGTATACTCAAATGAATATAAGTATTCGTGATGTATGTACATGAGTACACACTAAAATCCTAGGTCATTCATTACAATGAGCTTAAAAATGAGGTAGATCCAAATCTCTAGTAGACCACACTACAAGAAGCAGTGGGGACTAGAGCTAGGCACGGGACGACTCAACTTGGCAAAGTCGACACGTCCAACTCATTAAGATCCGACTCGATTCAGGTGAGTCGATTCGAACCAAGTTGACTTCGTCCAGTTTGAACTCAAACCGAGTTGAGTTCGAGTCACCCAGTAACTTGACTCGACTCAACCTAAAATTCAACTTGGTACTGACTTAACTCAATTCAAAACTCGACTCATACACACATATTAAAAAAAGAAGATGAAGCTTATATGTGACATTTTCATATTTGGGATGTCATGTAGTTGACGGAGAGGTTGCAATTCTAGCAAGTGCATTTAGGTTTTGAGTTGTGATTTCAGCCCGTGGATACTGCTACACTTGACCTGACTCGGTGCCGACTCGACCCGACTTGGTACTTGTGATTGGGTCGAACTCAATCCGAATTAATATAGGCCAGACCCAGACTCATATTGGGTCAGGCATGCTGGACACGGTATCAAGCCAAGCCGAGTTGGGGCTAGGCCTATTTCAAAACTGGACTGAGTCGGGTCAACCCTAACTCAATTTGACTTGACTCGATACCTAGCTCTAGTGGGGACTATGGCTCCCACCATTGAAACCTTTATTAGGTTTATCATAATGTTCATTTGCTATTCAACCTCTTTATAAGGTCATATATTTAAATATCAACTTGATCCAACATTTTTATGGGCATTGGGAAGTTTTCAATCATCGGCGTTCAATCCCCACTTCCTTACGCAGTGTGGTTTACTTGAGGTTTAGACCTGCCTCATTTTTAGGCTCATATCTTGAAATTATCTTGCTAAATGAATGGAAAATAGATATAGCACCCACATCATGGTAAGATTAACATAATTTTGCCTTGTCGACACACCACGGAGGTAGGTGGTGTGTGGTACACCATGCAATCCGCTTCATGAAAAGATGGCGAGCCGGCGACTAACTCTATGGTGTGTTGACATCATCGGGATTTTTGAGCCCCACCATGATGTATATGTTATATCCACGTCATTCATCCATTTTGCGAGATCATTTTAGGACATGGATTCAAAATTGAAGGAGATCCAAAGTTCAACTGGACCACATCATATAAAGAAGTGGGTACAATGACACCCACCCTTGAAACCTTTCAAGGGCCAACTGTGACCTTGATTACCATGTAACCTCTTCATAAGGTCATAAAGAGAAAAACAGAAATACCAGCTCCATCCGAAAGTACTGTGGCCTCAAGAAGTCTTCATTGGTAGGTGTTGAATCCCCACTATTTTTTGTGTTGCAGTCCACTTGAGCTTTCGATTTGATTCAATTTTTTGGGCCTATGCCCTAAAATAATCTGCAAAAGTATGAACGGTGTGGATATAAGACATATATCATGGTGTGACCCACATAACTCGGTGACATTTTGACTACGAGAATAACCCTTGTACTAACGTGAGGTATGTTGGCGTTGTCAGCCTATGTTGGTTTCGTGCAACTTAAAAAACAAAGGTGTATTAGTGCACGCGAAGGTTTGTATTTATTTATTTTAGGCTTGTCTTTCATAGACCAAAGCCAAAAAGGAGGAAGAGTTCATATAAAAATCCATTATTGCCGACTTCATCTTTCACTGATTTCCCTTTAAAAATAATTTTATTAAAAAAACATTTAAGGGTGATTCAAATGTATAAATTAGTGCATTGCCACAAATAAAGAAGTGAAAACTTCCCATAGATAGTCATCAATTTATACATAGAACACTTAAGAAGAAATGAGTTGGTAAATTTAAAGAATAATGTTAGGGTTTTACGGTCAAAATTCTACCAGTCATATCACAGCGCGATTAAAGGAAGGGTATTCTGAATATACACGGATTGGGGGTATTTGGAAACTGGGGGATGGTCCGTTCTAGCTTTTTCTTTAAAGTTTTACAATTTCTCTATTGTGCCTAGAGTATCAATCATCTCTCTCTTCTTATTTTTCCATTTTTAGAAGAGAGCAGCATATGTAACATAGGGTGCCACGAGTCTACTAATTCATTATACATGTGGCCTATTAATGTTATCTCAATGTAATGAGATTATTGACTGCATCACTAAAAATACATTAATAGAATGATTTAAGTAGTCCAAACATTGGTCCTCTAAATTGAGAGGTTAAAAAATGTTGGTTAGCTACTTGAGTTTAATCTTATGCTTATGGTCCATTTGATGATTGAAATTTCATCATTTTTTATCAAGAGTGTTTGCACCAAAGTTCATATGGATTAGATAAATAGTGCAAATTTAGGCACGTGGCACATAAGATATTTGAGAAGCGTTTGTTAATGATTTGGAAATTAGTTCGTCTTTTTAATGGTGTCTTTAACATTTTGATTTTTTTTCAAATAAAAGCAAGCAATTGTTCCAGCAACATCAGCCCTAAAGCACGTTATAAGCATACAACGAAGATAAGATCATCTTCGATAAAATATAGCAACTCTTTTCCCAACTTGTTGCATACAAAGGCGTCACGTGGACAATCAATTGTTCTCTGTCATTCATAAAAAGATTATAAATATTAGAAGCAGTTATAAAAAAATGACCTCCATTTGAATCCAAAACCCAACTACAAATCCAGCGCAACACTATGTATTTAGGTTATCCCTTGCTCAGCAGCAGTGGACCCTTAGTGTCTATATAGTCTCAGTCTATCCTTATGCACGTGTTGGATCAACTCTTAGGGCCTGTTTGATTTTCCAAATTCAAAGTAAATACCCTGTAAATACCCCATTATTATAATTTCACCTGTTTGAAAATGCCAGGGCATTCCTTCCTTGAAAAACGGTCCAAAATGGTTGGCATAAATTTGTGAACCCCACCGTTATGTATATGACATATCCGCATCGTTCATCTATTTTACCGTAACATTTTGAGCCATGAGTTGAAAAATGAGAAAATTCCAACATTCAAGTGGCCCACACCAAAGTAAACAATGGCCTCAAGAAGTTTTTAACGATAAGTGTTTGATTACATTTTTACTGTGGTGTGGTCCACTTCAACTTTGAATCTGCCTCATTTTTTGGCTCATGCCTTAAAATCAGTTGCCATGATAGATGGACGGTGTGGATAATCCACATACATCATGGTGAGCCCCCCATATATTTGGCAGTCTCCTCCATCTTTGCGTTGGAAAAAATAAGAGTCAAATCAGCATAGGTAACGAAAAAGGTATTTACCCAGGAAAATAATTATTGTCCATTTCCATTGCATTTATATTTTCTAGAGAAAATCAAGCATGCCCTTAATTGTAGTTAGTAGTTGTAATTCACTTAAATTTGTGCATGCATGTTGGATTTGAAGGAAGACTTTAGTTTAAAAATCCGTTCGCCTATGCTTATATGCTACGCCAACCTTAATTGTAATCTCCAACAATACTTTTGCGTTGCTCATCAGCACGCTGCTCTCAAAAAGCATCATATTGCTCTCAGAAGCATCTTGCTCCTCTTAGCCAGACCGGTGATCTCATTGTAATGGTAAGTCACACGCCTTTTCCTGCACTCATCTCTCTCCAACATTTCCTGTTTCAACCATATAACTATTACACATTCGAAAGTCCTCCTAATTATGTTTATTTTCATGTACTGGATGAGTCAGATGTTAAGATACATACCATGTGGGCCCCACATTTTTGGATTATCTACTTTGTTAAAAAAAAATAAAAATGAAGGTAATAACGTAATTTCTCTTCTAAAAAAGCATTGGTGGCCCTACCGGTTTCTTAAGGCCTTATTTGGTAAATTCCTAATCGTAGAGGAATTTCGTGTAAAAAATGAAAATAAAAAAATAAAAAAATCCGGCGTGAGATCTGTCACCGTCACTACTTGGGCAAGGCGTGCAAAAGATCAGGACCATCCAGATTTTGATGGATGGTTCAGCCTTAAAAAATCTCTTTTCCTATTCGCGGTCAACGTCAGTTGGCAAATTAATTAAAAGTGTAGCCCCTTGCTTACGCTATTTGTTCGAGATTGGGCGTTCCGGTCTTCAGGTGCCCATGTAGCACATGTCTGTGACATCCGAACCGTTCGTCTGGTAGGGATCGCAGTGAACATGCAGTTGCCCAAAAGATCGGGCGTTCCGGTCTTCAGGTGTGCCACGCATGTGCTAGAGAAGAATGGACGGTTGGAAGAATGCTACCTGCCGTCCTTGTTCAGCGGACATGTGTAGTGCGTCGGATGACTGGACTGGATTCACTTTCTAACCAGGACGGATTCGAGGTTTCTCCCACTAACGAATGGCGTGGATCTTGAACACGTATGCCGTGTTGGCACACGTGCCAAGAAGAAACCCCGACCTAAACGGTCGCCGGTCCGCGGTCCCTATGACGGGGAGCGGATTGGTTGTGACCCGGGGCATTTAGATATCTCTGTGCCGGGAGCCATGTGGGGTCCATAAAGATGTCCATGAGAAATCCACTCCGTCCATCAGTTTTGAAAGACCATAATAAGATAGGATTCTAAAAATCAGGTAGATCCAAAACTCATGTGGGCCATACCACAAGAAAGAGTAGGGATTGAACGCATGGCTGTGGAAAAAGCTTTGTATGAAGATGATATTTGAGTGGTAATAATTCTATGAACGGTTTGGATGGTATGTAAACATCATGGTCAGCTCAGGAAAGTTTTCAACTATCAACGTTGATGTTTTCATCGGTTTGTTTGTGTGGCCCACCTGAGTTTTGGATCCTATTCATTTGTAAAATATTATCCTATTGTAGCCTTTCTAAACAGATGGACGGAGTGGATTTGTCACAAACATTTCTGTGGACCCCACACATCCCTGTGCACAAAAATATCTCTGTCCAAGGTCACAGGCAATCTGCTCCCCCATGACGGGGGTGCGGATTTGGTGTGTCCAGGCAACAGCTTAGTGGGTGAATCCCTGATCGTGGGGCCCACCTACTTTGATGTATGTGTTATATATTCACTTCGTATATCAATTTTTCCTTAACGTTTTACACCGTGGTTCAAAAAATAAAGCAGACCTAAATATCAAGTGGACCACACTGTAGGGATATGACGGTCATTGATCATTAGAAACTTCTCATGGGCCACAAAAGTTTTTATCAAGCTGAGATTTGTGTTTATCCCTCGTCCTGACTTTATCAATGTAAAATAAACATTATGGTGGACCTTAGGAAGATTTTAATTATAAATGATCAACGACCATTGCTTTTTTTGGTAGTTTGTTGGTACACACCCACTGCCAGTACACGCTCCAGTGTTAGCCACCCCTGCTAGGGAATTGATACCATTACCTCAAGTGTTGAAATGAGGTATCTCCACTCAATCAATCAGTTGAGATATGGACCAGGGTATACTGACCCTTGTTTCTTGTTCCGTGGTCTACTTAAATTCTAAAATGATACGGAAAAACTGATGGAGAGGTTAAATGTACAACACATAGACCAAGTGGCCCAAAGGCCAGGTATGCACCCACTGCGGGCTCACCTAAGACCCATCCCACCTGGGCCTTAACTAACCAGAAAACAAACAATTGATGAGATCCGAACCGTTCATTCCGTAACGTATAACAGTGAACGGACTAAAACTCAAGACAATCAGCAACAACAGAGTAATTGGGTCCTTGCTCTTGCTCGGGTAGTAGATTCTCAGGAGTTTCAACTCCCGGTCAAGGGTTCGAGTACCCATAGCTGGTGAAATTACACTAGCGTGAGTGTGTGGGGTGTGTGTGCGTGTGTTAAAAAAAAAAAAAAAAGCAACAGCAGTAATTTACTGTAGAAAAGTTCAATTATTTAGGTCGCTTGGA
The DNA here is from genome assembly GCF_029962835.1 of Magnolia sinica. Classification (NCBI taxonomy): domain Eukaryota; kingdom Viridiplantae; phylum Streptophyta; class Magnoliopsida; order Magnoliales; family Magnoliaceae; genus Magnolia; species Magnolia sinica. The sequence continues at coordinate 126,284,759 of NC_080575.1, read as the reverse complement.
CGGTCGGATTGAAGCCACGTTAGGTGTCCCGGATACAAATTTCCAGCGCGGCTTCGGTGGATCCCTGACTGTGGGGCCCATCATGGTGTATATGTCTTACATCCATACTGTCCATCCGTTTCTTTCAGATGATTTCAAGGTATGAGCTCAAAAATACAGCAGATCCACATCTCGAGTGGACCACACTACGGGAAACTGTGGTTATTAAATTCCCAACATTAAAAACTACCTGAGGCCACCGGAATGTTTATTTTCCATCAAATCTGTTGATAAGGTCACAAATATACGGATGAAGGGACCACAGAAATATCATCTTGATTGAAAACCTACTAAATGTTTATCCTAGTGACTTAAAATGATTTGGAGAAACGTATGTACGGTGTAGATGTAAGACACATGCATTAAGGTGGGGTCTACAGTCAAGGATCGACCCACCTCCGGGGATACACCGAAGCTGCGTCCCACCTCTTCCGGAAAGCGCCCCTGAACATACTGGGAGTGGATATCCCTAGTGACCCTACGTGGCAGCATTTAAGGGCCTGTTTGATTTTTGAAATTACTGTATAACGGACGCTGATTAGCTAATGAACTCAACAGTAGCAGTGTCCCCACTGAAGTGACGTCACCATATTTTTTGGGCATCACCATGATGTATGTACTGTATCCACACGGTCCATTCATTTGGAGATATCATTTTAGGGCATGAGCCAGGGATTGAGAAATATATAAAGCTCAAGTGGACCCCACCACAAAAAACAGTGGGGATTGAACACCTACCATTAAAAACTTCTTTGGGCCACAGAAAATTTCGATCAAGCTAATATTTTTGCTTTACCTTATTCCATGTCTGTGTTAACTTATAAACAGTTTGGATCTCAAATAAACATCATGGTCAGCCCTAGGATGGTTTCAAGGGTGGGCGTCACCGTAGCCACTGTTTTCTTTGGTGGGGTCCACTTAAACTTTGGATATGCCTAATTCCTCGGATCATTCCCTAAAATAATCTCTCCAAATTGATGGATGGTGTGGATATAGCACACACGTCATGGTACACACGTCATGGTGGGGCTCAAAGAACGTAGTGACGTCACATCATCAGCGATAGTAGCCACTGTCAGGTTCAGCAGCAAATCCGCGTCACCTGTATAAGTGGTGGTAAATTAGTCATCATTACTTCCCATGAAAATACGTGGGAAATGGTACAGACCATCCGTATTGCAGCAGCCGTCTTAATTTCTTCCCTAATGGGTTGTAATAATTACTTGTTTACCATAATTTACATGCATCATGGAAAATCAAACAGGCCACGTGTTTGGTGAAATGTTGCAGCTGCCAGCGTAACTTTATCAAGAGGCGTGTGGATGCTACCACTGCCCAAGTGCCTGCTAGACAGTGACCTGTGGGCCGGACATCATTTCTTACTTTAATCAATGTCGTCGTTCATTTTCTCATATCATTTTATTATAGAATTCCGAACATGGAAAATGTCTAAAATTTTAGTGGACTACCGTACAGGTAGACGATGGTGATTGAATGTAGACACTCCATTCAAATTAGTAACCTCAGAGGGCATGAATAATTCTTATGAACTAAAATTAAAATCCTTATCCTACCTCAAATCTCAGTCAGACCTAGGGTATTCAAAAACCCAAAAGCCCGTGAATCATGGGAAGCCCAAAAGCCTAAAAAGCTTAAAAGCCCAAAACTCAGAAAGCCTAAAACCAAAAAGGTCCAGAAGCCTAGAAGCCCACAAACTGGAGTTTTAAAGTCAACAGGAGTTGGGTAATAGTCAGACTATCACCAACAGTAATCTGATTACTGCATTATCTCGAGAAATGTGCCCTCTGAGCACACAGTTGTTCCTTCTCTAAAAATCAACTCTTCTATAGAATTACCCTTAAAATTCACCCTATTTACCATCCTACCAAAACTTAAATACTAATAAGGAAGTGTTATGTAGCATTATTCTCCCCTCAATCAATCACAAACCATCATGTTAGCATTTACCCTCCATAAACCCTAGCATTACTAAAATGTCATCCCAAAAAGCTATAAATAGCTTTCATCTCTTCTCATTTCAAGGCATCATCAATAACCAACAACTCATTACCAACCAAAAAGAGAGTGAGAGTGAGAGAGAGAGAGAAAGTGAGTGAGAGCGAGGGGGAGTGCTTGAGTTCTCAAGCTCCCATCTTTTTAGCTACCTTTTAGCATCCTCCAATCATCTCTTAGCTTTACAATCCTACTTGGGTCAATCATTTCCAACCATGGTGCATCCAAACATCCAAGTTATTTCAAGTGCAAGCCAAAGATCATGTAATCATCATTAGCATTTATACTTCATATCGCACCGTTACTTCCCTTCTCAACTCCCTTCTATTCTAGACTATTATCAAACATATGCTCTGTGACTTGCCAGAACCCTGGATTCTGTCACATCAGAAACTCGTGGCAGCCTAGGCCATATTCCATCATTATCATTATCTATTTTAAAATCCTTTTAGACACTCTTTGGACGTATGCTCTGTGGTTTGTCAAATTTTCAGACCTTACCACAGCAGAAATCCGAGTCTGACTAGTCCCATTTCAATCTCATTATTTTATCCCTGAAGGTTATTTTACTACACAAAGTAGATACCGTACATTTGTGCGGGCAGAGAAAGTGCTTAATACATTTCTTCTTTGTAACCGAAGTCTCTTACTCATAACCTAGAATCGCAAATCAGGAGTCAACTTAAAGCAAGAGAGTCCTTGGATTCTCTGGCCTTATGTATTCTGTAGGTTCCAGCCGACTGCGGGATTTTGAATTAAGAGGCTAGTGGCGACTCCAAGATTATCGCATCAACGATCCAAATCAGTCAAATCACCTCCCATAAATGCCAAACCAGTGTGGGCATCAATTTCCCAGCGTTCACTTTGAATAACCACCATTTAAGAACCTCTAATGGGCCATTGTTTCGTTGATTTGATATCTAACCTCGTTTAGGTTATACGTATTTGGATAAAGAAAGAACCAATATTAGCTTCATCCAATTACTTTTGTGGCCTCCAAAAAGTTTATAATGATGGATATTCAATTAGACATTGTTTCCTCTTATTCAGTTATAATGAGAATTAGATCAATTTCACTTTTGGGCTCTTACCAAAAATGACCTGGGTAAGTGGATGGATGAAGTTTATGAAAGACATATATCATAGTGGGGCCCACAAAGCTTCGGTTTCTAGCCACTTGGCTAGTGGCTACGTCAGTAGCCAATAGCAACCAAATATACTGTAATGTCCAGGATCGTAGTTTGGTTCCATCTTCATGTAAGTGCATAGATCAACTCCGTCGATATATAATGATAACTCATTGCCCTGGGTCGATACAAAACAGGAAACAATCATAACAACTCATTGTGATATGTCGATTTGAAATAGAAAACAGTCATAGCAAACCATTACATGTGTATTGATAACTCATTACATGAGGAGCAAAATGTTAGTAGGGCTCACATAACAACCATTACCAAATCTAACATCACCAATCTACAAAAAAAAAAAAGAGCCTAAAACATCATGCATAACGTAAAACAACCATTGAAATACAAGCAAAGACACAAGTAGTAAGCATCCCAAAAGATAATGTCATAACAAACTTCAAGTGCATCTGCATCCATCTGATATCAATCAACGATGGAGCACCATTAGCTGAAAAGTCATAACCATAATAGCAACACCGAATACAAAGATCAACACCAACATCAAGTCGCGATCAGAGTCATGATGTACAATAGCTTTTGCGGGATCCGTTATTGATGTTATTGCTGATCCTCTGAAATATGGCATATCAGCATGCACGTCATAACCATTGACAGGAAATTTATCATCAGATGGAATGATGGCCATGGCCTCGTCAACAACACCACAAGCGTTCATTGGTATATTGGGGTATACGATCACACCCGTGAATTCGCTCCATGCTTTTTAATGCCTTGTCCGCAGACTTATAGGACTTGCAACTAGTATGATTGTACTCATCAACTTGTGCCTGTCATTCCTTACAAGAATAATATATTCCTAGTTGTCTTCTTATGAATACTACATAAATTTTGCCCATCTATTCAATATATATATATATAAAACCAGCAACGACTAAACCATAATCATAAGTTCAATAATTTACAAATAAAGTTGTAATTCCTAGAAATTAAATTCAGCGGTAAAGTACATAAGATCTATAAAGATAAATGGAGATCACATTGGCTTCATTTATGAGTTACATAAAAATACATGATAAGCGTAGGATAACAGTATACAATTCATTGTAAATGTTAACTTAAGTATTATATCCATACGTACCAGGCAGTTTAAGACATAAATATATATCAAAAAAAAAAATACTTCACTCATATTTTAAACTTGCAGTACATTCGAAAGGCATCCAATATATCTCCAAAAAATAAAACATAAGTAAACCATTGTCTTTTAATGTCTGTGCAAATTATTTGTTCTTATGTAGGAGTGGGGATTATAATTAACATGTTTAAAAAAATTATCCAAAAGATATAAATCAATTCATTTGAGAGACATCCAAAATGTTCAAAAATTAATTACTATCGAAAATCATTACTTTCAAATGATTGTCCAAAGGTAATCCTGTATTTATGTCCTTCATATGTGCAGTCCGTCTCCAATTAGCAGCATCCTCACAAACTTTTTTTTTCTCTTTCGAAAAATTGAGAAATGCAGCCCTAAACAATTCTTCTTTAGAGAGTAACTTTGTTGCCCACAATATATCATCCCCTGTTAGTCCCTCTAACTCCTCTAATGTTGGAATAATTTGTGACATCTGCCCAAAATCTTTACCCTGTTTGATTGATATTGCAATTGACTTCATCGCACTCCTATGTCGACCATCCCACTGCCAATGAGATCAACCGGGCGGACCACTCTCGCTCTCTCCTCATCATTAATAGTGTTTTTGGTGTTCCCATATACATTCTCATTCTACGTCGGACCCAGATGCGGAATATTATTCCATCTACGGCTGTCATATGACCAATGGATATCCAGTGCAGTGTTTATAAACTCTTTAGAAGATATAATATTAATGTTATCATTAAGATCGATTGTGTGGGTTAACGAATCCCCGGTATATGTCCATCTCATAGTACTTGACCTGGAGGCAGGTTATCTGTTGCACATGCTCTACCTTTAGCCCCGTCGTTTCCAAATATATACTCAAGACCATTGTACATTGGCATAGGTTTGCCTCGAAATCGAGTGGCATCTAAATTATACCATTAAGAATACAAAAAACAACCCATCATGAATATTGCTAAACCTATATTCAAAACTTGTTAATATATAACGTAAAACTAAGTATGAAAAAGTTATCTTATCCTAATGTAGTCAACCCATACTTCATCAGAAGCAACAACAATATTTAGCTTGGGGTTCCATCCAAATTCCGAAGCATTGCGCAGATCTCTTACACTGAAGTAATTCTTTTTAACTATGTGAATCCGATTTGTAACATTGCCATTGTTGATCACTAGCCCTAACTTCAATCTCATATTCTCCACGATTGACATACACGATTGTTTCTTAAAATCCAGTCCTGCTCTTTCATTTAAGCTAGTACCAAGTCCATTAGCCCATTGATTAGGATGTCGTTCATATCATTGGTCAAATGAAGAATATTACCATATGATTGGTTCTTAGTATCTATCTTTGTAATATACTTTCTCGGAGTTCTTCTCGGGGTAGACATTGGGGACGACGCAATGTGTTTCGTGGGGGTAGAAAGTATAAAACGCCTTTTCGATGACGTGTTGCCAGTTGTGTATACCGATATCTACAAGTAGAGGAGTTGAGAATTGTGAATCATTTACGTGGCGTGCATCGTGAGTGATAAGTTTTGACATTTACATTCGAAGATATATATGGAGAAAATAATTATAGGACGGAATATTCAAAAGAAGTCGTTCATATTAGATATTATATTGAAAGAAGTATTAACATCATGAACCATATATGTTATATCATGAGTACTACTTCAGGAGCTTCATTATAAGTTCTCATTAATAGAAGCAACTTAATTCATGTGACACACTGGATGAGACTAATTCCACACTCGATATGCTATTTCATCACGTTTTCTCACACATTCATCTCTTTATGCCGAGTGACATTTAGTAGCAAATGACCTTCATTAAGTGTAGATAATTCTATAAGTGAAGGGGTTATACCATCATTAACATTAGATGATGAACCGTCAATGCCAACTATGTCTTCCTCTCCTAATATGTTTATGAAGCCGTGTAATACGCAATAAGCAAGCATAATCTTCACCTGGGTGAATATAATATATTGTGGAGCTGTCTTTGAAATTAAGAATTTGGCTTTCAATACTCCAAAGTATCGTTTTATAACGTTATGTAATTGTGCATGACGGTAATTGAATAATTCATTTGCGTTTGGTAATGAACATATCCAGCATCTACTATGTAATATTTACCTACATTTTGTAATAAATCTGTATCAATATAATGCCTTATTATAATATAGCTATGAAGAATTCAGAGGGAGATGCTTCCATGGGTTTACTGCTTGGGATTAGAAATGGATTGCGTGAGTGAGTCAAAGCACTTTGCAGAACACGTGCATCATAAGCGGACCCTTCCCAGCCCGATAAGATGTAGACAAACTTCATGTCAAATTTATAGGCCGCCATAACGTTTTTGGAATATGACTCATTTTCTATTTCAATATATTACACTATCCTAAGATAGTATAAAAACATGAATGTGAGTCCAATCTATCGCACCAATATAATCTTTTCACATTTGACAAATGTTAGAGAATTACAACCTTTATATTTCAATAACCATAGGCGCTACACATTTGCATAATTATATGTATGTGCTCATCTGAAAGTACTCACTCCAATTTGGGTTTAACGAAATCTCGACTGGAGTTTCATGTATAGGTAGTAGAATATAATCTGCATAAAGAGGAATGATTGCATTCAATACTCAATTAAAGTATTAGCTAATAATTTCCTTAAACCTTATGAAACGATGTACAATCACTCGGTTACAAATATTGTGACTTAATGTATGGATATAACAAGTTGTTCTTCCATACTTACATGTTTCGCATCGATCAATAGAGCCCTTGCCCGAATGATGGAATAGAGATTGAAGAATATGGTCTTCTTCATTCATAGTTGAGAGATGCAATCACTTTCCCTCGTCCTTATAATCCCGTATATAATATGGGCACAGTTGTAATTAGTGCGTTTACGTGGGTTACGAAAGAGGTAAGTGCGACAATACTCCCCTGTTGCTATTGTAGCAGATCTCGCACCTATTATTACTGTAAATAATTCTAACTCTTTATCCATTTAACCGCGATAATCTATTTTTGGTCACTTGCTTCTATATACCATGCATTTGAGTTTGATCAGAATGGTGACGTTATCTTTAATAATGCAAATATACAATGAACAACTTGTACATAACCTGAAAATATATCCAATATACTCCACACATGGGTGCTGGTAACAGAACAATCCACATGCCTTGACCACACATGTTACTAATGTACTATATCCCATATTCTTCATCAATATATTCATATCATTATATGATAACCACCAAAAGACAATGCAGAACCAAAGTGATAGAGTGTCACACCACTCAAGACAGTAAGATTTGATGCTACTATTGAAAACTTCTTAGGACCATAAAAGCCCATCAAACAAAACTGATATTTGTATTTTAACTCTATCTCATCATGAGTGATCTTGTGAAGAGGTCACACCAAAATATATAAGTCTCATGGTTGGCCTGCTGTAATGCCTCAATGGTAGTAACTTCAAACTTCACTATTTTATGTGGTGTGATCCACAAGAGCTTCGGTTAAACCTCATATTTTGGGTCATGCTTTACAAATATTTGAAAGAAATGATGGACATTGTAGATCTAACACAAAAATCATGGTGTGACTAAAAAGTCGTGTTATGTAATTATATTAGAACCAGAATTCTGGTGTCAATATTGAAAAATGACTAAATCTCCTATGACTCGGCACTGGATAGCTTAACGTCTCAGGCACATAGATATCTCTGTTCCTCGCACTCTATGGTGACCCACGAGATGTCTGTGACATATCTAATACGTCCATTTGGTTGATGTGGCCCATCTGAGGTCTATATATGCCCAAGTTTTTGAAACATGTCCTATTGTGGACTTTAAGATTGGCATCAAAATAAGGATTTGTCATGGATATCTCTTTCCACTACATATAGCCCCGAGCACGGAGATATATCTCCGCCTTAAGTCATAGGCAATCCACATACTTCGGAGTCTCTACTTACACCATATCACTATTGAGTTGTATTTTTGTTAGCTCCTCTATCCACCTCCATTTAAATCTTATAATATTAACAATCACCCATATCATAACTTCGCTCGTTCTTCCTCCATGAGCGTTACATATGATACATAACAGCTTGCCACTAGAAAATGACTGAGCAGATAGGGTCATGAAAGTGATGATGGAAGATGGCATACCCATTGAGTGGGTAAATCTTGTTGGGATTTGTGTCACGGAATCACACAGATTTGGATTTAGTATAACAATACAAGAGCACCAAGCAATCACAAGAGAAACACAAAGATTTAACGTGGAAAACCTTTTCAAGAAAAAACAACGGCACAAAGTGACAGATCTTCAGTATGAAAATAGAAATTACAAAGAGAGAGGACTTACCCGATTTGAACAACCTCGAATCTCACCCTTGCTACACCATTTAGAAACCTAAAAACCCTTTTAGGAACCCTTAGAATTCCTTTAGAAAGCCTTAACATAATTTAGAAAAGCCCTAGGGACTCCTATTTATAGTTTAGGAAACTCCGCTTACGCACATCTCGGAAACCGTCTCAAATTTATGTAGTTCGCGCACCATCTACGTAACCTTTGACCGGTCGAGCCTGGGCTTTGACTAGTCGACTAGTTGAGACTGTCCCTCTACTGGTCGAAGACCTCAGGATTTTTAAAAATATTGTTGTTAGACTTTGAGTCGAAGAGACCTTCGATTAGTCGAGCCAGTCCCTCGATTTACAAGATTTAAGAAATTTGTTTGACAACAATCTTCACTATATCTTCAATCTTTAACCATGTAGTTTATTGACTTCTTGTCTTATCTTTGCATCATAGCTTCTCATGCACACTTCGTCCTTCTTTTACGCCATCACCAAGCCTAGAGAAGTTGCACAGAACTTGAACTTCTCTATAGGAACGACCTTGGTGATCATGTCTTCCGAATTCACGCTGGTGTGAATCTTCTTCAGTGTTACGCCTCCTTCCTCAAACACATGTCGGATAACATGGACATTCAACTAATCGCTCCACCCGTTAGTACAGACGAGTAACCTAAAGTTGACCTTCTAGAATTCACACTGCCTGCGTAATCTAAATCCACATACCTAACTAACTTTGTCCCTGTCTTTCCAAAAGTAAGACAGTCTTCTGTACCATCTTACCACCATCTAATGTTACTTGCTGGGGTATTTGCTCACAACACCGGTAGCCTGAGAAATAACTGGTCTAATACAGATCATGACATGTACTGCCAACCGTATTCGAATAAGGCTCATGAGACATATCCTGTTTTTTCTCATTTGTTTTGGGACGTGTCCTGAGGAAAACTTGATGAGAGACGCGTAGGAAACACTCTTCGGCTTTGTCTGGTCCATCACATCCTTGATCAATACCTACATAAGGTATTCTACCCGTGATTACCAAAACCTGTTCCTCTTTCAGTCTCAATGCCGCGAACCATTTTTGCAGCCCCCGATCCTTTATCCTAAATGTCTCACTTAACCGAGTCTTCAATACATTGATTTCAGACATGTCATAATTGACGATTTACATGTCATCGGTATACAATTCCTGACACACCATGAAGGAATCAAACCATTGCCTAGGCGATAGGTCGTACCCCTTTTTCTTAACCCCTTTAATTTCAAATTGCTCTGATGTAGATCCGCTCTGCCAATTTCCCTTGTAGAAGTGCAGACTCCACATCCATCCTTCCAGCTCAAGATCGCATTGGCCAACCAGCGCCAATCACGAATCTAATAGACACCTGTTATACCGTCGGCACGAATATCTCTGAGAAGCAATCCCTTTTCTCAGAGCATAACCCTTTGCTACCAACCTCGCTCTGTATCTATATCATATCCTCCTGAAGATCCACTTGCATCCAACCGCTTCCCGGCCCACTGGAAGCTCCACCAACTCTCATGTGTCGATTTAGTACAACGAGTCAATCACATTGCCTATAGTCACCTTTTACTTCTTAGCGCCAGGCTCACCTAGAGCCATCTAAATAGATGACGGATCCCCTGCGATATTAGAGTTGTCCATGTACCTTGCTGATATCCTACGATTATGCCGTGTGATTTTTCTCATAGGTGGTTGCTCCACCTGTTCTGTATCCCTGTCCGCGCGTCTCAGCCTTCATGCCATGCCCGCTCATGTGGTCATGCCCAGCATTCCACACACGTGCAGAGGTAGAATCCGCTACAGCCATTGCAGCTCCACCTTTTGAAGTGTTCCCGATCAACCTGTAAAGATTACCGAGTCCTTGCGCTTTCATGATTACCCGTACCCCATTAGATACTTTAAGGACATCATCAATACTTGTGAACTTACACCCTATAGCCTCGAGTGCACCGAGAGAAATCAGGCTCTTCTTCATGTCAGGAACGTGCCTCACCCCAGTTAGAGTACGCTCCGTCCTATCAAATATCTTGACACGCACCATACCAACAGCCACAACATTACAGGCACTGTCATTGCCCATAAATACCTATTCACCATCGTACTCCTTGTAGCTGGTGAACCAACTCTGATGAGGAGTCGTGTGAAAAGATGCCCCCGTGTTTATAATCTACTCGCCCTTAGGATTATCGTATGGGCATATAATCGTAGACACATACAAAATATTACCATCACATCCACTCGATCCATCTGACGTAACGGCATTGACATTCCCGTACGAAGCCTCAGATTCTTTTCTCTTAGATTTATGATTTGTACAATCCTTCTTCACATGTCATTCTATCCCACAGTTCCAGCACTTTACATTTCCTTTGCTCTTGCCGTTAGATTTGGATTTAGAACCTAAAGAACCTGTACCTTATTCAGAATTCATATCCCTTATAAGCAGTGCATCAGAATATATCCTCATATCGACGTTAAGCTTTCTCATAGCTTTCATTTGAAGGGCTGAGATAACGATGTCGACACTTAGGGTTTTATTCGTGGTGCATATTGTGTTCTTGAATGATTCATACGACGACAGAAGAGAATTCAGCAACATACATGCTTGTTCTTCATCTTTCATCACTTTCTCCATATCCAGCAATTTACAAACCAATTTATTAAAGTTGCTGATGTGAGCCTCAAGATCTCCACCCTCTGCCATCTTAAAGTTATACCACTGCCGTCTTAAGTGTAAGTAATTTTCAGATGATTTTTTTTGCATAAACATCCTCTAACTTTACCCATAACTTAGAAACAGTTTTCTCCCTCATGACATTATAGAAAACCTCATCTGTGAGACATAAACGGATCAATAATAAGACCTTCTTATAAAGAGTATTGCAATCATCATCAGTCATAATAGACTTTTGCTCCTTAAGAGCACCATCTTCACCTTGTTTAATTAAGGAACTGAATATCTTGATCTTCCATAAATCAAAGTTATTTTTTTCCTGAGTACTTCTCAATATCATACCTAGTGCTTATTATTATTACTTATCCCTCAGATTCAGATCTATGTCCCAACGATTATTCTGATACCACTTGTTGGAATTTGTGTTGCGGAATCATACAGATTTGGATCTAGGATAGCAATCCAAGAGCACCAAGCAATCACAAGAGAAATACAAAATTTTAACGTGAAAAATCCTTTCGAGAAAAAACAACGGCACAAAGCGACATATCTTCACTATGAAAATAGAAATTACAAAGAGAGAAGACTCACCCGATTCGAATAACCTCGAATCTCACCCTTGCTACACCCTTTAGAAACCCTAAAACCCTTTAAAGAATCTTTGGAACCCTTTTAGAAAGCCTTAGCATTACTTAGAAAAGCCCTAGGGACCCCTATTTATAGTTTAGGAAACTCCACTTACGCACATCTCTGAAACTGCCTTAAATTTACGTAGTCTGCGCAGAATCCGCACACCATCTGCGTAACCTTCGACTGTTTGAGATTGTCTCTCGACTAGTCGAAGACCTCGGGATTTTTAGAAACACTGTTGCTGGACTTCGAGTCGAACGGGCCTCGACCAGTCGAAGGGACCTTCGATTAGTCGAGCCAGTTCCTCGATTGGTCGAGCATCCTGAGATATATAAGATTTAAGACATCCGTTTGACAACAAGTCTTACTTTGTTGTTGGAGTTTTAGATCAGCATGCCGTGAGAAACGGTGGAGCTACGATCGAAATCCACTTTTGCTCACTTGTGAAGAGGAAGATGAATATTAGTAAAAGTAGGGAGATAAATACAAATGGTTAATCAAGCAATACAAGCAAAGAACAATGAAATCTCTCAAGAAGACATGGACAAAACATGCCTTTGTTCCGTTGAGAGGAAAGATGATTTCCGAAAATGGTGATCCGGGCTTTTATAAAGCAACGCATATGACGAAGTGCTTCCGCGAAACACCATTTGTGGTGAGGCGTCGTATCGAAGCCCCGAGACACGTGCATTTCTCCTTGGATTTTCCTTGGAAATCACTGCAACAACGCTGGATTGTGGTAATTACACCACCGATTTGGGTATTTACACCAACTACAAAACAGAGTCATTCATAATAATGATACATTCACCCTCATTTACACTGGGTATTTAGAAACCAAACACCGTAAATGACGGTGGGTAGTTGTGAGAGAGCGCCTATAAAAAGCGTGTTTGAAAGTTGTTGGGCATCATCTACAATAGTGTCACATGTCCCAATCAAATTCTATTGTATTGTCATCACAACTCAATGCCAAAAATGAGCCCACGCAAGGCATTTTGAAAGTTGTTTGGTGTGCTGAGCCTATCTATGATAGTAGCTTTGCCCAATCAAATCTCGTTGGGTCATCAACAATGTCTGGGTGTGGGCTCATTCTAAGAGGAGAGAGTAGATACACTCACAAGAGTAAGATAGTTGATACGCAGGCACAAGTGAATAGAGAGGATAGATATTCAGAAAATTTTGTAGGAGGCATATTTTAGTTCAATAAAACCATTAAGTTACGGAAATTTCATTGCACTTGTTATTTTCCAAACTTTCTAAATTAATTTAATGTTTTTGATAGTTGTGAAAATTATATTTCATCTGTTATTTTTCACCTTCATATATATATATATATTGATTTAATGAAATATAGGAATTTTTACTGCAAAATTCCACTAGAAATCCGATTTTGCCAAATGGTAACGTTACTGCCCTCTTTTGCTTTTTCTTTACAATAAAGTGAAAATTCAATAGTTGTGAGCCTACATTGAATATATCTTACATACAACCTGTCCAACAGATAACACCAACATCGTTATTAGATGAACCAAAAATACAGTAGATCCAATCATGAGGTGGGCCAATTCATGATAATAACGTATATGATTCAAAATATCCCAATTCAAGAGTAACCCATTGATGATACGATTGACGCAATGTTTTCTTCATGTTATCACCATGGTGTGGTGCATACGCCCTATTGAAGCTGAATGTTATATACATACCACAAGTCTTGATCTTCACTATATTTAAAGAAAAAATTATATAAAGAGCTTTTTTTTATATATAATTTCATCTCTCAAAAAACAACTCCATTTAATTCCTAACCATTGAGGCATTATTTGGTAAAATATAGATTCCTCAAAATTTTCACAGTAAATATATATGCTTAAAAAACATTTATTTGTTAAATTTGGACCACTCAATATTTTCATTTGTCTATTCTTCAAATATCTACCAATCATCTGGTCACAAAATCAAATCAATATATTTTTAATTAATATCCACTTAGATATAAACTAACGGTTTGCACAATTTAATTTCAATTCATTATCTTTCACATGAAAAATATCTTAGTGCCTATAAAAAATAAGCCCAACCTACTATCATGACTTGCAAGAACATACAAACCTGAGCCCCACCGATGGTAGTTTTGCATGGTCCAAAATCAAGCTTGCCCACAACTTTGTTGCAATATATGGGTATTCATTAGGTCATTAGGTATGCCCCACCCATCATACATGATGCGTGATAAATAAATAAACCCCTTAATATCTAAATATGCTGGGCCAGTATGATGGGCTTTTGGACCCAACCTGCCCCAGTTGATAAACGAGCTTAAATTTTATGCCTGGGCTAGCAGAGACATTGACCACCTTAAACAAAATCCGTTAAGCCATCGGTGAAGGTGGATTAGCTTTGCAGGCCAACTCTGGCTGACCCATCCACCAATTGGCTGGCAATGGTAGCATTGACCATTCAATATTACTTATTGATTTATAGAGATATTTGATGGACCTCATCATTTGATGGCATCCTCTAATTGTATGTATTTTATATTAATGCTGTCCGTCCATTTTTCTATATCATTTTATGGCATGAGCTGAAACTGAAGAGGATTCAATTATCAGGTGACCATACTATAGGAAAAAGTGGTTATTGGAAACATGATGTTTATTAGTTGGAAAGCCTTCCAACCTGTAGATAAGGTCACAAAAATATCGATAAAGTGAGAAAACAAATATTAGCTTATCCAAAACTTTTGTGACCCATTAAATCACAACTATTTGTTATGGTATGGTCCACCTAAGAATTAGATCTGCATCTTTTTTTACCGGCGACATTGGGAATATAGAATACATACATCAAGGTGGGCCTAACGAGGAGGTTCACACTATCATGGGTGAGACCATCATGACCATGCACATAGCCCCACACTCACGGGGCAATGGGATTTCACCACCTATGGATACTTGAACTCTTGACCGGGTGTTGACACTCCTGAGAATCTACCACCGGAGTAAGAGCAAGGATACTGTATTTTTTTTGATATTTTTTAAACCGAGGTGACTGGGGAGACCTACTGTACATGTGGAATGAATATCCCATCAATCCAGACCGTCCAATCTGCGGGCCCCATCATGGATAGCATGTAGCCCAAAAGTGGCACTGATTGGACGGTCTTAGCTATTTGAATTCAGCCCCTGAATTCGGGATCACCGAGTATTTCCTTTTAACTGCCCATTCGTTGACACTAACCAATGCGATCTGCTCCGCTTATAGTTGGGGCCACAGTTTTTACAGCATGAATCGACACACGTTTGTGCCATGCGTATGGTGGATGAACAGTCACCGTTAGAAAATAGTGCAACATGCGCAATGGACTTGAGATTCAACGGCTCGGATGAGCGTAACCACTCGGCCAATCTATTTCAGATATACGACTGGATAAATGGCCCACAATCCAACATGAAAATTCCACTGATCGGGTGATGGGAATCATCTGATCGAAGCTTACCATCTGGTCCATTGACAATGGAGTCCTCAAAATGGACGAACAGCATGCAGCGCGCGCTTCACAAAAAACTTGTGTAGTACCCTCTCCAAGGTGCACGTGCCAAACATGCGATGATGGAACTGATGTTTTGGTGGGCCACAACTCTGGAAAGGCGACGTCCGAAAATCCAATGGGAGTAAAATCTCACAGCCGTCCCAAAATGACCTGGAATTGGAACGCTATACTTTGAACAAGGGTCTTGGATTCGGTAGAGACATCTCCAAACCCGTCGGTATTGGAAAAGCTCCATGGGCCCATCAAGGTTCATGTGTTTTATCCACTGTCCATCAATTATCTAAATCATTTTAGGGCATGACCTTAAACCTAAGGCAGAGCCAAAGATCAACTGGACCAAACCAAATAAAATAACAGTAATTGAAAGCCTGCAGTTGAAAAGGTCATCAAAAGTTTTGAATCAACCTGATTATTGCATTTTCCATCCATTCTAAGTTCAGGTGACTTTATAAACAGGTTTGATGGTAAATAAAAGTCATAGTTATCCAGGGAAAGTTTCAATAGTGCGTGTCATTATACACCACTACTACATGTGAGTGGAGTCTGCTTAAGCTTTAGATGTGCCTCATTTTTTGTCCATGCCCTGAAGTCAATAGGTTGTTAGTCTAATTACCCTAGCAACAACTAACTAGCCCGTGTATAAGCTTTTTGGGCCCACCATGATGTATGTGTTTTATCTATATCATTCATCTATTTTGCCAACTTATTTTAAGGTGTGATTTACTCTCAAGTAAATCACACTACAGCCAAACAATGTTGATTTAATGTCCACCATTAAAAACTTCATAGTGCCATTGTAATGTTCATTTAACATCCAATTTATTGATCAGATCACATACGCTTGAATGAACAGAAAACACAAATACAGCTTGATCCAAAACTTCTTTGGGTCCCTAAGGGTTTCCAAGAATAAGAATTTATTACCCGCTAAAATTAGTTTAAAAAAAAAAGGATGAACAGCATGGATAACACATATTTCATGATAGGGTCTACAGAGCTTTTCCAAATTCTAGTAACTACTGCCGGAAGCCGAGTCCTAATACGAACAACTCTGTGGTCATAATGTCCAATCACTACTAATTTTTAATTATGGACCATCCACACGGTGGCCCACCGAATCAACAGTCCTGATCACCACACGTTTGCCAGCTGCACCTTGAAGAGGGAACTGCAGGGGACTTTTTAGGGCCCGCGCACTGCCATTCCACTTACATATTTGCATTGGAAAATCACCTATAAACTGCATATGTGGCATACACACAATTTTAGTTAAACTGTCCAAATTATGATTTCCAGATTAGATGTATCATGCACCAAAAATCAAGATAATTTGCTCACCTGATTACCGGATCGCTGGACATTTTTATTGGACTGTTAAAAATGAAAAAAAATCCAATGGTTCTATTTCAACAAGGAGGTGTCCACAAATCAGAGGTTAGGATTGTTCAACCAACATGATTTTGGGTTCAGTTCAATTTGAGTTGACGTATGTCGAGTAGATGGTTTCTGAGTGCCTGCGTATGAAGCCCATACGCTGCCAGAGTATCAAATGGTTCCTTTATTCTCTCTCATCAATGGAGAGAGAGAGAGAACGAGGCTTTCTGCGGCAGTTTCAGGTTCGTCTTCTTTGTATATTTCACATTTCAGAAATTCCAGAAACCTTCCCGTTTCAGAAAATTCTCATATTATCAGACGCATCACACTATCAGACCATCTGTTAGATTCCGTCTCATTGGTCGGAAAATCGTCTCCATCCATGGAAACGAAAACCCTAGGTATCTATGATGAGGAGAGATAACACCTTCTAAATCACGTCACGGCAATGAGGTTCAGGGATAAATTCCTAAACGGGATTCATCAAAGATGTGCGGGCGAAGCCCACTCTTCGGGCGATCTAGACCGTTTATCTGGTGGGCCGTATCATGGATGGTCTTTTGCTATGGGATTTCCTCAACCATACGATCTTAGCCGTCTGTTTGATGGACAATGGTTTAGCAACGGTCTAAATTCAACTGGAAGTGAAAAGGAACTGAGCTCTGTGTGGCAAAAGATTATCCAAGCACGTCGATGTTGAGGGCCACCAGATGAGCGGTTCGAGTCCAGCAACGATGGGTCCCACATATCCAGTTAAATGTTTACTTATACTGCCACTGAAGCTCTAAATCAATAATTTCTCATCGCTGATTTTTTTATTTGTTACAGAGTGAGTGGAATTTGCGCTATTTTATAGATTATACAATGGAGCTAGAATCACACGAAGATCAAATATCAGAAGATGTCGTCTTTGATGTTGCGGACTATATTGTAAGTTTCAAATGACAATTGCTTTTGCAATTCTTTCATTTAGATTCTAATGGTAGCATTGCTCTAGAACCCGCAAGTAGCAATAATGTTCCTTCCATGCTTGCATTCCATAGCTTAGCTGCTGTCTTTTCTGCTTCCATGATTTGATTCGTTTAGTCACCAAGTTGTGCAGAGGGTGATTAGATTCATACTTAATATCTGGATATGAGATCCAGACCCTTCATCCATTAGGCCCTGTCATGGATGGGACATGCCCTGAAAATCACACTGTTTGGGTGATCCTACCCACTGAATGGAGGACTCTAGAGGGTTACAAGTGGGCAGTTAGGAAAAAAAAAGAAGAAAAAGCAATGGGACGTTAAGGTGAAAATGGCACTCTAATTAGTGGGTCGTACACGAAAAGAAAAAATAAATCCTTCAAGCCTTACATTAAAATCCCCCAATTGATAACTAGGATTTTCTTTTAAAATCTTATTTGAAATAATCAGAAAGAAATACCAAAACCCTGTTCTGTTGAAATTCCTGTCAAAGATACCGAGTTAACAATGTAAAACTCTCATCCCTTGAGTACTCTTGTCCCAGGAATTGGATGTGCACGGCCCTAGAAGGATGGAAGACTAAATGTTATATATCTGTCACAATTCTCATTGAGTAGCATTTCATCCCGCATGCTAGGGAAGCTAGAATTGCATGTATGAAATACCTTCTACATTTGGAAAGACATTCTTCTTAAGAACTCCAAACATGTATCTATGTTGTTGATTCAAATATTTTTTCAAGAAGACGGCAAAGGATTCAACTGCATCTTTCACCAACTTGGAAGTTGGCCTCACAGGATCCAAATGTGCCTAACTTATCTAATCATGGCTTCTCTCTCTACCATTCACTCCTTTTTTCTTAAAAAAAAGAAAAACAGATAATGCAATGAAAGTTCTTGATTTTTGGAGCGTGGTATCATCTCAACCAATTCAGGTTGTGTCTGTGTGCAGGACGATACGGCTTTTGAGAATGAAAAATGTGGAATATGCATGGATTTTATTGTTGACAGAGGGGTTCTGGACTGCTGCGACCACTGGTATGTTCTGAGAAACATTATGAAGCATGTTCTCTAGGTTGCGAGCTTTTGCAGATGATGAAAGATCGATCCTCCATATGCCTGCACCCACAAATAAATTATATATATATATATATATATATATATATATATATATATATATATATATATATATATATATATATATAGTTGTAAATGCAATGATAAATCTAGAAATCATGGCATTGCTTCTCCTGAAACTTCAATCAGTTATATATTCATTTATGTTGCTTCTTGTTTGGATTTTCTACTTTGTGTGCATCAATTTCAGAAATATGACTAGCCTAAATTGGAGTTTGAGGGTGTCTTTAAGAAATGACTAAATGGACACACATAATCAACTGTTGGGTTAGGTGGGTGTGTACTTGCATGAATTAGCATGCATGCATGTTCTTTTTACAGAAGAGGTGGATTGGAAGTATAGCATAAAACTGCAGAATGGATCTACTTTCTCATTTTTTTCTCTAGGATGAGCAAAAATTGCAATTTTCATTTTTCCTTACGATTACCTCTGGAAGAATCATTATTTTCTCTGGGATGATTAAAACTTGCAATTTCCATTTTTCCTTACAATTACCTCTGGATGAGGAAAATGAATTAGATTGTGAAAAGAAAAAAAAATCAAATGAATTCATGTAGACAACTATTCCTTATTTAAGATGGTACTTGTTGAAGTAAATGCCTGTGCATGTGTTGTTGAATTGCAGCAATTGCTTTCTGATATGTTAGGTATGGACAACAAACCAACAATACACTAACTCATCACTCTGTCTCTACATGACAAAGATTTAAAAGCCCATGGCTGTACTAGACTGGCCCAGGACTTGAGTCCAAGTTGACTCAATTGAACGAATCTTGTTGCGTTTACATAGCCTCATCTCTCTCTTTCTCATTAACAAAAGCAGAATAAATAATGAGAATTGGCGTAATAATTTCATAATGTATATTGAAAGGAACAAGTAACATAATAAACAGTTGATTCATGAAGTTCATTCAAACCAAGTGGGGAATTTAGAGTTAAAATATATGACACAGGCATGCAACATAATATGAATATGGGTTGAAATGCTAGAGTTGAAACTATAATCATCTCTTTGTTCTATTGCATGCATTGTGTTGTCTGCTTTTTTTGTGTGTTCCTACTCTTGTGTTTGCATGCATTTGCCATGCAACATGTGGAACCTTCTTGTTTGTGGGCTTGCAGCAGGCATGTGCATCATTGATTCTAAAACATCCTGCCATTCTGAAATGTCCTTGATTAGACTTGCATGCTAACATTTGTTGCATCATCTTATTTCTAGGATGTCCACAAATTTGTGATTATTTTACTTTATTAGTTTTTGTTGCAAGCATCAACCTGAGTATGCTTTGAATATAGCTTTCTCTTTTTACCACTCAAAGTTGCATCCCGACATGTTCAGTTCAGTGAAAAAAAGTATGATCCTTTTGTGTCAAGGTTAATCCTGCGTTCTGGCAGAACATTGCCCATCTTATGTTATTCATTCTTGCTGTTTTCTTCCACCTCTAAAGCCTTTCAGTGTTGAGAAGTTGAATTTTTTACCATCATTAATACATTTTCCGTATACTGTGTGCAACATCAATTTTGTATGTGAATCTCAGGTTTTGTTTCGCATGCATTGACAATTGGGCCACCATCACAAACCTCTGCCCACTTTGCAAGTGTGAATTTCAATTGATCACATGCATTCCGGTAAGCGTTGTTCTATTGTCCTCGAGGACTCTATTTCCCTGCGTATTTCTTATGTTTGTCCTTTTTCTTTCAGCCTTTGGCCTTAACAAAGTTGCATCATCTTGGCCTTAATAAAGTTGCATCATCTTAAAAAAAAAAAAAAAAAAAAACCATGGGCAAACATCTAATAAATTTTGTTCAACATCTGTGTGGATTCTTGTTGTCACTGTGGCACTGATGCTCTCTTGCACATAACATAATTGTGTGGAAAATTTCACGCTAAAATCTTGTCAAAAAACCATCTATTAATTTCATTTTTCATTCTTGAAGTTCTTTAGCAAATAATTACAAGTTTGTTCACGTTCATTGCTACAACTATATTCATGATTTCCATTTGAATTTGAAGGTATATGATACAATTGGAAACAACAAGCTTGGAGAAGACTCGCTGTCCAGGTAACTTTTTTAATTTTGAAAATGTTGGTCGATTGGTTCTGTTGGTGGGAACTCATGCATCCTTGTCTCTATTCCTAGAAGGACATGTTTCTAACCTCGATATCCTTTGACATGGATGCAATGTTGCCATTTTTGGTGGGTGAGCTGGGCCTAGACAAGTTACCTCAATGATCTGTAATTTTAATAACTAGGACTTGAGTGTCACTCAAATGGGTCAATTGTGCATCGCCATGCATAAGGATTGCATACATAGCTTACCTTGTATCAGCATGTCATTGATTATATGAATTGAGCCTGACTAGGGCGAAACACACTCGGGCTTGTTACATTTTCTTGCAGCACTAACTTTGGGGGGTGGGGAGATGGACGGATCTGAGGTTTACTCCTTTTCCAACCTATGTCAAGGATGAGGATAGAGGCCCGATAACCATAGCATTTTCAGTAAACTTTTCATTTTGGGCAACTCATTTTGCCCTATTATTTTTATTTTCTTCAAAAGCATGCATGGCCTATTGACAGTGAATGTCTATGTAGAAGTTGAAGGTGCATTGCATTTTTTAAACCTTTCCCTCTCTCATTGCACTTCTTCCCCCATAATTTCATTTTTATGTAACCGCTTTTGAATTTGCCAATGTTTGCCATTTCTCTAGTCAGAACTATGTATTATCATATTAATGTGTCTTTTGCCTCACCTTTTGCTTTTTAGGATATTATTATTTTACTTTTTCCCGTTTCTTTTCTTCCCTTGTTTATCTTTGTTTTTGTCTTTTTTTAGTACTCACAAGAAATATTTCTACTTGCTATGAAATTGTCAGATGATCAGTAAAAAGTACTTTTGCCTTTTGGGTTTTCATTAATTTGTTCTACAATCTTTTTTAATAATAATAATAATAATTTTTTCTACAACATTTTTTATCCATGCAGAGATGATGACTGGTGTATTCAAGGGAAGAACAACACACTCTCCTTTCCATCATACTACATCGATGAAAATGTAATGCTCCTTTATTTGCATGCACTTAAATCTGTTACTACTTGTTTACTTTTGTCCACCACTGATTTTTATATAATATCAACCTGTAGGCAGTCATCTGTTTGGATGGTGATGGTTGCAAGTTAAGAAATGGACTGGTGACAACTGAGGAAGGTTTAACTCTTGACACGTCAATTGCTTGTGATTCATGTGATCTTTGGTAAGTACATTTCTTTGACAAAGCGGCCTAGAAACCTAACCAATGATAACTGCCAACGTCATGCATGTGCTCTAATGCAGGGGCATTTTCACACCGGGCTCGAGTGGGGTTGCCTGTGGGATGTAAGGGCATACTCGGGGTGGGCGGCCCGTGTGAGGCGAGTGGCTCGTGTGAGGCAGGCCCCACCTATGTGAGGTGGGTGGCTCATGTGAGGCTGTGCCTATGTGATTTGGGGCCCACGAGGGGGGTTCGGCCGAGGTCCTAACCCATGAGATGTGGGGCCTGGGCTATGAGATGAAGGGATTAATTCGTCATGCTCTATCAGTTCGAACTTTTAGAGCAAGTGGTTAATTGTCCTGCATCATGTTGCTTTTGGGATTTGAAAGTTTAATCACTAGGGAACTCATTGTGGAACCCCACGGTGTTTCTTCTCTTCTTTCTGAGTCATCAATATTCTTTTGTCGGGCAAGATACAGTTAAGGACATCAAAAACCTGCATGCCACCTATCACTATTCTTTTTTTCCTCCCTTGCATAGGGCCTCATCACTCATGTGCTTTGACATTGAAAATGGTGCATCTCTTGTATTCTAACAATTTTTTTCTGGTAATTTACTTAGTAAATTTTAGACACTTCCTGAATGATTTGTTGTTGTATTTTAACAGTCAAGTACTTTCTTTCTCAAAAGTTGAGATATTGATCCATCAACTTCCATTTTCTGTTAATCAGTGGTTTGTCTTGTATGGAAACAGGTACCATGCTTTTTGTGTGGGATTTGATCCAGAAAGTACATCCGAGAATTCATGGTGGTGCCCAAGGTAAGTGCACATACTTTGTGACAGTGCTCCTGTGCTGATTGGGTATCTTTTGGCATGTGGATCTGCTCCAACCATATTTCTTACCATGTTACTTGAAATCCAATGCAGTATAAAATGTTCTTACTTTTTCTGTCAGTATAAAATGTAAGCAATACCTATTTTTCTGATCTCTTGCTTGTTTCTTGTTATAGGTGTAAAATTGACGAAGTTCCATTGGAATCAGATGGGGTTTTGGTACAAAGAGCCAGTGAGCAGTGTGTTCATGAAAGCACTGATTTTGCATGTCCGATGGAGGATGCTTTTTCTGGAAAGGTATTGGTATCTGTGGCCGATGCTGGGGAAACAGCTGTGGTGGTCTCAATGGTTGAAGGGAAGAAGTGGACTGGAGCCAGCGAGAATTTTCTGTTGAAGAAACTGGATGTTGACAGCGATGAAAAACCCGTAATATCTTCTGATGAAAAACCTGTAATTTCTTCTGATGCCGACACAGATACTGTTAAAACAGAAATGCAACTGAATGACAGTGGTAGCTGTTCAATTTATGGTAAAGATAGGACTGTTGGTGCCCTTGCTCCAGATAATCAGGACAATCCTGAAAAGTCTTTCAATATATCACTGCAGAGGACTACCCTTCAATCAAACATCAATGAACAGGAAACATTGTTGTCACTATCCTTGTCATGTGACGCATCATTATTGTCACCAGGTGATTCATCGTCATTTAGTGACTTGAAGACTGACATTGTCAATAAAGGATTATGCAAACCAAGTGGTCCGAATGGGTGTAAGGTTTCATCACCATTGCTTGATACTTTCTGCACCACGAGTAGGCCATCAGAAAGTGAATGCAATATTGATCTTCACCTGGGCTTACATGTAGGAGCTTCCTTATTAGGTAACTACATATACCGGTTGATTTTACCCTTCTCTAAGAATATGTGTAATGTATAACTATATATAATGCTTTTGATTAAGTAGAGATGAAGCTACGTATGTTTCACATGTTTGCTGCCTCATTGCATTTTTTTGTTATTGTTTTTTGTTTTGTTTTGTTTTTTTGTTTTTTTTCAGTTGACAAAAGGGCCAGTGATGCTACTGAGAACCAACTGGCTGAACCTGAACAGAAGCCTTCAGTTGAATCTTCTTTGTCAGGTAACTTCACGTGAGTGGTTCATGAGATTTGATTGATTCCGTATATGACCATTTTGTGGATAGTTACATGAGGACATCTTTTTCCCACATCACACTGGCATCTCTCTTGAAATTGTTTCAGTTGACAAGATGGCTGGTGATGATACTATTGAGAACGTCGTTGGAGTTACACGTCAGAAGAATCTTGAAGTTAGTGGTGTAAAAAGAAAGCACACAGATAGGTCCAGGTTAGCAGTTGCCTCAGGACCTTCATCTTCCTTTCTATTGATTCTTGATAATTACTGATCAGTCATTAGCTATATATTATTGCTTAGATTCGAGGACCAGTATGCAGTTTGACTCAGAGCTCTGTGTGCAACTCTCCTGCCTCTTAAAGTGTTTGGAGCAGACACCCACCCACATGCATGTGCATGCATAAAGGCAGATGTTCATGCTCACATATAATGCGTTCATTGTTTTCACCATTGTCATCATATGCTTTTGTGAAAATTATAGATTCACTAAGGAATAAATACAACTTAGTGGACATGAAACAAAACAGCAAGTGAAACCAAGCGTGCACCCTAAAAGATGAACCTGAGCTAAACAGGGTCAGTCAACATAGAGATAGAAGGAAACAGAAAAAAAAAAAAAAGCCCAAAAATTGAAGCTTTATGCCTCTCTGGGATGTCTGCAAAATGTGGATGAAAGCGTGCGTCCACTGCTCCAAATGGGAATGCAGATGGAGTGGTTAGCACATCCAGCCATCTGCATCTTAAAGGAGGCACACGCCTCACCTCTGCATAATGTTCCCTAGCCAGTCAGTACTCCTTGTCATTCTCTGGATTTCATCCAAGCTGGACCTAGCATTTGAAGTCATGCCCTCTAAATGAGCTGTTAGATGCCCTTGCTATGAGAGTCCGTTTCCCAATTATTTCATGACCATATACTACATCTAATTGTAGAAAAGGACTTGAGCTGTTTTTTTTATTTTTATTTTTTATTTTTAAATTTAAATGAACTAGTTATGGAAAATTCTGGCTGTTCATGATAAGGCTCTCCTATTAATCAATGTTTAATAACTTCCTTTTTTTTTGGTAGGGCCAAATACCCAAATATGTTTGGAATTCTTGGAAAGCTTGTATAACACGTTTCATGAAGTAAATCTGAAGGGCTTTGAACTTTTATTGCTTGAAACAGAGGGGATTACAATGGACTAAAACCCTTATATTTTGTGTGTTCTTATGAACAAAACTCACTCCAACAGACTGGTTGGTTGATGGTAGGATACTAGGATTATATCTTGGATCCTCCTGACCTAGACATGCAATTACAACACAAGAGAAACACAAAGGTAGGCTTCTGTGCACTCTTGCTGGCTGTTTCAGGCTCGTGTCACAGATGATGGGGATGTCATGGACAGTTGAAAGCGTGCTGCAGTAGAGTAGCAACTTCTGGTTGTTGGTGATGCCTTACCGATCATTTCCCCCTATTTAGAGGCCTGGGAGACCATTGGAAGGGATAAAGATCAGATTTGCATGTTCCCACTTTGTAGGAGACACTTATAATTGTCTGTCGCATATCTTTTGTCATCAGATGGCTGTCATCTGCGACACACCCTGCATGACATGCTCTGTGTTGCAGGTCCTAACATGTCGCAACATGTGAATAATTGCTCGGTCTGTGCTTAATTTCGTCCTTCCGCTAATGCACTCGATGCAGGGATCTCTTTGACGCAGGACAGCCCTAATTATGATGCATGCTCATGGACACAATTAAACAGCGGAAATAAAAGGAATAAATGATCTAAAATTCTAACAGTAATCATCATAATTGAGAAAATCATAAAGGAAACATGCAATGGAGCGGGCCATCACTACAACCACGGGTTATGGAATTCAATTACTACTTGGGTTGGATCCGGCGAGGGATGAGACCTCCCGATCTTGCATGGTCACACCCAATCGATCAATGAAGATCACTAGTCCGAAGAACCAAGAAGTTTCTCGGATTAGGGATTTGAGAATTTGGGGATTTAGGGTTTAGATCGGTTCTCAAGATTTTGATCGAAGAAGGATTAGCCAAAACTGGAAAATAGAAGGAAGAAAATTATTACCTTGAAGAAGTTGGAGGGGCACAAGAAGAAATTAGAAGAAGAAGATCAAGGGGAGAGAAGCACCATGAGAGAGAAGAGAGGAAGGAGGCAACCAAAGGGTTTGCTTTTCATTAATCAATAGTTAAAATTCGTGTTTAGGGCTTTACCCCACTTAAATAAGCAAATAAAGACATAAAATTACTAAAATACCCCTAGGATAAGCAAATAAAGATATAAGATTACTAAAAGACCCCTAACTAAGTCAAAAAAATACGCAAATAACATAAGTATGGGAAAGTTTGGGCGCTCGGTCTTATTTCTCCAATCTTCCTTCACATGTGTCTTCCCTAAGTGGGGTCTTCTATATGTCCAATCACATGTGAAAGGTCTTCAGCTCCTCAATATTCGCCTATCCACAAGGACGGCACTTGTGGTTGGCGCTTTCTTCGTTGGTACACCTTGAATGCACCTGTGTCCGCATCAATTCCCCTCGGGTGAGAAAAACTCGACTCCGACGAGTTGAAACTTTTGTAGCGCTCGAGTAGATCTGGATCAATACCTTGCAATGCGTCGCCCGACAGCCACGTAAATTCAGACGATGGTTTATTTTTCCACCTGACAAGATACCTTTGGAAACCCCCATCTCTCGTGGATACTATCTCGTCATCCAAGATTTCCTCAATTGCTTCTTTATGGGTAATGGGTGGAGGAGGTGGTGGAAGGGGTTGGGTAGCAAACTCAGAAAAAGGCCATGAAAGGGACGATGTATCAACAATGGGAGTATGGGCACGGACTAGATCTTCCACATTAAAAGTTGGATTAATACTCATTTCAGGTGGAAGGTCAACCCGATACACGTTGGACCCAACCTTTTGTAATATCTTAAATGGTCCAGCACTACACGCTTGTAATTTCTTTGCAGATCCTTGAGAGAATCACTCTGGCCTTATTCGCACCATTACATAGTCTCCTTCTTGAAATTCTTGCACTCTACGATGAGAATCAGCTGAAACTTTATAATCATCATTGCTCTTATTTAACCGCTGTCTAATATGTGTATGCAAATCATGAATATGGCGTGCGAATGCATCGGTTGACTCAGAAGACCTTTGGGTAACAGACATAGGTAAGAGATCTATGGGCATTCTAGGTTTATAACTACTTACAATTTCAAAAGGACTCAACCCTGTAGATCTATTAACTGACCCATTATAAGCAAGTTCAGCAGTTGGTAAAATTAGGTCCCAAGTCTTAACATGTTCATCCACTAGACAACGTAGAAGATTTCCAAGGCTACGGTTTACCACTTCAGTTTGACCATCTGTTTGTGGGTGGTAAGCAGTAGAAAATTGCAAACGAGTTCCCATAATGTGCCACAGTGTCTTCCAAAAATAGCTAGTAAATCGAACATCACGATCAGACACTATGGTTTTAGGTAACCCATGGAGACGCACCACACCATCAAAAAAGAGACGAGCAACATGAGACGCATCTGACGTCTTCGAACATGGGAGGAAATGCGCCATTTTAGAAAAACGGTCCACAACGACAAAAACGGAATCGTGCTTTTTTATAGTCTTGGGAAGCCCAAGCACGAAGTCCATACTAATGTCCTGCCACGGAGCATGTGGCACTGGCAATGGCGTGTACAGCCCGGTATTTTGCTTTCTTTGCTTTGCCAACTGACATGTTTGACACTGCCCTAAAACTTTGGCTACGTCTCGCTTGAGGCTTGGCCAATAGAAACGATCTTCCACGAGGGCAATGGTCTTATCACGACCAAAATGGCCAGCTATCCCTCCTGAATGAAGCTCCCAGATGAGGAATTCATGAAGGGACATACGGGGAATACAAAGTCTGTCTCCCTTGAAAAGAAAGCCATCTTTAAGAACATATTCACCCATAATATGCTGGTCACTAGAGAGCGACACGTAAGTACCCCCAAAATCAGGACATATGGGGTATTCATCTTTCAGTTGCTCAAATCCGACTACCTCTACACTCAAGGAGTTGAGCAACGCCACTCTCCTACTAAGGGCATCCGCTGGTTTGTTTTCAACCCCGGCCTTGTGTTTCAAAACAAACGAATATTCCTGAAGAAACGCTACCCACTTGGCATGCCTTGGGTTGAGTTTCTTCTGAGAATGCAAATATCTCAAAGCCTCATGGTCAGAAAACAAAACGAATTCTTGCGGTAGGAGGTAGTGTCGCCAATGTCTCAGGGATTGCACTACCGCATAAAATTCTTTGTCGTAAGTGGAGTATTTTTGTTTTGCCTCATTCAGTTTCTCACTGAAATAGGCCACTGGGTGTCCTTCTTGACTCAACACTCCACCTATACCGACACCAGACGCATCGCACGCTACTACAAAGACTGTAGAAAAGTCAGGTAGATACATGACAGGAGCTTCCACCATCTTGCCCTTAATTTCTTTAAAAGCCTTGACGGCGGCTTTAGACCACACGAACTCTCCCTTTTTCATGCATTCGGTAATGGGAGCTATGATCGTGCTAAAACCCCTAATGAACCGACGATAAAAGTTGCTGGGCCGTGAAAACTTCGCACCTCATAAATGTTCCTTGGTTCTGGCCACTCAACTATGGCCCTAACTTTTTCAGGGTCTGCGCGCATCCCTTCAGATGACACTATAAATCCTAAGAACACAACTTGGTTAGACATGAATGCACATTTCTTAAGATTAGCGTACAACTTTTCCTTCCTAAGGACACTACAGACCTTCTTTAAATGTTCAAAGTGTGATTCCTTAGTGGTACTATAAATGAGAATATCGTCAAAGTACACCACTAGGAATTTTTCCATGAACGGCCTCAAAGTTTGTGTCATCACCCGCATGAAAGTACTGGGTGCGTTAGTCAAGCCGAAGGGCATGACCAACCACTCATACAGCCCATCTTTCGTCTTAAACGCCGTCTTCCACTCATATCCTTGGCGTATACGAATTTGGTGATATCCACTCTTGAGGTCTATCTTAGAGAATATAGTGGACCTGGCCATCATGTCAAGCATATCATCAAGTCTAGGTATAGGGAACCTATACTTGAGTAATTTTGTTTATGGCACGCGTCCACACACATGCGCCACGTGCCGTCTTTCTTTGGCGTCAACAATGCAGCACGGCACATGGGCTCATACTCTCTTGGATGAAACCCTTTTGCGAAGCTCATCAACTTGCTTCTTCAACTCGGCATGGCTGTAGGGTTCATCCTGTAGTGAGGAAGGTTCGGTAGAGTAGACCACGGACAAGATCAATGGCATTTGTATGTCCCTCATAGGTGGCAACTCATTCGGTAAGTCTTCGGGAAATACATCACTGTATTCCTTCAGACCGAGGTCACCTCACAGGGCAACTCTGATGGACCTCAGGTGTAATTTCTCTAGCCACAAGGGTATACACCATAGAATCCTCCTTAGCCTATTTTTCAAACTCTCTTGCGATGATTATATGTAAAGACTTAGGTTTGGATTTCCCCATTTCTCTAGGCTCACTTGCCTTCTCATCCTTCTTCTTCCCTAGTGTATTCTCAGGTGGCATGGGATTAAGTTTGATCTTTTTACCATTATACATAAAAGTACACGCATTCGAACGCCAAAGATCGTGACATCATTATCGAATAGCCACGGTCTACCTAGGATAACATGTCCCACATCCATAGGTAAAACATCACACCACAGGGACTCTTTGTATGACCCAAACTCAATGGGGACTAGACATTGCTGGGTGACAGGTAGGGATGTCTTGTCAACCCAAGAAACTTTATATGGGTTTGGATGAGGTGTGGATTTTAGTTTTAAGCAATCTAAGGTGCTAGTGGAAATCACATTCTGACAACTTCCACTGTCCACTATCACCTTACAATTCTTTTCACCACACTTAGCAATAGTGTAGAAGATAGTGCTTCGACGCCAGTCAGCACTACTTCTAGACTGAGCTAACACACGCCTGACTACTGCAAGCGTTGCTTCTCCATCCACTTCTTCATCAGTAAGTCCTCCTTCAGGGTGATACTCTTCAACTTCATAATCACCCTGGTCATCTCCACCCTCGTGGGACTCGCCTATAACTAAGGCTCTCCCACGGCTCTTCGTAGGACACGATTAGACATGTGGCCAAGGTTGCCACACTCATAGCACCTCACTTGGCTCATGTTACTAGGACAGGCACCAAGAACCCCTTTGCCCTTGTCCTCCCTAGGCCAGTGGAAATAAAAGGAATAAATGATCTAAAATTCTAATAGTAATCATCATAATTGAGAAAATCATAAAGGAAACATGCAATGGAGCGGGCCATCACTACAACCACGGGTTATGGAATTCAATTACTACTTGGGTTGGATCCGGCAAGGGATGAGACCTCCCGATCTTGCATGGTCACACCCAATCGATCAATGAAGATCACTAGTCCGAAGAACCAAGAAGTTTCTCGGATTAGGGATTTGAGAATTTGGGGATTTAGGGTTTAGATCGGTTCTCAAGATTTTGATCAAAGAAGGATTAGCCAAAACTAGAAAATAGAAGGAAGAAAATTATTACCTTGAAGAAGTTGGAGGGGCACAAGAAGAAATTAGAAGAAGAAGATCAAGGGGAGAGAAGCACCATGAGAGAGAAGAGAGGAAGGAGGCAACCAAAGGGTTTGCTTTTCATTAATCAATAGTTGAAATTCGTGTTTAGGGCTTTACCCCACTTAAATAAGCAAATAAAGACAAAATTACTAAAATACCCTTAGGATAAGCAAATAAAGATATAAGATTACTAAAAGACCCCTAAGTCAAAAAACGCGCAAATAACATAAGTATGGGAAAGTTTGGGCGCTCGGTCTTATTTTTCCAATCTTCCTTCACATGTGTCTTCCCTAAGTGGGGTCTTCTATATGTCCAATCACATGTGAAAAGTCTTCAGCTCCTCAATATTCACCTATCTACAAGGACGGCACTTGTGGTTGGCGCTTTCTTTGTTGGTACACCTTGAATGCACTCGATGCAGGGATCTCTTTGGGTGCTGTGAGAGTTGTTTTTACGTTGCGAAGGTTATTTGGGTACTTTGTTGGAGATTTGACCTTCGCTTGTATCCTCAGTGTACCATTAAACCACTGGATTGGACATAACCACTCTCTAATGCACTTATTGAATATGAGAACTTGAAGGAATCATCTTAGAGGAGCCTGATCTGTTTCCACAGGAGTACCTACAATTAAACTAAGATGATCGGGAGATACTATGAGTGGTCTTGATCATGGGTTGGTGATATTTTACCTGCAGACAAGTCCTATTTAGGTGTGATGCATTGATTGAATTAGTGTAGTCAAAGGCATTCCGGGTGCATGTGTATGTGTTTTGGGCCACTTGAGCCTCACTTGGGCCCCAGGTGAAGTGTTGTCATTAGGTATGTGTCTAGGTGCCACCTTGATAATGTTATGAGATACCCTTATGGGTACCTCAAAGAATGGTATTTTGAGTACTTTGACACCCATTGAGGGTGAAATACGTGTTATAAACTCCCTTAGAGCACATTTTCTCCATTTCTTGTAGGTTGCAAGTTTTTTTTTTTTGGAAGATTGATAATATTATTAAAAGGAGCCAGGGCAACCTAAAAAGGAAAAACAGGGAAACAAGAAGCAAAACAAAAAAGGGAAACAAGACACGGCCATACAAGAAAGATATTAAAAAACAACTATACAAGAATAAGAAAGCCCATCTATACAACTCGAGAAACCCAAGCAAAGCTAACCCCGAAAAGAGGATATGACACTGCTATTCAGATGGAAAAAGCTACGAGTCCAATCTGAGGCCTCACAAAGGATTTCAACAAACACCCTTGGCACTGGAGAAGACTGATCTTTAAAACAATGCTTATTCTTTCCTTTCCAAACAACCCAGAGGACTGCAAGCATGACAAGATGCCAAAGGGTTCGAGTAGGATCCCCGGAACCAACACCATGCCAGGCAAAGAGCACCTAAGACATCAGGATGCATTATCCACTGAGATCTAGTTCTTCTGAATCTGCCTAAAATAGAGCACTAAATTTCCTTGGCAAAAGGGGCATTGGATAAATAGATGGCTAATTGTCTCTGCTTCGAGGCAGAGGAGGCACGCGTTAGGGAGAACCATTCCCCTTTTCTAAAGATTATCTACAATGAGGATTCTCCCTTTTGCAAGGAGCTAGGAGAGAACTGCGATCTTTGGCGGCACATCGTAAGACTGGATGAAGGAAGGGAAGGATTAGGTCAAAGAGGGAGTTGGGCCATGTAGATGCTTGAACAGCGATTTGGAGGAGAAACTTCCCGAGGGAGCCAACGACCAAAGCAAGGAGTCTTCCTCATTCGGATTTGGCATGAGTCCTTCAAGAAGCTTCAGGAGATGAATGAAATCTTGCAGCTAAGGTTCAGTCATAAATCTCCTACAAGGGGTGCACCAAAGCTCCAATCCAGTGTTAGAGAAATAGGTAGCAACTGAGTAGGAAAGATCAAAAGCAATATCAACATGATTATGGAAAAGCAACTGAAGAGGGGGAGGAAGAAATCCATTGATCAATTTAGAAATGAATTTGGTTCCCTTTACCAAGAACAAAGGAAAACCCATTTGAGACATGGGAGTAAAGGGAGGAGATAGCTTTGTAGATTGAGGAAGCCCTTTATTAAGAGGAGGGTCCTGTGAACCATCCACTTTTCTCATAGCCATATTTAGCAGCAAGATAGGTCACGGGTTTGATTGATGAAAAATGCCTCTTTTCCTAAATTTCTTACATTTCCATAAATCATTGAGATTTCTTGATTTCTTTCTTCTATTAGTGTTCTAAGTACTACATTTAACTTCTTAAAAGCAATTTGAGTTCCCATTTGTACCACACAAGAGATCAAAGATGAATTAGGGAGAGGGTTCAACGATATTGAAAATTTGGATTGTTAGGGTTGGTAAACTGTTGGGATTTTAAGAAAATTGTGATTTTGGGTTGGGGATTTGGAAGAGTTGGGGAATTTGGGCAATTTAGGGTTAGGATTTGGGGAAGTTGGAAACTTCTTGTTTAGAATCGGGAGAATTTAGGAAATTTAGGGATATGGGGTTTTGAGCTAATAGTAATTGGAAGTTTAATGAAATTGGGGTTTCTAGGTTTGGGAAAGGGGGGGAATTTGAAATTCGTCGTTTCCGCAAGTTCATTGGAATGTTTGAGTAGATGTAAATTCTTGGAAGTGGTGTCTATCTATCATTTTGTTAAAATACACAATAGCACTACAATCATTTTTTATTTCATTGGGTTAAAATTAATTTAGAACTAACACTATTAAATCCATATATATATATATGTATGTATGTATGTATGTATGTATATATATGTATGTATGTACGTATGTATGTATGTATGTATGTATGTATGTATATATATATAAAAGAAAATGTGCTTAGAATCTCTAGGTGTTCGCCCACATTGGTGCGCTTAGCGCCTTTAACTATTTTTTTTTTTGAAAGATGAGATTTTATTAAAGAAAAATAAACAAAATAGAAGCAAACAAGACAATGACAAGAACAAAGAGACCTAAAGCAACGAAAGAAGCAACTAAACAAACACAACAACCAGTCCCACGACTAGCGACTATCCCTAGACGAGGAAGAACCTAGGAGCCCAATCCCGGAAAAGGACTAGGACTCTCAAGAAAACCCCAGCTGCAGGAACACCAATATTGCGGAAGCATCGATTGTTTCTTTCAGCCCAAATGGCCTAAAGAGCAGCTAGAAGAGTGATCCTCCACTTCCTTCTCCCAAACCCTCCACCAGATTCTCCATGCTAGTTGAAGAAGAGAGCTTCCAAGGAGTTGGGCATACCAAGAGACACGAGCTAAGTGAAGAATATTCCACCAAATGTCACAGGAGAACGGGCAATGGATGAATAAATGGTTGGCCGTTTCTTCTGCACACAAACAAAGGATGCACACATTCGTGATAACAAATACTCTCCTTAAGTTATCGATCGTCAGAATGCTATTCCTTCCTGCCAGCCACCTGAAGGCTACCACCTTAGGTGGCACGCCATAGGACCACAACAAACCCATATGAGAAGAGGAGGGTGAAGTATCTAGGGAAGAGAGAAATGTATAGAAAAACTTAACGGAGAACAACCCTAATCCAGCGAGAGACCATCTGATGGCGTCTTCTGTTGTTGGAGAGGGGGCGACCAACTGCAAACGAGAAATAAGTTGGGTTAGTTCTTGCAATTGAGCTTCAAACATGGTTCTTCTGGTAGAGGGAATCCCTGTCCTGACCCCTTCGAATTCGACAAAGCACTCCTTAACCAAGATATTCGGGTTATTATCACTGCAAAGAGCGCAGGAAAGGAATCACCTAACATGGAATTCCCGTCTCAACAGTCCAACCAGAACCTAATAGTCAAATATTTCCTGGAGAACCCTTTCAGATTTACATTAGAAAACACCTTTCAAACACTTAGGGGGCCACCCTCGCTATGCCTTTCCAAAGGAAAGAAGCACGGTACAACGAGGACTGCTTAGTCCACCATCCTAGAGGAGATAAGCCGGATTTGGCTGCAATAATCCGCCTCCATAAGCTTTCTTTCTCCAAGCTAAACATCCAGACCCATTTTCCAAGGAGAGCAACATTCATGGTCTCAAGGTTCTTAATATTCACGCCCTCTTCAGAATAAAGGTTGCAGATAGGGGTGTACACGAACCGAGTTAGCTTGGTTAGCTCGACTTGACTCGAAAAAGCTTGATTCGAAGCTGAGTTCGAGCCGAGTCTGATGTAGGACAATTAACCACTTGCTCTAAAAGCTCGAACTGTTATAGTATGACGAATTAATCCCTTTATCTCATAGCCCAGGCCCCACATCGCATGGGTTAGGACCTCGGCCGAACCTTCCTCGTGGGCCCCAAATCACTTGGGCCGCCCACCCTGAGTGTGTCCCCACATCCTACGGGCTACCTCACTTAAGCCTGGTGTGAAATGCACATTAATCACCCCCGGTGAGGAGTCTCGAACACGAGACCTCCTCCGTGAGCCGCACCCACCCCGAGTGTGCCCCTGCATCAAACAAGCGACCCCACTCGAGCCCGGTGTGAAAATGCCCCTGCATTAATCACCCCCAGTGAGGAGTCTCGAACACGAGACCTCCTGCTCTGATACCAATTTGATGTAGGACAATTAACCACTTGCTCTAAAAGCTCGAACTGTTAGAGTATGGCGAATTAATCCCTTTATCTCATAGCCCAGGCCCCACATCGCATGGGTTAGGACCTTGGCCGAACCCCCTTCGTGGGCCCCAAATCACATGGGCCGCCCACCCTGAGTGTGTCCCCGCATCCCACGGGCTACCCCACTCAAGCCTGGTGTGAAATGCGCATTAATCACCCCCGGTGAGGAGTCTCGAACACGAGACCTCCTCCGTAAGCCGCACCCACCCTGAGTGTGCCCCTGCATCAAACAAGCGACCCCACTCGAGCCCGGTGTGAAAATGCCCCTGCATTAGAGTCGAGCTAATTTTTTTAGCTCAAAAAAATTTCGAATTGAGTTCGAGCTTGCCCGAGCTCAACTTGACTCGGATCAAACCCGGACTTGAATCGAACTAGTTCGGTGACTCGGTTACTTTGATATTGATGTTGCTAACCAAATGTTTGATGAAATGACTCAACGAAGTGTTGGCTAGTGGCAAGGAAGGTACGTATATGAAACAAATACCATTTTTTCTTGATTTTGATGTTGCCTACAAGGTGTTTGATAAATACTTGTAAACAGTTGCTGCTGTTTTACATGCAGTAAGAAATTGAAAGTGCACAGCATGTGTTTGTGAAAATGCCGCAGAGGTTCGATTTTGGTTCGAACTCAGCTTGAACTGGCCCAAGTTGCTGACCGAACCGAGCCGAGCTGGCCAGTCAGGCTCGAGGACCGAGCCAAGCCGAGTTTGAGCTGGGGTCAGCTAGTGGCCGAGCCGAGTCGGTTCGACTCGGTGTACACCCCTAGTTGCAGACCTCACTCCATCTAAGGAGGGGGAACTTACCACCAACATCTCCTGAATTCCACAGGAACTGCCTTCGAATTTTATCAATTTTACGAATAACCGATTTTGGGCAATGAAACAAGGAGAGGAGGTAAGTAGGTAAGTTGGACAAGGAGGCTTTAATCAAATTCAGCCTGCCTTCCAAGGATAGCAGGTTCAGCTTCCAGATTGAAAGCTTTCTCTCCGTTCTTTCTAACAATTTGTCCCACAAAGTCAAAGGAGGTTTACCCATACATAAAGTTAAGCCAAGATAAAGAGTGGGGAGAGAGCTCACCTTGCATCTGATAGAAGTAGCTAGGGAAACAATTACTTCATTAGACAAGATGATCCCAAAGATTTCACTTTTGGAAAGATTTAACTCTCAGACCTGAAACAACCTCAAACCAGCATATGGTCATCCCAAGAAATGTAACCATGTTGTCATCTACTCACAGAACAACAGAGTATCATCAGCAAATTGGAGGTGGTTGATCGGATATTGGAAAATTTCCATAGAGAACCCAGAAAAGAGGCCCACCTCTTGCCCTCTAGAAAGCATCCCACTCAGAGCTTAAGAAACAATAACAAAAAGAAAAGGGGACAGGAATCAACTTGGCAGAGACCTCTGGACGGTCTAAAGTAACCAAACGGTTCACTGTTAATCAAAACTGAGAA
Organism: Magnolia sinica; assembly: GCF_029962835.1. Taxonomy (NCBI): domain Eukaryota; kingdom Viridiplantae; phylum Streptophyta; class Magnoliopsida; order Magnoliales; family Magnoliaceae; genus Magnolia; species Magnolia sinica. Next base: position 126,247,666 of record NC_080575.1, on the reverse strand, counting down.
TTTGGGGGAAGAAATACACACTCTAATCCTGATCCTCCATTTATAGTAGATTAAATATGAGAACTCCAAGGAAACCATCTCGGGCGAGCCTGATCTGCTGCTGCGGGAGTACCTACAGGTAAACTAAGATGGTTGGGATGCTATGAATGGTCCCGATCATGGGTTAGTGATAATTTATTTGCCAACAAGCCCTATTTAGGTATAAATTCTGTTCAGAGACCCTGTGAGGAGTAGAATTTATAAGTATGCTACTAGTGGCATGACGCAGCATGTTTTGTGCATGTGCGGGGGCATGACTTCAGCTGTAATCCCCTGGAATGTACTTGTGATCTCCAATTCCTAGGTGAGCATGACCGAATTAAGAGTCTATCTACATGTTTTCTTTGTTCAGGCAGACATAGGTCCTATTGTGAGTTATGTTTGTAGATTCTATTGGAATTATAAAATAGCAGTGATCTACTTTTTTCATATTCTGCTAAAATGAATACTAGCTGTTTATGGGTCTTGAATCTTCTTTCCTTTTACACATTGAGATATCCAAATTCTGTCGCTAATAGCTTCTTTTCCTGTTTTTTTTTTTTTTTTTTTTTTTTAAAATAAAAATTCAGAGATGATGCTCATATGACCGATCATACTGAAGGCAAGGAAACCAGTGCCAAAATCCAAAAGGGTAATGAGATTCCAGCAAAAAAAGCCAAATCGGATGAAAAATCTAAGACAGCTCCTTTGAAGTGCCGAGTTGATGCTTCCATTTCAAATGGCTCTGGAGATATTTCCAGACCTGTTGCACTTTCTAAAGACAATAAGTTGAAGCATATTCGCAGGAAGGAAGCAACTGCTACAGATATCATGAGTATAGTTCAAGGGAATGACCGTCGATCTTCCAAGGCACCAGCAGGTCCAAACTCGGAAGAGAAATCCACAAAAGAAGGTGATAACATTGTTGGGTTGAGAATAAAAAAGATCATGCGGCGAGTTGCGGATAATGAGTCATCCACACTACTTCAGAAACTAAGGCAGGAAATAAGAGAAGCTGTTCGTAACAAATCTTCAAAAGATTCTGCCAGGAGTGATATCTTGGACACGGAGCTTCTCACAGCATTCAGAGCCGCTGTTGTGAGACCCCAAAATGAACTGACCCCAAAAATCGATCCTTCTGTCATAAGAGCAAAGAAGGTGATGCTCCAAAAGGGAAAGATACGTGAAAAGCTAACTAAAAAGATCTATGGTACAGCAAGTGGAAGGCGGCGACATGCATGGGACAGGGACTGGGAAGTCGAGTTTTGGAAGCACCGGTGCACGAGTACTCAGCCTGAAAAAGTTCAGACTCTGCGATCAGTTCTCGACCTTCTAAAAAGGAGCTCCCAATCTTGCTCAGAGAGTTCAGAGATGGAACAAGGGCCTGAAGGGGAGGTTAAAAATTCCATTCTGTCGAGATTGTATTTAGCAGATGCATCTGTTTTCCCAAGGAAGGAGGATATCAAACCTCTGTCTGCTCTTAGAGGCTCTGCTATGACGGGCAACCATGAGCGGGAAGAAAATAATTTGAGCAATGAATCACAGAAGGTCAATAAATCAGTTCATGAGAATCACATGGTCGAAACTTTTGCACCAATGTCTAGGATTTCACAAGATAGAGTTCCTTCATGTGATAATACAGGGAAAAGAAGCATTGTGCCAAGCTTCAAAGGGGAAGCTTCTTGTAGGAAAGCACATCCAAATGGGACAACAGGAGGACCAGCCTCTATTTCTATGTCAAGTGGTTCCAAAGGTCATGCACAAACTACAAAGGAAAACCCTGGCAAATCTGACGATGTGAAGAGTGATAAAAGGAGGTGGGCCTTGCAGGTTCTTGCCAGAAAGACTGCCTCAGTAAATAGAGATGCAGCTCAAGGGAAAGAGGAAGATAACAGTGCTCTCAGAGGAACTTATCCCCTATTGGTATGATGACTTCAGCATGCACCCGCTTGTTATTAGCCTCGTTTATTGCCAATTAGTAATCTTCTGGATTGATTGACATGAGCAGGCTCAACTACCTGCAGATATGAGGCCAGTCTTGGCACGCATTCGTCATAGTAAAGTCCCTACATCAGTTAGGCAGGTATTAGACTTAATTGTTTAATTTTTTGCACAAGTTACTGTTATTGAGCAGGAGTTTAGGGCATGTCTGGATTGGAGGAAAACAAAAGAAAGGAAAGCAGAAGTGTATTCCTGAGAATTTCATGGCACTATTGAACCATGGATTCCATTTTTTGGGAACTTTTTTGGATAGCAAGTGGAATCTCATTTTTATGAGATAGTGCTTACCTCATATCTTGTGCCTAGGAAATTGGCTATGGAAAAGTGTTATGATTGCTATGTGGAATCCACTATTATTTTTGCTATCCAAACATGGTGAAATGTCCCATCGTAGGATAAATGTTTCCTTCTCCTTTCTTTTCTTTTTGTTTTCCCTTAGTCCAAACAGGCCCTTTGTAACTACTGAGGATACTGTTTTATGTTAGTCCATGCCAAGACCACCAAGCCATATTTTTATCATGGGAGTTGTATGTTTCCTTTTCTTTGTATCATTGTTAGCTCTAGAACTCTTGTAAAGTACTATTCTAGCATAGGTACTTTGGCATAATTCACTTTTTTCTTTTGGTTATGGTTTGGTTTCTTAATCGTCTCACTTTCACATTTGTGGTTGTGGATAGTGATTCATTCATTACTAATCTGATTTTTTTTTTTTTTTGGTATGATGCTTTGCTTCTAAGTAAACTAGATATTGCTGTGATCTATGGTTGCATCGATAATAATTGCCTGCTTCTAAATTGACCCATTTTGTCAGCCATCTTAAGGATGGTGAATCAAATGCCACTAGTTAGGCCCATTTTTTTCCTGTACTACTTGAGCTTCTTTCCATTGGAAACTAAAGCTTCCTCCAGATTCTAATCTTTGGAGATACTGCACATGCACACACACCATTCTCCATACCTGATGAGATTTCTATAAGGGCATCATGCACATGCACATGCACACGCGCACACACCATTCTCCATACCTGATGAGATTTCTATAGGGGCATCTTGAGGAAGCATACCACATTGAATGTTTTCAAAGCCAAAAAACTTCTTTTGAAAGTTATTTAAGAGCTAAAAACTGGAGAGCATGAACTCTGAGGAAGTTATGTGCTGGGTTTATGTTGCTCAGACACTAGAAGCAAGAAGGGGTACAGGTGCAGGAAGGAGGAGCGCATGCTGCTCTTAGAATCATATTGAATTATAAGCTCTAAGAAGAAAAAGAATGATGCACACTACTCTTAACATATGCATTATAAGCTCTATTTTTTAACATATGCATTATAAGTTCTATTTTTGTTGACAGTTATAAGCTCTATTGTTGTTGAGGGCAAATCTTCTAACACCCGTCTCTTGGGCTCTGAAGAGGGCTTGCGTGGAAATTAGCTGCCATCATTGATGAAATTATGGACTTAATTCCGTCGATGGACACATTTTCCTCATGTGCATAGGATAGTCGTGAAGCTAATGGATTCTTTAGCTTGCGGGGTTGAGCCTTCATCTATCTGAAGCAATCTCTACCCATATTTTTACGTTTTCTATTTTTGAATTAAATTGTTGCTTTTATAAAATAAATCAATGGATATGCAGGCTTAGTAAAGTTGTTGCTAGTTTCATGTGTGTAGATCCCAGACCCTCTATGTGCTCCCACATGTGACAAGTTGGCACTTCCACGGGACATCCGAGCCATCAATCAGTTGGGACCCCCTTTGTAGATGCCCTGCTAAAAAGTGAGGCTGGTCACTCTTTAGGTAGGCCACAGTATACAAAACGAATTAGCAGCTAAAACACCTGGCCAACCAAGTGCTTTTAGCCATCCATTGTTTCGTATACTGGCCCACCTGACGAGTGGACCAACCTGATTCCTGAGCTGGGGCACATATGAAATACCATCCACATGGTGAATATCTTGGATCTCACACATGTGCCACATTGTCGCATTTGGCTGCTTGTGAGGTTGGGATATATATGCCTCTGGAATATTGGTTAATAGCTATGCAAGAACGGACAAATCCAAGACTGCTAGTTACTTCGATTAAAATGACTAAATGATATGAAGTTAAACAGCATCTTAATATCATAATGTTAATGAAGTGTTTGAATCTCAATCCTTGAACTGAAAATTCCTTTGCCCCATCTGTTCAAGTTGAATTAGACCAATGAATAGAAGGTTCTTTCCTTCATCGAATGCACTTTTCCATTTTCATTAGCTGCAAAAAATGCTCGTTGAATCTTGGTATTGGAGTTTCATAATCTTACATGGGGGCAGAAGATAAGTATAACTACTCAATTTGCTGCCTTTCAGTTCCCTGAACTAGCTTACATGCTGGAGCCACATTTTACTCAAGATAGTGTTTATGGCTCCTTTCCTTTTTCCTTTCACCTATTCTTTTTCTTTTTTATTATGTAGCTGTGATTTCTAATCTGCAGGCCATGAATTTCACAAGCATTTCTTGTCTGCTTCAGTTGTACTATATTATCTTGGCTGTAGTGTATTTACAAACATTTGTCATACAGGCACAACTAAACCGCCTCACTGAGCACTACTTGAGGAAAACGAATCTGCCTGTTATGTATAGAACGGCAGGTACAGAATTGGCTGTTGCAGATGCAGTTAATGTCGAAAAGGAGATATGTGATAAGTCAAACAGCAAGCTGGTGTATGTAAACCTTTGTTCCCAGGTCCTATCACAGCATACTAATAACAGCAAGCTTAAAACAGCAGAAACAACGGCCTTTTGTCCTGAGGCAGGTCCAGCTGAAAGTATGGAGCATGTAGCCATAGAACCATTCTCTGATCCAACAGCAGGGACTTGTGAAAATGTGGAAGAAGCATTGAAAATGGCTGGTTTTCTATCCGATTCCCCGCCAAACAGTCCGTATCGAGCAGTGGAAGACCTCAATGACAAAGATGCCCCTTCAGAGAAGGTTGCAGAGGAAGGCATTGAGAATGTATTTGACATAGATTCCCATCCAGATCTGGACATATATGGAGATTTTGAGTATGACTTGGGAGATGAGGACTTCGTGGGCCCGTCCAGCATATCTAGTGCTTTGAGGGTATCCAAGTTACAGTCAGAAGATGGGGACTTGAAAATGAAGGTGGTTTTATCTACAATCAACTATGAGAAAACATGCCTTGCTCTTGACTCTAATGACAATGCAGTGAAACATGTACAAAATGAGGTAGTAACAAGCCATCATGAAAAACTGGGGATTGTCGAGGCACCTATGGATTCTCTGTCTGTGCTCAAGTGCCATACAGATAGAGGCATAGGAAGCTCAATCTTGGAGCTTAAGATAGATGCTCCATGCCCTTCTCCCAAAACCCATGATGGTGAAAGATCTGAAGAGCCTTCTTTGGCAGAATGCGAAGAATTGTATGGTCCGGATAAAGAACCTTTAGTGGATGAGATTTGTGACGAAGCAATGAGTGAGCCAAATAAATGCATGGAAAAGGAAGCAATAGCTGAAAACACTGTTCCTGTTGGAAAGGAGAATTACAGGTCGAATAAAGAAGCAGCTGCAGACACTCAGTTTGTGAGTGAGAGTTGCATGGAAAATAGCATTGCCGGAGGTGGTATCCCTTTCAATCATGATTCTTCCAGAGGGGAAAATTCTCCAAATCATAGTGAGAATGCCCCGAGAAAAGAGGCGAAGTCCAACAGCATCAATCAGTCGGATCTCTGTCATTCTGTAACAAAAAAGGTACATGAACAACTGCATATTTGCTGCTGTAATCACAATCACCAAAGTAGAGATATTCTTGTGATATTAACACTTTTTATACCAAAAAGATTTAGGGAGATTTTCCAATCTCCGTTTCCTGACTCAGTTATGCATTCTCTGTTCTGGTTTTTTGATGAATTTATGTGCTCCTTTTATCTTTCCTTATATATTTTTTAATTAGAAAATACCTTTCTAGAAATTAATGTTAGCTTAACCCGCATCATTATTTTTGACAATCCTTGATACTTTGAGAAGCATCCTGAAAAAAATATGAAATATGTGGACTCACCATCCTTTACAAAACCCAGGAACTGAATGCAGGCATCATCAGTCTGTTTTCCTCTCAGAAGGATAGCAAAAAAAAAAAAAAAAACCCGGTGGCATTTTTATTTGAAACACATTTAACACTTCTGAGAAAATGCTCCAGAACAGATTTCAGGAACCATTATTTCTTCTGTAAACTTTTCTTTTGGTTAAGCTGAAAACCTGCAACCTCATGGTTGTGATGCTGAGCACCCCTCCGACTCAGCTACGGGCTTCCCCAGATGCCCTTTTTTTTTTTTTGAAGAAAGCTTCCCCAGATGCCTTGAATATTGCTTTTCTTAATAGCTGCTGATATAATGCATGGAAATTATCTTTCAATTAAAAAAAGAAAAAGAAAAAGAAAAAGAAAGAAAGAATATATAGAAATTCTTCAAGGCTGAGATTTGGCTTACCCATCATTTCTTCAGGGTAAACAAGACTGTAATTCAGGATTACAGTTTTGTCCATTTTGTCAACGGCAGTAATGCCTGGTAACTTTAGGGGTCGTTTGGCAGCATGGATTTAAAATCCCTTGGAATCCAGTGGATTTTGAGAACTGTGGAGTCGGAAGGATTTTGCAAACCATCTTTGAGGTAGGAATGCAAAAAGGGCTCGTTTAAGGGATTTTGGAGGAATCAAAATCCTTGCTACCAAACATCCCAAAAAAACTGCAATCCCCACAAATCCCTTGGAACCTATGCTGCCAAACGAAGATATTCCGAAATCCCTTCATGACTTAATTTATGATTTTCATCTCTAATTTGGTACCATTATCCTTAAGACTCTGCATGAGTGCACTAGATGGAATTGCAATAATACTTCACTGGAGAGGCAACGAAATTGTGATTACTGTCCCTAGTATTCATAACATGGAAGTGGCCAACTGCAGTTATGTACCCTTCAGATCAACTTGAAAGTGCCATAGTTGCAATTTAGAGCCCAGTCCCTGAATATGAATACAAAGGATTGTAAGTGCAACATGGCCATTTCCTATCTATTCAAAATTTTGTCAATAGTTCATCTAAAACTGCAGCCTTAATAATCCACCACCAATAGATGATGATGATGGACCATCCAGTAAAGTACTAAACCAAGAGTACCTGAGCAGTATATATACGTGCTTACATATAGTTTTTCTTTCTTCCCTTTCCATTTTTTTAGGTTTGAGTGCAACGCTGGTATAGCTTGGAAATACCCCTATGATGCAGGACAATTAACCACTTGCTCTAAAAGCTTGAACTGTTAGAGTATGGCGAATTAATCCCTTTATCTCATAGCCCAGGCCCCACATCTCATGGGTTAGGACCTCGGCCGAACCCCCTTCGTGGGCCCCAAATCACATGGGCCGCCCACCTCGAGTATGTCCCCGCATCCCACGGGCTACTCCACTCGAGCCCGGTGTGAAATGCGCATTACTCACCCCTGGTAAGGAGTCTCGAACACGAGACCTCCCCCGTGGACCCCAAATCGCATGGGTCACCCACCCCGAGTGTGCCCCTGCATCCAACAGGCGACCCCACTCGAGCCCAGTGTGAAAATGCCCCTGCATTAATCACCCCCGGTGAGGAGTCTCGAACACGAGACCTCCCGCTTTGATACCAATTTGATGCAGGACAATTAACCACTTGCTCTAAAAGCTCGAACTGTTAGAGTATGGCGAATTAATCCCTTTATCTCATAGCCCAGGCCCCACATCTCATGGGTTAGAACCTCGGCCGCCCCCAAATCACATGGGCCGCCCACCCTGAGTGTGTCCCCGCATCCCACGGGCTACTCCACTCGAGCTCGGTGTGAAATGCGCATTACTCACCCCTGGTAAGGAGTCTCGAACACGAGACCTCCCCCGTGGACCCCAAATCGCATGGGTCACCCACCCCGAGTGTGCCCCTGTATCCAACAGGCGACCCCACTCGAGCCCAGTGTGAAAATGCCCCTGCATTACCCTATGGGTCTGTTGTGTTATACTAGTATAAAAAATGCCTTGAATTCAACATCTTTGAAATCAAAGGCCTTTCGCACTTGGGAGTCTTTTGCATTCTGTTTTCTGTACATAATCCAAGTTCACTGCTTCAGGTGGAAGCCTATGTCAAAGAGCATATCAGGCCTCTCTGTAAAAGTGGAGTGATTACTGCTGAACAGTACCGATGGGCAGTTGGGAAAACAACGGAAAAGGTTATGAAATACCATTCCAAAGCCAAAAATGCAAATTTCCTCATCAAGGAAGGGGACAAGGTGAAAAAGCTTGCGGAGCAATATGTTGAGGCTGCCCATCAGAAGTAACAGTGCTGCCGCTTGATTGAAGGGCTTTGGATTTCAAACAGTAGTTAAGCGGCATTTTCTCTACTTCTTCCGTTCCTAGTTTTTTGTCCTCAGTTCTTTTGCAGGAAATTACAGGTTTTGGGCTTACGAAAGGATATGTAGGAGTAACAAATTTGAATTTTTAAATTAATGTAAAGGCTAATCCAAGATTTCAATATCTCAGCCACTGAAGAGTCTGAACTACAGAGGTATTTGCATTAGACCTTGACAAGCAATTGCTTGGATAGATCTTGTATATAAATCATGTACAGTACAACTTCAGCATCATTTACAGGTTAGTGCTTCTCCACCCAACCCCACCCTCTCTAACAAACAGGCAGATGAAGATTTCGATCTGTACAAAATCAAATGCTTGGACAAACATGCCGAAGTCTGATGATGACTCAGGTCAAACTTGAAAAACCCATTTGAGTATTAAGAAATCAGACCGCATTGCTCTTCTGAGAAATCCAGAGCTGGTGCTTGGGTCATTGAATTGTTTCCTGAACTAAGCTTGTTGATTTTGCACTCATTTCAGTTGGTTGACTGTCGAATTGGGCACAGATACTCAGAGGTAGTTGGGAAAAGTGAAAAGAAAATGACATTATTATCTAGCATGGGCATTAAGGAGAGAATTGAAAGGAAAATGATGTTATTGATCATCTTTATGCTATCATCTTTCCTTTTTTCATAGTTTAAATTTATTTATAATGCTTCAACATTCTTTTACAGCTTTGAAATGCTATGGTATGATAGGATTCTTTGTGATTGGAAGCATCAAAGCCTCATCTCATGATATAAAATCTCCAAAAAATGAAGAAGATACTGTTTTTTAACCCAAAAAAAAAGAAAGAAAGAAAAATAAAAAGAACCCAATATAGCTGATCCCAGCTGCCCAGAATTTGACAGTCTCCTCCATGCATGGGATTGAGTGGATCAATCATAACTATTTTCTGGATGACCATTTCCATTATGGAAGGAGATCATATCAGATGTTTGTGGCTAACCCAATAGCTACGGATTCATGACCATTTCCATTTTTGAAGGAGATCATATCAGATGTTTGTGGCCAACCAAATAGCTACGGATGCATGACCATTTCCAATTTGGAATGAGATCATATCAAATGTTTGTGGCCAACCCAATAGCTATGGATGCATGTCGTCTCATAGTATTCAACAGTGATCTAGACCAACCACCCTGTGGGTTTTCATACATGTGGCAATATTTGCGCGAGTGTAAAATTCACATGATCAGATTAACGCACTTTCCGTTGAATATGGAAGCTTCCATTTTATTCCTCCATTTTCAATGCACCAAACAAGTGGCGCAGATTCCTTATTTGTGTGATGTTGGCCATGCCACCATCTATTCAGGAATTCAATCGGGTGGTTCTGATCACTGTCAACCAGGTAGTGTGGTCAAGTTAATTTGAAATCAGTGGGAACATTTTCCGAGTGAACGGAGTGGAATGGGCCATCGATAAAAGAAGGGCATTGGATAGGTGAGATCCATGGTAGATTGCATGGCACCCAAAGATAACCATGATTGAAAATTCAAAGCCATACCATGAAGTGCATGAAAAATGGCCAGTAAGAAATGGTCTAACCATCCAATTTTTTTTTACACATGCACACGTTTAACCATCCAGTTTGCAGGCCCTTATTTGAATGATTATGATAATCCAATAAGGCTTATATTTGGTCCATGTGTAATCCTTGTGGCCATGGACAGTGGTGGGCTGACATGGGCCCCAAATATAAATTCACACCATAATAAGATACAAGAAGTACGTACTAGATCATGGCTTTTGATTTACAATTCACCTAGAACATTTCAACCTTTATGGTACGACAATGAGCGGAAGTTAAACAGAAGTTCCATCTTTTGAAATAGGACAAGGTGTGTAAGCCTTTTAGCAAAGAAGGTATAGGCGTTAAAGATCTAAAATCCATGAACATGGCTGTTTTGGGTAAATGGCTATGGAGATTCAGTGGAAGAAGGCAGCTCTTGGAAAGAATGTATCTAGCGAGAGAAGAATTGAGGATGGCATGGTTTACTAAGGAGTCTTCCTTTTACAGAGCCTCAGTAATTTGGAACGAGATTACGAGGATGGCAAGCAGATTTAAAGAAGGAATTGGCCTTTAGCTGGGCAACGGATCATGCATTGACTTTTGAAGATATTTAAAGAAGGAATCATAGGCCCCCAAGTGCTGAAAGGTATACCTGTGCATGGAAATGGTAAAGCCGGACGAGTAGATTCTCAGTCTGCTTTTTTCCATGGGGTGATCCATACACCAGAGCCGAGGAGTGGGGAAAGGAACAAGGGCTGGGCCCAGGGGCATTGAATGAAGGCTATGCTTGGACCAGAAAAAGTCCATATTTTGAATAGGCCCTGGCCGACCTGTTCAAAATCTGAGCCTGAACCAGCCCTTGGCCTGCCCGTTGCCAGGTACAATGTGGGGGGCAACAGAATGAAAGGTGTTTTCAGAATCGGAGCAGCACGGTGGAAGGTCTTCAGAAGGGTTAAGGTAGGAGGTTGTGGCTTGGGCCTCTTCAATTAAGGCCCCATCGTTAGCTTCTTCTATAACTTGGTCTAGTTTTCTGTTATTTCATTTATTTTTTAAAATCGTAGATATATAATCTATGCCTTCTTATAAATTCAGCTCTCTCTCTCTCTCTTTCTCTCTCTAAAAAATAAATAAACACGATTTTAAAAAAATAAAATAAAAAACAAAAAAAGGTACAGCAACTCACAATCTGGGTAAATTTTTAGGACATCCTCCATCCACAATACGGGCTATCAAACCAACAGCCTGGATCACATAATCACAAACCCCATTTACAAACTACGGCTCTGCAAGGCACTAATTCCAATTTCATGTGTCCTAACGTTTGGAAATAATTGGTATTTTGGAATGAACAGTACAATACTGTATGTACAGAGAATCATTTGGGAAGCGAATGGTATGCATAGTGAAGTACCATATCTTGCTTTAATGTCTTCACATATCCAACCGCCATTGGAGCCTTAGATTCACCCTGATTGATATACTCACACCCATTTTCGATATTACCATTTCAATTTCTGAAAAAAAGAAAGGTGGGCTGTCCACAAATCAATCAAGGTGGTTGTAGATATCAATTCCCTTGTACATTGTAAAAGGAAAAGAAAACAATGAGCAAGATCAATTCTTCATTAGCAAGCTGAATGCACTTAAAAACACAGCTTAGGCATTAGATATTAACCCAGCTAACATTGTTTTGTTGTCAGAGGAGAAGAAAAGGAAGTAGAAAATAGAAGAAAAAAAGGGAAGCTTATTACCCAATTAATAGAAGAAGAAAGACCTCAGTATCCATATGTTTCCAACACTCCCCAAGTCCCAGCATCTCTAATCCATAATTAACATCACAAGCGTGTCATGGCTGATACCGAAAAGCTACACACATACAACACATACACAAACATGAACCAACACGCACGCATGGCCCCATGCCCCTGCTCTTCAGTTGCACAGGTTGGGTATGCATACTCCAGCATCTGGGTTCTGTTGCTCCTTCCATATCCGACCCGTCACCCGCAGCTTCAGCTCCTTCCTGTCGCCGCCCGAGAAGAAGAGGGCCATGTTCCTCTGGATGATGAGACCGTCGTGGCTGTCGCGGACTTTCCTGTGGCTGTCGCGGATGCTCCGAGGGGTGCCTTCCCATATGAGCTTCCTGCTGTTGGCCCCAACCTCAAGGCTGTAGCTGAAGTTCCTAGCCTCAGTTTCATCGCCCATGAAGCGGAGGAATGCCATGTAGACAGGAGCCATCCCAAGCTGGAAGGCTTCAAAGTGCAAGCAGAAGTACTGCCCAAAACAGTTGAAGACCTGAAAAGAAGGGAGAAAAATGCGACAAACCACAATGAGTATCAGTTCAAGAAGGCAGATTGTTGAAGAAATTTGCATCAACCCCCTAAAAGAAATACTCCAAGATTCTCAGGCAAAACTATAAAATTCTATAGGTAGTTCGTTTGATGAAGAATGCTGCAAAGGCATTATCCGTTTCTGCCATAAAGGCCTACTCCATGTTTCATTTGGTTGCCCTGAATTAGCACAAGGAAATGAATTGCATCTAATGAGGTTTGCTGATTTTAAAAATTCTCTACCTGCCCATCTACGTGTGGCAATATGTCCACATGGTACACGTGTCACATCCAAGTCATGCATTGCGTGGGCTGGCAGACTCCAATCAAAATGGGCCACACGTGTATGCATAGAATGTGGACTGCTGCAGACTTAATCTTAACCAAATTGGAAAATAACTCATCCCATCACAAGGAAAACGAAGGCATCATTGCAGATAAACTTAGTTCAGCATTCCTTCTATGTTGGTAGCAGTCACATATTCTTTTTTTCTGATACCCCCCCAGCATTCCTTCTATGTTGGTAGCAGTCACATATTCTTTTTTTCTGATACCTCCCCCCCCCCCAACAAAATAATAATAATAAAAATAAAAATAAAATTTACTTGCTTCTTTTCTTTTCCTTCTATTAATAGTCTCTGGTTGGGCACATAAGCAATGCCTACTCACGTGATCATGCATGTGAACATACCGTTAGCATCCAGGTGGCATTTTCAACCTCACGGGGATTAGACTTGACGTAACGATGATTGAATGTGCATCCTGTGTGCATGTCTACTTTGTGGTCATCCCTCAGATGTGCAACAAGAAAAGGAATATCTCCAACGACAGAGCATTCAGATCCTGCATACGGGCAGTTGTATGGTCTGAAGTTACACTGAAGTTCGTGTTTGAGCTTGCTGTAGTACGGGAAGATCTCTGGGCAGCCTAATGAGCAGTACTTGCATGGCAGTTCAAGCGACTCGGCCACCTTTTCCAATGCTAAACACCTTATGTCTCCAAGCTCCTGTCTGCAAGTGGGGCACCTGTTATGTACCCTTGATTTACAGGTAGAACACAGAGTGTGCCCGTTGTGGCACTGCATAAACACAAATTTGTCAGTGTTATAATAATCCATGCCAGGAAAAAATCATAAAGATCCCTCCCTTCCTCTCTCAACAACAACAACAAAATGTATTGAAGTGAAGAAAATACATACATTCAATAAGTGATCAGTGTTACCTGGACACGTGGCACGTGTGCCAAGTGCCAAAGTGTCCTAAAGTGGCTGGCACAGCAAACTTCAAAAAACTAGGCACGGGCACACTTCCATACATAAATAAATAATAATTCAAGTAAATAAAAATTAAATAAAACAATGAAAACATTAAAGACGAACGAAATTAGAAAGACTATTCACATAGTTTGAACAGAAACAAATTACTAGAAGTTCAAACTAACAAATAATTGATTAACAAAATATCAGAAATCAATGGATAATCATCTCAAGAAATAGTTCTTATGAACATCACTTGTTCTGTGAAAATACTATGGACGAAAGGAAAAAACAAAAAGAACAACAAAGTGTGCATTTTTTTATATATTGCTCATGGTACCTATAATGGAGAGAGAGCAACAAAGTGTGCATTTTTTTATATATTGGTACCTATAATGGAAAATGAACTGGAAGAGAGAGAGATTGCTCATGGTACCTATAATGGAAAATGAACTGGGAGAGAGAGAGGTCTTTGGCTTGACAAAAGAAATTTACACAAAAATAAAAAATAAAAAATAAAAATTCAAGGTGAAACACAGTCTTTGTGCGGAAATTTGTTTGGAGACCTCACTTGAAGTGTCCAACACGCAGCACTTTTTTATGACATCACTAGGACAATTTTCCATACAAATTTTAAAGCGAATGCAGTCATCTATGGCCCAAACGGGCATGTTAGAGATGCACCCTGGAAACATAACATCATGTCAAAAAACCCATGGGAAGCTGAACATGAATGAGTTTAGGACACATCTAGATTATTTCTGTTTAATTAATTTAAATAATCAGCACTTAATCTATCACATGCACGTGTGACCAAAAATTTTCTGTTTTGTAGTTCTCTCTTCCCACAACACCACCAGGTACCATTATTCAAGCAGTCACCAGGGGAGGCTTCATGTCAGGTAAGCAGCTGGTAATTGAACTTCTGCCGAGCAATCACAAAGAATAATAAGCCAACACTGAATAGTTCTGATGAGGATGAGTTCATATCTCCTTAATGTGAGCCATGATATCAAGATGATTCTGAAAAGATGGCGTTGCACTATCATATTGGTTAGAATGATCCCCAGCTGTCTTCTTAAAACTCTATTACTTTCTCATCATAATGCTGTTCGCTTCATAGCAACTTGAGATTTTGATTCTCTACAATATGCATGAGAATATTCTAAAATAGTAGTTAGCCCAATCTTTTAATAAATTATCATTATCCTTCCAAAAAAATGTAACATAGCAAGTACGATGCCAACAGAAGAAATCAATTATAATTGGAAGAAAGTTTCAGGTGACCCAAATTTATACGTGGTAGATTTCCTTCACAGTTGCTAAACAGAATCTGTCTTGCTTTCTCATAATACCTACCTTGCGCATGTTTCTGTTGCACAGTCAATTGAACTGCATTGTCATGTATTACATCTTCATGTGATTGCTATGTTCAAGGCCTTCTAACAAACAAGAGGACTGTCAAGGGCCAATCAAGGTAGAACCTAGCATGTTAACCACCTAGTTGTCAGAATCATCCCAATCCTGAGTCATTGATTCAGTACTCCAAATATCATCTTCGAGACCCTCTATGGAGATAATATATATGTGACTATAGAATCACTTCTAATCCTGATCCCATAAAAGGAAATCACATCAAGGCTTCGTTGTCACTTTGTTCGTAAGAAGTTGATGGCTTTTTTTATTTCTTGTTAAATTGCTATGTTTAATTAAAAACAAGAAGTACACGAATGATACAAAAATACATCATACAGCTGAACGGGAAGCCAAGTTGCAGCTACCTTCTTCTTTGTTTGAAAGGCAAGAAGATCTATGCGTTTCATAAAACATAAAGAGAAAAAATTACAAAAGCCAACCAGAAATCCAGAAAGGAGAAACTATGGTCTACAAAATCTACAGCAACAGCCTACCCCTGAACATACAGCTTCTCCCTACTGAAGCAATCAGAAACCCGACCACTTCGGTTTCTAAAAAGGCGCTTGTTTTTTTCCTTCCATGGAGCTTTGCTTAATGGGATTATTAGCCTATTGTCATGTTCCATCTTTTAATCAGATTCCATATTTGTTCCTAAGCGCACAATCAATGACAAATAATAGCCAATTGCAGACAACTCCATCAATTGTCCAATGTTTGAAGGGGTTTTGGCTGTTGAGAACATCAGTGCATGCTAATTTTTTAAGCATAAAGGTGCACCTTTGTTTTTGTTTATTCATTTTTTCCTTAACAGACAGTTTGATCAATTTGTTCACGACTGCCATTTATTCAGTAACAAACAATTAACAAGTAAAAGTCATTTATCCATTCTTGCCCAGTTAGCAGCCCCAAGTTAACAAACCTTCGGCTAGGAGAATCTGAGGCTGCTATATTGTTAAACTCATGAGTCATCAAGAAACAAAGAGCAATTGGAAGATCAAAAGACCAAATCTAATACAACCAAGCCTGCTACGTGGTTAAACTCATGAGTACAAGTAAGGAGAGATGATGAAACATTTATTTATTGTTTTGAATGGCAACACTTCTTTCTTTCTTTCTTTCTTTCTTTTTTTTTTTTTTGAAAGATGAAATTTATTAAGGCCCAAAAAAAAAAAAAAGAAAAAAGAAAAAAAGAAAAAAAGAAGAAGAAGAAAAAAGAAGAAGAAGAAGAAGAGCAAATGAGAACAACAAACAAAAAGAAAAAGGAAAAAGGAAAAGATACAACCCCACCCACAGACCCAGCCCGAACCAAACTCTGGGCATCCAATCAGAAAGAAACATTACAACCCTATTATGGACAACCGTCGCTGAATTCTGAAGATTTCTAAAGGCCCAATTATTCCTTTCAAGCCAAACAGACCACATCAAAGCAAGCAGCACAAGATTCCATTTACAAGACCCAAATACTCCACCTCCAAGTCCATGCCAGGCACTAAACAGACTGTCAATTGAACAACAACACTTTGCGCTGCTAGTATGATAAACAAACCAACATTGACTTGATTTCCAACTGTCATTCTCATCAATAGAATAAGCAATCATTGAGATTGAACATTGCATTATGGCGTAGAATGTGTTGAGAAAGAAAAGCATGTGGCCTTTTGAATTTCTACCCAATGTGAAAATAATACATAAAAGTAAAGATTGCAGCGCATTTCATGTCAAAGCTGAAAGCTCTTTGCATTCGTATACAGCCACGGTCAAGCATACTGGAGGTTTACATGTCATTTGTGAGACAAATCATTTATTCCCCCTAAACTATACTCCATTCATGGGGAATTAGACAGGTCTAAATTGTTGCCTTCTAACAGGAGAAATCATTTTTTGCAGACCCATATAGAGGTGTTCTTAGGAGTTAGGTCCACGCTTTGAATTGGAAATTCTTTCCCTACTTCCTGATTCTCTTTTTCCCTTCAATAAGTGCACATGATCACTTAAGATACTCCTAATTTTCTTGTTTTAAAAAGTGTGGTGAGCATGTTAGGTCACTGCTAAGGACAAAACAATAAATAACATCTTATTTTGGCATTTTGAGGTAGCAAGAAAAGACTTGACAACCTATGGTCTGACTGAAGTTATGGCCCTTGATAGAGTGGAATGGCGGAACAGGATTCATGTAGCTGACCCCAATTAGTTGGGACAAGGCTAACATGATTGTGATGACAATGATGATTTTTGCATTTTGAGATTCCTTGAGAGTAAGTTCATATTGGGGAGACCTAACTCAGATGATAAAACAAGTTGGAGGAACAGGAAAAAAAAAGGACTTTTGTCTAACCATGAAACAGTACAAAGTCTGAATGAGCTATTCATGCAAGAAGAAGAAAATGTTACTGCTTCTATAATATTGAAGCTACAAAGAAATTTTGAACTGAAAGGTTCAGCAATCATTGGGTTTCGGAGACCTACTCCTATGTACCCAACATTTGGTATAAAAGCAATGTCGACTACAATCATCAGAGCTGACCAGCAATCATCCAATTCATACTTATATTCCACCAGCCCTGACTTCCATGAAACCTTCCGTCAATAAAAGAATAAATTAATTACATTGATCTAACATAATCTGCGGCACCAGAACCCCACTATCACAAAGAATTTATGACCTGGGCATGGTTCCAGTCAGAAAGTCAAATGCTTCATGAGAATCCTAATACGACTTACAAACTGACCACAAGAATCTCTAACAACAAACAAGTTTGCTATATTTGTTAGAGACATGCAAAATCAGACAAGACAACCTTATAATAAGTTACACAAAAAGGCAAAAATAAATAAGTAAAATGGAATAATTAAATAAAAACATTGCACAGTTTCTCGCTAAAAAAAAATCCTGATGATCTAAATACCCTTTCGAGAAATCCCCTTAAACACATGATCCACCTTTTAAGAAATAAGAAACATATGAAGAATCCAAAACAAAAGGGGGGACTAAATCAACTAAATCTTCATATCACCTGTCATTGTGTTCCAATTCCAATCCCCATAATCTAAATTTAATTGATTTGACTAAAAACATCCAATTTCCGAAAAAAATCAACAAAATCTTCAAAACCCACACCACATTTCATCCCATACCATTGCCCTTTCAATTCTAGATGGAATGGAACTTGACTAAGAAACCCCCATTCATAAGAACATCAAAGCAGGTAATCAAATTCTTCAGAACCCTAGCGGCTTGTGATTATTGAATTCCACTAGGAAAACCAAGTCATCAAAAGACCCAATTCAGATAAACAAATTCTCCGAAACATGTCACATTTCATCCCAATTCCACTCCCATCCGACAGACTGAATTTGTCTGCAAACATTCCCAAACATTAAAAGAAAAAATAAAATCAAATCAACAAAACCACCCAACCCACATTGCATCCCATCCCAATCCCATTTGTATGATTCTAGAGAAAATTGATTTCATCTAGAAATTGCCCAATCACTGAAAATAATGACCCATTTCGACAAATAAATCCACTAAAGCTCCGTTCTTCCGTTATGACAAATCAAATTGAATTCATTTACAAACACTGGATCATTAAAACGAAAAATAATCAAAACACCAAATCCTTCAAAACCCATCACACATTTCCCTATCAAATCCCATTCCCCAATCCCCCCAAAATGCACAAAACCAAAACGTTAAAAAAAAAAAACAAAAAAAAAAACAAAAACAAAAACAAAAAACAAAATTCACAACCTAAACAATCAATCAAAACAAACAAACCAAAAAAAAAAATCGATAAGGAGAGGAGAGAGAACCCGACCTGGTGGATTGGCGGGTACATGGAATTGGT
Source organism: Magnolia sinica (assembly GCF_029962835.1). NCBI lineage: Eukaryota > Viridiplantae > Streptophyta > Magnoliopsida > Magnoliales > Magnoliaceae > Magnolia > Magnolia sinica. Next base: position 126,228,853 of record NC_080575.1, on the reverse strand, counting down.
GCAAACGGGGCATTCGAGGAGCTCATGTACGCTGGTAGCCGGAGAAATCGCCGACGAGACGCTACTGTTGGTGTTGCTGCTGCCGTTGCTGTGGACCTTTGAGATCTGATGGTAATGCAACTCTTCCTCGTCGATCCCATCCGACGAGGATACGCATTCAATGCTATCCAATTCCATTCATATAAAACCTCCCCAAATCTCCCTCTCTCTCTCTCTCTATCCTTTCTTTGAAATCCGACCTCTCTCTCTTCTTGAAATCAAAGAGAGAGAGAAGATAGACAGAAAGAGAAACGAAGATCAAAAGCAAAGAGGAAGAGGAAGAAGAAGAAGAAGACAGAGGAAGAGATTTTTCTCCTTTCTCTGCCCTGAAAATTTCCGAGTTTTGAGGGGATGATGGAAGGGCTACCGTCGATTTCAAAATACATTATTGTGCGCACCAACTTCCGTGCACACTGAGCGTGGACACCTAGGTACCTCGCGTCAGATAACTACCAGGGTTACTTTCACTGACGTGGGAGACACAATTTAACCTCAATGAAATCCAAACCGTCTATCGAGTACATCATCCATTTTTTATTTTTGATCCCAAAAATCATAATGTTTCAAAATTCATATGGGCCACCCAGAAAGAAAAATCCTAAAACCTCGAAATTCATGTGGTATGTATGCCCCGCCTAAGTATTCGAATACTTTTGATTTTTGAGTATTTATTTCATTCTGATGAGTTACATCAGATGAATGGATTGGATGGCATATAAACACTCCGATAGGCCCTACACAAACCTGATGGTGGGCGTTCAATAGCAAAATTTTCGTACGGTATAGCCTATCTGAATGTTGTATTATCATTACTTTTCTTTTCAACGGTTAAAACTAGGCAGTGTATCTGAAGGACGTGGTGGATCTCATGAAAGTTCCACCCACGTGCCTCTCGATTTGAGAAAGTAACCTCGTAGGAACCTGACGCGGTTCTTTTATTTTTGAGAAATACGTCGATACTCCGGCAAAGTGTGATAGATGATACGCAGGCAGCTACAAATTTCAAAGATACTGCATACGTAGAATGTAAGTAATTCAAAATAAACCATCTAACTTATTTGAATCAGTTTACATGTATCATTGACCAAACTTCACTCTTGTTTAGGTATGTGACTATTGGATTGTAAGAGATTTAATAGACAGTTTATATATATATATATATATATAAAGTCTTATTTTAAAAAACAAGTGTCCAGCAATCATAGGTTGCATTTTTCAACCAATTTGTTTTTTAGATTGTGACTGAACGATAGTGGATTCCGTAATGTTTTTTGGTTTAATATGGGTTAAGTATATATCAGTTGTACCATTTATAAGTGCCTGCGTATGAAGCGTCAAACTCAGCCAGAGTATACAAGTAATTCCCTTGTTTTCTTCAATGATGAAATGGAGCGATGTCCAACGGATTTTAGATGGCGATAGAAGAGTTTGTTTTTCCTCCCTCGCGACTTAATAACTGATAATGTGTCGCCTAATTGGGGCCCACATGATGGCGTATTTAGATGATCGGAACTGTCCACATTATTTATTCTATTATTTAATATAATTTTAGAGAAATTTACATTGAAATAATGATTTTTGTAATGAATTTATGTAGATGATTTTAAAACATCGAAAAGTAATTTTTCAATGGATCAACTAGAACTCAGTAAATAAAATTTTAACATGATAAAAGAAGCATTATTCGACATAATAGCTTATTTAAGATAGTAAGGATAATATGGACGGTTAAAATCATCGGCCTATCCAGCATGTTTGCTCCACTGGAGCTCCGTATGCTGGCGTGTGGAACCTGAGTAGCGACGTAGGCAAAACGAACTCGGTTGAGGAATCTGATGTGAGGAGATGGCAACTTTGTAAATCTACGAAACATAGAAGGACGGAATTTAGACATGAGAAATGATCACATACCGCCTCTAGTACTATATTCCTAAAGTACTGGACCTCTATTCCCTGCCAATGTGTAAAGTCTTTGGAAATCTGAACTGTGAAAACGGTTTGGCTGTTTACTAAATCTTCTCAGATACAAATTGATGATGATCCAAATATTTGGTATGCTACATCATGAAAATAAATAAATGGCCTATGATCTGATCCCACACATGATTTTATCCTAATCGTATATTTTGTCAGCCTTATTTCAAGGATGGTGATCCTCATGCTTGGGCCCACATTTTTCACGGATAGGATTTTCTAATATATCATACATTGTCAGTAAAAATGTGTGTAGTACGTTGAGTTTATGGTACTGACGTGAAGACAGATGCTGATCATTTCAGACATGAGAAATCAAACGCTGTAGAGCCTGGTACAGCCGGAATACGGTACAGCCATCTCTCTACGGATACGGATTGGGTGCTACCCACGCCTGTCACGAGCTCAGCACATGCAGGGCGCTGACGGGCCGACCGTGAGATATGGGTTTTATCCACACCGTCCATCCATTTTTTCATATCATTTTAGATTTTATACCTAAAAATGAGACAGATTCAAGCTTGAATGGACCACACCACTGGAAGCAGTGTTGACAATGAAGCCCACCGTTGAAACCTTCTCATGATGTTTATTTGCAATCAAACCTGTTCATAAGGTTACATAGACCTGGATCAAACATTAACTTAGATCCAAAATGGATGGACGGTATGGATAAAACATATACATCAAGGTGGGGCCCTTGGAGCCCTGCCTTGCCAAGCTAGGACAGGCAAACCCGTAGTTAGGTATCAATCGGGACCGTCCATCTACGTGAGGTCTGATTTGATTTTTTTAACATCGGCCGTACATGATAGATACCACATGGACGGCTCTGATTGAGCAGTTAGAGAAAATAACCAGCGGTCTTCATTTACACGTGTGGTCTGCTTTGATGGGTGAGCTTTCCTTTTTCGTGCCAAATCCATTCATTGGGACCTGCCGTGAAGATACCTTAGGCCAAAAGCTCATATCAGTTCCGGTCATCAAGCGACCAGCACATTTACATTGACGTAGACCAATGATCATTTTTAAACCGTCCATTTTTCTTATAAACGTGATCCTGGCCGTGGCATGTCCAATGTAGGCCCCACCCGATGAGTGAATGGATCTCTTACAGATTGCTAGTTAGCATACAACGTTGTGTACCATCATTTCTCATTTTGAGAAGAATTGTTTGCCGTTTGATTAGAAAGGGAGGTAACCTGATACAGACTATCTCTGCGGCACACGTGGCAGGGCGATTTCTTCGGCCTTTCATCTTGATTTTCTCTGTGGGGGAGTGGATTCAGTCAGAATAGGGTAACATTAAGTTCCACAGCCGTGATACAGCTGCACTTCATTAACGCATGATATCTTTGGTGGGGTGAGGTCCACTAGCTTTCAAAAATCTGTCTCGGCTTTACTCATCTGACCAATGAAATGACATTACATCATGGTCCTGCCTGTGTTACCCTGGCCTGACCGAATCCACTCCCTTTATGTGAGCGCCAAGTGATTTAAAATACATAAATACAATTTACTTTCAGTCGTCTAATCACTGACCTGTGATGCAACGGTGGAAATTGTCTAACGACCAAATATGGACAGTGAGAAAGAAAATAAAGACAGCGGGTCGATTGCATAAAACATAAATCATCCGTGAGATCATTATATTATCTTCTTGTCGAAGGGAGTGATTGTAACATGTGTGAAAAAAATAATTTGAATCCGGGAGAGATATTTCATAGCTCATCTCTCTCTTCTCCAAATTTAATCATTGATATGTTATTTAATTTTAATCTCTTGTCTTATTTGTATTCTTAATTCCTTTTATTTTTCTTTCTAACTCTTTCTCCGTATCTCTTAACTTCACAATGAGTTAAGAAATGTGTTGCACTCCAACTTAAATATTAATCAAAAAACACCATATGTACAATTGGGAGGGAAGATTCATGGAAAAGCAATTTTAATTTGATATCTTTATAATTTTTAATAATCTTAATGTAATATATGACTAGACGGGTACGACGAACAGTTCGGATTAGCCTTTTGGTCATCATATACACTTGAATGGAGATTATCAATTCTTTGCATAAATAGTTTAGTTTCAGCACAAAGAATTGCTCTATATGAATGATGATAGATTTATATTTTTAAGATATATGAGTTATTATCAGTTTTTTGTAAAATTATAATTTAGTTATTTGGTCAATGCAATGAATGTGCCAGATCAGTTATATGATTATTGTGTTGTCAGGTTTTGAAGTGTTCAATAAAGAAAGCTAATATTTTTTGTGTAAGTGATGGTATCACTTGGCATCGAGAGTTGATATGAGCCACCGGTATACGTGTGGCTAGATACACACCATCCATCTAATTTTTAGAAGCAAAATATGCCATGATCTCAAGATTTTGGATGATCTAATCATCCGATGGGCCACCACAATTATAGTATGATATATCTATTACTAATTTTCGAATCATATTGAAACTTTTGAATTTGTGAAATTGGTCAGTTCAAATTGGTTTAAATAATTTATTATTTGAATCAAACTATATCAAAATTTTCAATTGTCTAATCTAATCAATCAAAATTGATAGACCACACTAATATGATCAATAATTTGCTATTTAATTTCAAAATTTGGATATAAATAAATAAATAAATTGTTCAAATTAACAATCTATGAGCCTTATTTGATTATTAACAAATGAGGGGTCAGTAACGAGCATATATCCGTCCATTGTAGTTAGATGGACCTTAAACCCTTAATTAAATAAAATTCTTAATTATATAATCAATTGATTGAAATTGATGAAACATATTAATTTGATAAATCATTTGTTGTTTAATTTTTAAATCCAAATCTAAATTAATCATAACCCTTCGTATCAAGCATTCGGATAGTGAGATCACGTAAGGTGTTTCATCTAAAGTAGACTCTACTATGAAATAATAGGATCAATAATGATATTGTAGATATAAGTTGCTAGGATTTCTTGATACAAATCAATCGTACATCTTGTGGAATCTCTACTATTAGACACGGGTAAATAACCCAACATGTCTCACATTCATAGAAATTAAAATGGAATCGTTTATGTAATTAATCGATTAATGTTTTAATATAACTATTGTTGATTTATTTAACTGTGTCACATTCTAATTCACGTCATCACATTTAATTTCTGTAAAAATAATAGAATCATATGCTTACATTATGAGATAATATAAGTGTTTATGAAATGATGAAATCATACATCATATATCGCATTTGTATATTGCATTGTCGATTATAGGGCCTTTTCTGAAAGAAATTTCAATTATGGTAGAGTGTTACTGAGGATGCATACCTTGTGCTCGAATTTTTTGAGCGTGATAATGATGGATGTGAATTGTGTGGCGAGTCACTAACCATGCTCCAGTGTATTGACTAAACTCTGTGAGGCCCACCATGGTGTATGGGTTTTATCCACTCCATCCATCTGTTTTCCCAACTCATCTCAAGTATGAGCATAAAATTAAAGTGTATCCAAAGCTTAAGTCTATTGCACCATAGGAAGCAATGGGAACGGATGCTTGTTGCTGAAAACTTCTTTAGCCGAAGAAGTTTTTGATGAAGATAATAATTGTGTTTTTCCCTTGTTGAGATTGACAATAACTAAACAACATTATGGGGCCTAGGAAAGTTTCAATGGTGGACACATTATTCCCACTAATGTGGTCTACTTAAGCTTTAAATGTACTTCAATTTGGTGTTTATGCCCTAAAATGAGTTGGAAAGATGGATGGATGGCATTGACAATGACACATACATCATGATGGGCCCCAAGAGTCTACTCACCATGCTATAATGTATTTACTACATAGTCTGCTTCGATTTTGGACAACTTAGATCTCACGCATGTTAATCTCACACATGTTACATTTGACGCGTGTGTAGGAGCATGAAAGCCATGGAAGTGGATTGCCATGTGACCCTCCACATGGGATATCCCTAGCGGCAGGCACAATGGAGTCCACTGTGATGCATTTTTACACACATCATCTATTTGTTTTGGTAGCTCATTTCAAGACCTTAGGTTTAAAATAAGGTAAATCCAAAGCTCAAGTGGACTACACTATAGGAAACCGTCCTAAGTGAATGGCCACCATTAAAATTTGATTAAGGACTATAAAAGTTTGAGATCAAGCTAATATATATTTGTGTTTCACCTCCATCTAATCGTGTGTGTAACATTATTGGTCATTTTGTAGCATGTATTTGGTATGAATTGGGATCTAAATCATAGTCATTGTAGGATATATATGAATTGGAATCAACAATTGCATATGGCGGCCGCAGCTAGAATCTATGTGAATAAAAAACTTGTCCCCACATGGTTGAGATGAATTCTATGACTTATTATTATAAGCAGTCAACTGTGATGTTCTTGTGAAATTCACCCTATTGATCAGGTGGGTCATTCCATTTCAGCCATAGGCCATACAAAATCAACCTAGACCATGATTTAGGTGGACTATATGATTGAAAAACAGTATTTAGGGCATTCCTCTCACAACTATTTCCATTTGCGTGGGCCACTTGAATCATGGACCGGGCTGATTTTTACACCCTATGGCTAAAATGGGATGACTCACTTGGTGATTGGGACAGTTTTTACTTGAATAATATCGCATGACCCACTGAATTTTTAAGTCAAATTTAGGCCATTGTAATGCACATACTCACCATGTAAACCACATGCACATTTTAAATTTCTCATACATGACCTATCGTATTGTTAATGTAAAATCCACCCCGATCACTAGGTGCATCACCTCGTTTGCATTACTTCATTCTAATGCAAGATCCAAAAATCAGCCCAGTCTGTAATTTAAATGACCATATAAAGGGAAACAATAATGATCACCCTCCAAACTATTTACTTTCATGTGGCCCACCTAAATCATAGATGGGCCTCATTTTTTATTCCAAGGCCTAAATATTAGTCTAACATTTAATGGTTGGAGTGGATTTCATATATTCATCATGGTGGGCCATGAAAAATCAAGGGTGGGTGTCACTCTCTCGAGTTGTTTCCCTTCATATGGACCATTTGAATCAAGGATTGGACTGATGTTTAGGCCTTGTGGATAAAATAGAGTGACACACTTGATGATCTAAGTAGATTTCACTTAAACATTATGGCATGACCTACTAATTCTTAAAGTCAAATTGAAATTGATTTTCATAGCAACTTAGAGAGTTGTAACCAGGCTTGAAATCACAGCTCCGCCACAACATTTCAAAATACATGAATCGGTGGTATAGACAGTGGTGGTATACAGCATTCTAAACATACTACTTCTCATTCTTACCTCTGATTACACTAAATTCATATTGACAAACGATCGTTGAATGGCAAATAAACATCACGGTGGCCTAAGGAACTAGGGTTGTCAACAGGTCAGGCTTGGTGTTGGCTTTAGGGGTGTACACAAACCGAGCTAGCTCGCTCGACTCGACTCGAAAAGGCTTGATTTGACTTGGTTCGAAGCTAAGTTCGAGCAGGCCCCACTTCGACTCGACTCGGATCGAATCCACCTTGAATCGATTACTTTGCCTTGATGTTGCTCACCAACTGTTTGATAAAAATGACTCAACGAAATGCGACTGGTGGCAAGGAAAGTATGTACATGAAACAAATACCATTTTTTTCTTTGTTTTTCTTGATTTTTATGTTACTTAGAAGGTATTTGACAAAATACCTGTAAAATCATTGCTTCTGTTTGAAAAACGGTGGGATTTTGAAATTGCAGTTCAGGTGTTTGCGGAAATGCCTCAATGGCGAACTCGGCTCGATCTTGGCTTAAACTCGGCCCGAGCTGGCCCGAGCTTTTCATCGAACCGAGCTGGGTTGGCGAGTCAAGCTCGAGGACTAAGCTGAGCCGAGTTCGAGCTGAGGTCCGCCAGTGGCCGAGCCGAGTTCAAGCTGAGGCCAGCTCAACTGGTTTGACTCGATGTACACCCCTAGTTGGCTTTAGCCCAGATTTTGAATTGTTCTGGGATGACCCTATCAAAATTTAGATTTTGCTGGTCCGAGCATGGCCCATTGACATCCCTGCTAGGAAGGTTTCAACAACGAGTGTCGATACTATTTTAATGTTGTCTCCTTAAGCTTTGGTTCTGCTTCATTTTTGAGCTTTTGCGTCTATACTTTTTCCTGTAATGTGGTCCACTTAACCTTTGGATCTGCTTCATTTTTTAGCCTCGGCATCTATACTATTTCCTATGATGTGGTCCACTTAACCTTTGGATCTGCTTCATTTTTGGGCTTCTGCTCTGAAATGAGGGGGCAAAACAGATGGACAACTTGGATGTAAAACGCATACATCACGGCCGGAATCGGCTTCCGGAAGTAGGAAACATCACCATCACTCTTTGAGGAAAGGAGGATGGACTGATCCTAGCATAAAGATGACTTGGGTAAAACGTTTCTTTAACATAAAGTGCAATTAGAGGCAATTAGAGATGTATAAGAACAGATGGAATCCTCTGCAACACCTGTTTTACGCGATAAGAGAACACCAGAGCTCCGTGGGCCCACTCACCTTGTTGTTTGTTTCACACCCACTCGGTCCATCAGGTGCGCCCCACGACGTCGAGTCATGGAGTAAACAAAATGCCCCCTTATACAATTCACTTGAGCTACACCACAGGGAATAATGGCAAGGAGACACCAACAATTGTGTGTGGGGCCCACCATTGTATTTATTTTCCATCCAGACCATTCATCAGATTCCCTCACCAGGATGAACAGAAAATGGAAAACTCAGACTGATATAAGATTCAGAGGGCCACTATGCGTGTACTCATAAGTTTTAAGCGTGACTTTGCATTGTTTCTTGTGATATGGCCCACCTTAGTTTTGAATATGGATAATATTTAGGATGTACAGTGAAAATTAGAAGGAATACACGATGGACGAAGTGGATGCGACATTTACAACAGGGTGCGCCATAAAGATCTTGGGTGTTTGACATGCCTCAAAAAACAGGTGCTGTAGAAGATTCCTGTCTTAGAATAAGGAAAGATATTTCAGTCATGGTCACAGAGAGCGACGGCAAAATAAAAGAAAGAAGTCCCTATGCAGTCCACGTGGAAGGGTGATTTATCATTTCAGGCCATCCATCAGCAAGTGGTTCAAAATACTCATGGATCAGATGATCCCATCCTTCTGATGGGTGGACATCAAAGAGAATCTAAAAAACGGTCATGGTAGTTATCCTTTTTCAAACCATAAATGGTACTAGTGGGGCTCACCTTTCAACAGCTAGTCATTGATCTAGTGGGCCTCACCTGGAAACTGTTGGATATTATACAGATTAATATAATTTCTGTATAATATGGAAATCGAAAAATCACTATGATCAAAACTAAGGACAGGCTGAAGCACGTTTGAAACGCTGTCCGTAAAGTGTTATTTGCCCCTATTCAAGTGAATTGAGTATGCTGATAGGTTACAGGCAAACCACTTCTAGGATACGATGAGCCTGGTGTGGGTCTGCGTTCAGCAAACACGAAAGCCCACTAAATAGAACTTTATTACACAATCTTGTAGAAATACAAAAGAAAAAATCCCAAAAGAAAAGAGAGAAGAAGAATATTTGATTTAGATCACTGCACTTGGTCAGTTCTTCAGCCACTGGTTCAGTTGAACTGTTTTAGACCACACTGTTGGTCTGTTCTTCAAGCAAAGATTTAATCCTTGGTGTCTTGCTGGAATCACTGGAGTATAGGAGAGGAGAAGTGGGCTATCTCAGTTCATATGGGTCTACTGGAGTGGGTTGAGAAATTATTTGGAAACCCATCCAGGCCCTCTTTTTATAGGCTATTATGGCTGGGGGTTTCAGGGAATTAAATCCCATAACCGTTTTTAACTAGCCATTTTATGGCCGTTTTCTAACTGTTGTGCATGGGCCATTAACCTGCTGCATGCTGACTATTGTGAGACAGCATCTAGCCATTTTCTAGCTGTTGGGCTAGCTATGCAACAGTTACTGCTGGACCCTGTACTAATGACACAGCTGTTGCACATCTGCTGCAACAACTCTTTTTTCAGCTCTCTATATATACTGGAGGACTCTCATTCAGTCCTCTAGTCTCCCCTTCATCCAGCTATTTGCCTTAGACACTTAGTCGCACATGTCTCGCTTCGGTTCGCTCAAGGTTGCGAAGGAGCGACCCTCTGCGACATGATGCGGACGTGCGAAGTGCAAAGTGCGCCACTAGCGCCTCTACAGCCACACTACCTCACATGCCCATGCCCACGCCCTCGCACCGAGCCCCTGACTGTAACCGTGACCGAAACCGAGCGCAAGCGCGCGCGAACACGCAAGTCCCATGGTCAACATACTAGGTAAGCAAATATTATAGTACTCCAACACTTTCATTTAAACTACCTTTTCTTCTCTGCCTTTTTCAATGTGAGTTATTCCTAAAAACCACAAAAAGGTGTTTTTCAAACACTTATATATATATATATATTATTTTTTTATTTTAAAATATATATTTATAAAATCAATATTTTGCAACAATCCCCCACTTGATTTTTTTTAAAAAAAATATTTTCTCGGTTAAACATTTCTGCCAGAATAATCAGATTATATGCATAAAGAAAGATATCTTTCGATTTTAATCTTTCCTAAGTGTAAGTATCTCAAAACTCTGTCGAAATGACTGGTAGTCGTAGTGTTGAACCAGTTATTCCTAGATAACAGAGTTGGAGAAACCATAATGTATTCGCTATGTGTTTGTTAGAATTCCGACAATCTTGCTTAGCACAATTAATGACCATGTACTTATCCTATTTCGTGAACGATCTCGAGAGAAACTCCTAACTCTCATGAGAGACGGCACAATCTCTATGTTCATATAGGTGAAATTCTTACAGTGTTTCCGTTACTATAAGACACTTGTCCTATAGACTGAATTTCATTAAGAGTTCTAAAACTTAACCCTCTTTCGTAACGCTCAACACTCTATTATGGATGAGGTTGTATAATTTAGTGTTGAAAAACTTTCCATATATTAATGACTTGTTCTTACCCATTGAACCCAAAATTAGAGATTTTCTAATTTTATGTTGGGTTACCATCATTGGTGGAGCTTTGGTTGAAGAGTTTCAACCTCATCCCTCTAGATGTAGCATTTACTACCTCTCTCGGTAGAGGTTTAGTAAAAGGGTCTGTCAGGTTATTGCTTGATTTCACATAGGAACTAACAATGATTCCATCTTGAATCAATTCTCTAACATAATCATGTCGAAGACTGATATGTCTAAACTTACCATTATAAGTGCCGCTATAGACTCTAGCTAATGTGGCTTCACTATCACAATGTAGTGACACAACCGATATAGGCTTTACACAGAAAGAGATTTCTAATAGAAGATCCCTTAGCCACTCAGCCTCTTTGTCTGTTGCAGCCAGGGCTATGAATTCAGACTCCATAATCGAGTGTGTTATGCAAGTCTGTTTTTTTGGATCCCCAAGATACAGCTGCACCTCCTAGGGTGAATACCTACCCTGTAATATACTTGTTGTCCCCTACACTTGATATCCAACTCGTATCGGTATATCTTTCCAATACGGCAGGAAACTCTGAATAAAATAGGCATAAGTCTTTGGTTGCTTTTAAGTAACCAAGGACTTTACTGATTGCATTCCAGTGTTCAGTACTGGGGTTACTAGTAAACCTACTAAGTTTACTCATAGCATATGCGATATCAGGTCTAGTGTATTGCATAGCATACATAAGACTCCCTATAACACTTACATATTTTAATTGTGTAACTGTTTTTTCAGTATTTTCTTTTAGTTTGATACTTGGATCAAATGGGGTTTTTGCTTCCTTTATATTCAGATGGTTAAACTTGTTTAGTATTTTCTCAATATAATGAAATTGACATAAAGCATAACCCCCACAATATTTTTTAACTTTGATGCCTAGGATGGTATCAACTTGTCAAAGACCCTTAATTTTAAATATGGAAGATAGAAACCTCTTTGTTTCAGTCATACTTTCCATTTTATTACTTATTATTAACCTGTCATCAACATACAGACAAATAATAACGATACTACTACCATCTACTTTAGAATATATGCATTTGTCAGCTACACTATGCATAAAACCATGAGATAATATTTTAGAATCAAACTTCTCATGCCATTGTTTTAATGCTAGTTTTAATCCATACAAAGATTTGACTAATCTAAATACTTTGTTTTCATTTCCTAGTAGAATAAAACCTTTAGGTTGTTCCATGTATACCTCCTCATTGAGGTCACCATTCAGGAATGCAGTCTTTACATCCATTTCATGGATGTAAAGATGATGTATAGAAGCTAGCGCAAATAATATCCTAATGGATGTTATTTTAGTTACAGGTGAGTATGTGTCAAAGTAATTTATCTATTCTTTTTGTCTAAAATCCTTAGCTACTAGTCGAGCTTTAAAGGTTTGGATAGTCCCATCAGTGTGATATTTCTTCTTAAATACCCACTTACAACCTATGGGTCTAGAACCTGGAGGTAAGTTTACTAGTTCCCATGTTTGATTTGACAGTATGGATTCCATTTCATCGTTTATAGATTCTTTCCAGAAAGCTAAGTCTCTAGAGGATACAGCCCCTTTATATGTTTTAGGATCATCTTCTATAGTCATCACTATAGGTATTTTTCTTATAACATTTTCTCTATCTCCTTCTACAATATGGAAAATAATGCGTTGTGAGTCTATGTAGTTATCTCTTAGACTCTTCTCTATTCTCGTCCTTTGACTCTTACGAGTTTCAACAAGAGCTTTCATTATCTGTGGAGCTGTGCTATCTAGTTCTCTATTAGGAGTTTGGATTTCATTATCCTTTGACTCCAAGGATAGTGAGTTCTCAAATAACTCAACGTCTCTTGATTCTATTATTGTATTAGACTCTATGTCTAGTAGTTTATAAGCTTTACTATGATGTGCATACCCTACGAAGGCGCACTTAATAGCTCTTGGTCCTTAGTTCTTTTTGGATCAGGGGTTTTGCAATATGCAAGACACCTCCACACTTTTAGATATCCTATGTTAGGTTTTTCACTTTTTCATGTTTCATATGGAGATATTTTATATTTTTTAGACGAAGTTCTGTTTAGAATATGACATGCTGCAAGGAGTGTCTCACTCCATAGACTTAGTGACAACTTTGCTCTTATCAACATTAAGTTGACCATTTCTACTAATGTTTTATTCTTCCTTTCAGCTATTCCATTTTGATAAGGTATGTATGGTGCTGTACATTGATGTATCAGTCCATGTTCTTCACAGAAGTTATCGAATTCATTTGAGAAGTATTCTCCTCCTCTATCGCTACGGAGAATTTTTTATTTTCTTATTTAGTTGATTCTCTACTTCTGCTTTATATATTTTAAACATTTTCAATGCTTCATCTTTGCTCTTTAACAGATAAACATATACATATTTAGAATAATCATCTATAAAGGTTATGAAGTACCGTTTACCTCCACGAGTAAGAATGTCGTTTAACTCACAGATATCACTGTGCACAAGATCCAATACTTGAGACGATCTTTCAACACTTGGAAAAGGTTTCTTCGTCATTTTGGATGGTGTGCACACTTCACATTTATTGGTTTCATTATCTGTGTATGAGATTAAACCATTCTTAGGTATGAACTTCTAAGTACTATACCCTATATGGGCTAGTCTATCATGCCATAGTCCAACGGATTCAACCATATACGTAGAAGTGCTACTTTCATTTAGAGAAAACTTGACCATTCCATTACAAGCATATCCCTTTCTGACAAAATTCTCATTTTTTGACAGAATCAGTTTACCTGACTCGTACACCACCCTTATACCTGGTTTACCTAGAAGATCCACAAAAACTAAGTTTCGCCTCATGTTTGGGACGAGTAGTACATTAGTCAGAATCACTTTCTTCCCAGAGGTGAATATCAATTCGACAATTCCTTTGCCGATGACCTTCGATCGGACTTCATTACCCATTTGGACTTCTTGACCATCGGTCAATTCCTCATAGGTTTTGAAAGCTGATTTGTCGTAACACACATGTACTGTAGCGACAGTATCATACCACTAACCTGAAACTTTGTCTTGGATGATATTCACCTCAGTGATCATTGCCACAATATCACATTCTTCTACTGCATTTGCCTCTTTTTTAGATTTGCGATATCGGCATACTCGAGTATAGTGCCCGATTTTTCCACAGACATGGCATGGGCCTTTGAACTTTCCGTTCTTCTTTTGGGCATTTTTCTTGAATTTTCCTTTATTGGGTTTCAGGGAATCGTTCTTCTCGAGATTCTTGTTATTAGTGTTCTCTACTACATATACCTTGGACGAGGCATTCCCGTTATCATTTTTTCTGTCGCGGTTACGGGATTCTTTCTCAATTTTGAGATATTTCTGGATTTGTTCCAGTGTGTAGTCATTAGTTTTATGCAGCAACTTCTTTCTATAGTCTTTCCACATCGGTGACAATTTGACGATTATAGCCCCGACTTGGAATGATTTAGGAAGATCAATTTTAATTGCTTTGATTTTGTTAACTATTAGCTATAGTTCTTGGATTTGGGGCAGCAACGGTTTGTTATCTACCATGTTGAAGTAAAAATACTTGGCGATGAGGAATTTGTTGGTACCTTCTTCTTTGGCCTTGTATTTGAACTCCAGAGCGGTCCAGATCTCCTTTGCTGATGATGTCTATTCGTATAGATCGTACAGTCGGTCGCAGAGTGCGTTCAGAATGTGTCCTCAACACAAGAGTTCGTCTTCGGCTCGTTTGGTGCGGGCAGCCTCCTGTTCAGGTGTGTCTGTGTCGGATGCTTCAAGTAGTGCTTGCAGATTTGGATTTAAAATGTAATAGATTTTCAGCACCGTCAGAAGAAATTTCAGCTTGTCTTGTCATCTCATAAAATTGGTTCCATCGAACTGATCGAAACGTATCAAGTCCTGATTCATCAACTTGATGGATGAAACATTAACGGCTTCCATCAAATAACACTTTAAGATTGTTGAATATTATACAGATTAATTAATTTCTGTATAATATGGAAATCGAAAAATCACGATGATCAAAACTAAGGACAGGCTGAAGCACATCTGAAACACTGTCCTTAAAGTGTTATTTGCCCCTACTCAAGTGAATTGAGTATGCTGATAGGTTACAGGCAAACCACTTCTAGGATATGTAAGCCTGGTGTGGGTCTGCGTTCAACAAACACGAAGGCCCACCTATTGGAACTCTATTACACAATCTGGTAGAAATACAAAAGAAAAAATTCCAAAAGAAAAGAGAGAGAAGAATATTTGATTTAGACCACTGCACTTGGTCAGTTCTTCAGCCACTGGTTCAGTTGAACCGTTCTAGACCACACTGTTGGTCTGTTCTTCAAGCAAATATTTAATCTTTATTGTCTTACTGGAATCACTGGAGTATAAGAGAGGAGTAGTGGGCTATTTCAGTTCGTATGGGTCTGCTGGAGTAGGTTGAGAGATTGTTTGAAAACCCATCCAGACCCTCCTTTTATAGGCTATTGTGACTGGGGGTTATGCTTCAGGGAATTAAATCTCATAACCGTTTTCTAGCTGTTGGAGAAAACTAGCCGTTTTATGGCCATTTTCTGACTGTTGTGCATGGGCCATTAACCTGCTGCATGCTGACTATTGTGAGACAACGGGTAGCCATTTTCTAGCTGTTGGGCTAGCCATGCAGCAATTATTGCTGGACCCTGTACTAATGGCACAGCTGTTACAGAGCTGCTGCAATAGCTCTTTTTTCAGTTCTCTATATATACTGGAGGACTCTCATTTAGTCCTCTAGTCTCCCCTTCATCCAGTCATCCGCCTTAGCCACTTAGTCCCACAGCGACGTGCAAAGTGCAAAGTGCAACACTAGCGCCTCTACAGCCACACTGCTTTACATGCCCACGCCCTTGCACCGAGCCTATGCCCAAGCCCGAGCTGAGCGCGATGCACGAGAACACCCAAGTCCCATGGTCAACGGACTAGGTAAGCAAATATTATAGTACTCCAACACTTTCATTTAAACCACTTTTTCTTCTCTGTTTTTTCCAACATGGGACTATTCCCAAAAACCTACAAAAAAGTATTTTTCAAACACTTATATATATATATATATATATATTATTTTTTATTTTAAAATATATATTTATAAAATCAATATTTTGCAACAGGAACGGGTCCTAATATCTCCTGCGCAAACCATATGATGATTTTGGGTATCTCCCATCCATTGTGGGGCCATCGTATGGTCTGGCCCTGGTCACTGGGTGGGCCCCACATGAACTATTTGCTGAGGGCTGAACAGACGCTCGATCTTGTAGTTCCTGGAAGAAATATGGTCATCTGCCTGCGCGTAAATGGCTATGGGTTGTTGGTGATCTCTCCCTATCAATCAACACATCATTTTAAGTCACAGATGTCTTAGTTGCAGTGGGCCACTCGAAATTGCAACAGGTTAATCTGAGCTGTTCCGAACTCGATTCTTGTGATGATACATGACAGCTCAGGTACGAATCTTTATCTCCCGCTCAACTCCATGTGCCACTCGTGCAGAAGACCCCAACCCTGAAAAATATAAAATACGAACCGCGCTACGATGTCAGTTGAGCTACTTCATCTAAAGCAGTGGACAGACGTTGACCTAAGCCGGTGCACGTGCGTGGCTCACCAAACGAGTCGATTAGTGAGATTTTCACCTGAGGGGATTTTTATTGTGTGGCCCACTTTTGCACGGATGTTCTGTACAGGCAGTGCTGTACACCAAAGTCCATGCTTGTTTCAAAACAAGGAGTGGTCCACCTATTTTTGGACCGGAGTTGTCCACAACATTTGTTATAGAAGGTGGGTGTAGGCCGAAGCTCTGTGGAGCCCACCACTCAATATGTAAGATCCACTCCATCCATCAGGTAAGGACTCTTGTGTTACATGAACATATGTATCAGCTTGATAGAAAACTTAGATGTGCCACACCAATAGAAACAAGATAAAATTGTTCCAACAACCTCTAAAACCCCATGTGAATTGTGAATTAGGCGGTCCAATTACAGAACCAGTTCTTATTACGCACCTGGTCTAGATTGGCAACTTGTTCTGATCCAAAGTGGCTGGCCGGCTTATAAAGTCTCGGTTTCAAAACATTGGTTCGTGTGCAAACTTGTCTTTGACCATATCTCAGTTTTTTTTTCAAGTTTATACAACAAATGGCCAATATTTTTATACGCATGAGTTTTATTTATTTATTTTTCTTTTTCAACTTGTGTTTGGCTTAATTCAGGCCATCTCTGTCTATTGTTTCCCAGCATAGATTCAACAATTGAAGGCCTGCGATTATTGAACTATGGGCCCACTTTTCATCATTATTTGTTACATGCTGATTGGCTTAAAAAATACGGTGGAATTTAAAATTGGGAAATCCTAAGGCCCTGGCGTGGTGTGGTGCACCTGAGATTTGTACCTCTCTTATTCTTAGGCTTATGCCATGAAATTAGTTGGTAGAATGGATGGAACGCTTAGATATACAACACATACATCCAGGTGGGTCCCCCACAGTCAGGGCATCGGTTATTCCGGGTCCCAGCCAAGTCGTGCATATGCATGTTTTTGACGGGTCATGGATTGGTTGGGTGGAGTCTACTGAATAGTGGTTTCAAGATGATGATTGGACTGTTTTTAGTCCACTTGATCTTGATTGTCATTGAAAAAAAAAAATAATTTATTTTCTTAAAATTTAATTTTTTAATTTTTCCTTATGCCCTTGAACGGATGGTTACAATCGTCTCAATTGCATGATTTTTAGAACCAACCAATAACATTCCTATCATGATGATCGTTCAACCGTCGTGATTGATGGATCATCTATGGTTTTAAAGAAACACTTTTATAGGACTATCCTAACCATGAAAACCAAATGGCTAAGGTTGCCACTGGGTGCTGATATTTGATGTAACCAAACATGACCTAAAGTAGAAAAGAATATTTCCATACTGTATTTGGCGCAACCGAATGCACCCTAAGAACTTACAATAGAACTCGAGCTTAACCCAGTGCACCCTTATGCAGATTAGGTGGGGTTGCCCACACAAACCGCAGCTGTGATAGGCTTACCATGATGTATGTGTTTTATACCCACATCGTTCATACATTTTTCTAATTCATTTTCCAGCATTTTCCAGCAGAAGTAGATATACCACGAGAAAAGGTGGATATAATAATACCCATCATTCAAATTTTCTTAAGGCCTATGGTAATGTTTATTTTCCATAATATTTATTTGACATAACCTATTGATAATGACACCGCGGTTTAGATGGAGGAAAAATATAAATATTACTTTTATACGTCCAGGAAGTTTTTAACATTGAGAGTTCAAGCACTAATATTTTCTGAGTAGATTCTACTCTATTTTTTGTGTTCATGCCTTCAAAAAAAGGTGACAAAAACGGATGGGTGATATAAAACACATTCATCAAGGTGGTCTACAGTCTCCAACCCATCACCACAGTCTCCTGGGGTGGTGTGGGCAGCACCACCTGATCCACGTCTAATGCAAAGTCAGGATTAGATCTGTTGGGACCACAGGCGGTAAATCTAATCAATCTCGTTAGTGGGCCCGTAACGAGGTGGATCTGTCCGCAACATCTTTTCCCTCACAAGATGAACGTATCCAGCATATTGGGGGGCCACGAATGGAAGATCATGGACGCTGGTCCACATTTAATAGTGAATTGGAATGTTATAATCATCTAAAGAGATAGGCCTTTTTGCATCTCCCTACCATAGCCCCACCAAATGAACAGCGTGGATCCCTAAACGGTGGGCCAGCAACTTGCTATTGAACGTTATATATTTCCTCTACCGAGCTTGCTACGGCTTAAGGTAAATTGCCGCGAGTTGGATTATAATCACGGTCTGGGCAACCAGTGCTACATTCCCGTTGATGTCTTAGATCACTGGGGTTCATCAATCATCACATGGGCTCTCACCTTCCATCTTCCCAATCCCAGATGGGCACGGCTTCAATGGATTCCTGTGGAGCCCCCCTTGATCTATATTATTTAGATCCATGCCATCCATCTGTGTTAACACCTCAATTTTGGCAGTGATACCAAAAAATGAAGCAGATCCGAATATAAGGTGGACCACACCACAGAAATTAGTGATTAAATACTCACCATTAAAAACTTCTTTGGGGCCACCAGAATTTTTATTTACCATCCAACCTGTTGATAAGGTCACAAAGACGTGCATGAAGGGATCACACAAATATCAACTTGATCCAAAACTATTGCGGCTCACAATAAGTTTTTAATTGTTGATCACCACTGTTTCCTGTGGTGTGATCCACCTGAAATTTTTATCTGCTTTATTTTTGTATTCATGTCATAAAATAATTTTTCAAAACGGATGGACAGAGTGGATGCAAGGTATATGTATCAAGGTGGGCCCCACGTTCAGGGATCCACCGAATTTGCAGCCTCCCAAATAAGCCGATGCACGCTCGTACGTTGGCTTCACACGCATACGGAGGCAGCAAAGGTTCAAAAGTCGAGCAACGATCCACATTGATCGCACGCCTACTGAACTAGCTGTTATTTCATACTTGGGCCAGATCTGTCCACCCGATGAACGTCTCACAACTAGGGTTGTACACGAGTTAAGCTAGTTCGAAAAGCTCGCTTGACTCGGCTCAACTCAGCTTGGATTGACTCGGCTTGAAAGGTTAACTCAAGGCGAGTCAAGCTTGTTTACTAAAACTTGAGTTGAGTTCAGGCAAGTTCAACCATAGTGTATATTAATTTTACTTGACTCGAGCCTGAAGCTCAACTCAGCTTGAGTAATATATTTTAATTATATATATATATATATATATATATATATATAAGTTTTTAAAAAAAAAAGTTAAAACTTAAAAGTTTTTATTAAAAAATTTTACTTGATCTTACCTATTCCCATTCCCTCTTTTTCTTTCCCTTACCCTGTTGAGATAAACTCGACTCAACTTGAACCGCCGGCTCAACTCGAACTGGACTCAAAGGCTTTTGCAAACAAGCCAAGTTTCAACGTTGTGCTCGAGGGCGAGCTCGAGTATAGCATGGACGTGTCAGGCCGAGCTTGGCCCACCTCGACTCGATGTACAGCCCTGCCACAACTCGCTCCCCGGTGCCACGCTGGCACCTGTGCCTGCGAGTAGGGTTCTTATCCTACCCGCACGGACTGGCTTTCCCCATCCCCCTTCATCTGCAAACAAAACCCCGCCTAAACCCCAATTCCGGATAAAACATCTATGCTCCGATCTCTGTATCTCCTCTCCTCTCCTCTCCCAATCTCTTCCCCTCCATAAAACCCTAGAAATGCTTTCAAAACCCTAATTCCAAAAATCGCATTCTAAATTCCTCGGGATGAACGCCACTGACATCCTTCTCTCATACAACACTCCCCATCACCGTCCTCCAATCCACAATCTCCCCTCAATTCCCCTTCACAAACCCTCAAAACGCTTCAATTTCAATCCAAACCTCCGAAAAGGATCTCACCGTTCTCGATCTCTTGGCACCTTTCCACGTGACTCCGCTTCCGATCCGGTCCCGAAATCTGACTCGCACGACGATTTCGTATCTAGGGTTCTGAGGGAAAACCCTAGCGAGGTCGAGCCACGCTATCTCGTCGGGAGCCGGTTCTACACTCTCAGAGAGAAGGAGAATCTCAACCAGGCTGCTGACAGTGGAATCTTTCAGCTTGCAAAGAAATTGTCTGATATATGGGGAATTAAGAGGAAGGGAGATGTGGTCGGGGGTCAGACAGGGGTACCGTCTGATCCGGTGTATTTGAAGGATATCCTTAGAGAGTTTAAGGGGAAGCTTTATGTTCCGGAGGAGGGTTTTCAGGGTGCGTTTATCAGAAGAGGAAGAATTTGATCATAATTTGCAGGAATTGCCGAAGATGAGTTTCGAGGATTTCCAGAAAGCCTGGAAGAGTGATAAGATCAAGCTGTTGACTTCAAAATCGGTGGCTGGGGTTGATTCCGATTATGGTTACCGCAATTTTGTCGTGGATTTGAAAGAAATTCCAGGCGACAAGCAGTTGCAGAGAACCAAGTGGTGAATGTCAATTTCCTTAATCATTGCCTTTATTTTTCCCATTGGAGGAAACATATACAATGTTTGGATTGGTCGAGCCAAATGATTTTGTTTTGCTTGGCACATAGACTTAAATCTCTGGCTTGCTTCTGCTGATCCATGCTTTTCGTATGGTGGGCTCTTTTGTGAACTGTTCCTTCCCCAAAAATGTAGCCCATTGGAAAATTCTAGCTGTACAATTGGGGTGTGTGCGCACTTCTTGCAAATTCCACTTTCAGCAGCCAATCAGACAGTTAAAAGTTGTTGATCTGACAAGACGAACTGCCTGGGCTGTTGTTGGGCCGGTTGACCAGATGGTTCAATGCTATACCAAACTGGTTTTTAGTGATCTAACTTCTTTGCTGGGTAGACTGTCTGGCCCACTCCAGGTCGAGCAGAAATGTCAGTTTAGTGCCTCTCTTGTTGAGCTCTTTTCTTCTTGAAAAATCAAGGACGTATATTTAGGTCCTGCAAATTACATCTTGTGTCAGGGCGATGAACTTAACCGAGAATCAATCACAAACCCTCTTGGAGGAATACAGGGGCCCACAGTATGAAATTGAGAAGCATACTACGGTAATGTATTTCTGCTTCTCTGTTGTGAAATAAGTGTATGTGTTCTTGTTTCTCTAGTTATTTTTAGTTAATCATGCTGTCTAATTAAACTATTTTGGACAGAACTCGTTCATTCGGTGGATTGCTCTTTTTGGTTGGTGTTCATTCATTATATTGTTTTTGATAGGTAATATGGGCTTGAATCCATGACCTCTATGTTGAAATGCTCTTTCTCTACTACTGAGACATGGGCTTGAACCCTCCATTCCAAAAAAAAAATTTGGAAGGCAATGATAATTTTATTGAAAAAGAGCGCTGAGATGGTGCCAAAAAGTCAACCCAAAGATAGAAAAATTAACATCCTTCAAAACATCCATACGAAAGGGCTATACCACAAGATATAACACCCTACTAGAAACCCACTCCATTGCATCACTTTCATTTTGAGAGCATCTTCCATTCCCCTTCTCCCAAATCGACCATAGGACAACCAAGAGACTCAACTTCCAAACAACCCTTTGCTTGCTTCTTCAACCTCAGTCTATGCCATGCCAGAAGAAGACCCCCGATTGAGTCCAACATTGACCAAGGCACATTGAAGCTCCTTAGAAGGCCATACCACATTTGCCCTGTGAATGGGCAATGAATGAAAATATGATCGATTGATTGGCACTCATCTTGTACAAAAGACACATGCTAGGGATAATCATTGACCATTTTTTAAGATTATCAATGGTCAAGACCCTTCCCCCTCCCACTAGCCACCTAAAGGCTGCGACCCGGGAGGGCACCATACACCAAACCACTGTGAAGCTCAAATAATATAATACGAGCGAACTGAGAAATGCCCCGACTCACCTTTCAGCCAGATCATCATATCCGAGTCACCACTCAGCGAGCAACATAATTGGAGGTGATCCAGGAGCGAGACATACTCCATCTCATCGTTAAGGATGTACCTTTGGCAAGGGGGCAACCAAACTACTCTCCACACCAAGAGAAGCATTTAGAAATCAAAACATTAAGTCAGGTTATTCTTGGAAATACATTTTGCAAGGTGGTTTCCTGGACCCAAACATCTTTCAAAAAATCTGACCCAGAGAGAATTTGATGCCCTTAATGAACTTCGGCTTTAAAAAGATTGCTCCTTTCTAGATTGCAAATTCCCTACAGAAAGGAGAATCCCCAGTTCACCAACCCTTATCTTGGCACATGTACTTGCTAGCTATTATCTCTCCACAAGGCATCCTCTTCCACCCCAAATTTCCATAGCCACTTTCCCAGCAACTTGAGGTTCATAGCCTCTAGGTCCTTGATGCTTGCTCCTTCTTCTTCACGAGACTTGCACACCTCACCCCATCCGAACAAGCAACATGTGGAATTTTTTCTTCTTTTTTAACCCCTGCCATAAGAAATCATGCCTTAATCTTTCCAACCTTACCAACACAAACTCTGAGCATCTAATGAAGACATGAAGTATAGGGGCTATGTTGCTTTGATTAGAGTAGCTGGTCTCCAAATGACAAATAATCAACTCTTCTACCTTTATAGTTTCCTTTCGAACATTCCCACTACTTTGTCTCACAATTGTTTGGCCAATTTCTCAATGCAAGGGGGTAACTCAAGGTATGCTGAGGGTAAAAAACTCGCCGCACCACCAAAGATCCTTGCCAATTGCTCAACCTCACCCATAGGCATATGAGCTCCTAGTATTTCACTCTTGGTGATGTTGACTCTCAAGCCCGACCCCACTTCAAAATACTTGATAAGCATTCTCAACTTATCCACCATAATTGCCTGCGTATGAAGCGGCATACTCAGCCAGAGTATGCAAGTACTTCCCTTATTTTCTTCAATAGAAAAATGGAGCGATATCCAACGGATTTTAGATGGCTATAGAAGAGTTTGTTTTTCCTCCGATCGCGACCTGGTATCTGAGAATGTGTCTCTCAATTGGGGCTCACATGATGGCGTATTTCGATGATCGGAACTGTCTACATTATTTATTATATTATTTAATATAATTTGACAGAAATTTACAGTGAAATAATGATTTTGAGAATGACCTTATGTAGATTATGTTAAAACATTGAAAAGAAAATTTTCAATGGATCAAATTGAACTCATTAAATAAAAGGTTAAGATCATAAAAAAAGCATTATTCTGATAGAATAGCTTATTTAAGATAGTAAGGATAATATGGACGGTTAAAATCACCGGCCTATCCCAGCATTTATGCTCCATTGGAGCGACGTATGCTGGCGTGTGGAACCTGAGTAGCGAGGTAGGCAAAACGAACTCAGTTGAGGAATCTGATGTGAGGAGATGGCAACTCTGTAAATGTACTAAACATAGAAGGATGGAATTTAGACATGAGAAATGATCACATACCGCCTCTAGTATTATATTCTTAAAGTACTAGACCTCTAATCCCTGCCAATGTGTAAAGTCTTTGGAAATCTGAACTGTGAAAACGGTTTGGTTGTTTACTAAATCTTCTCGGATACAAATTAATGACGATCCAAATATTTGATATGCGACGCCATAAAAGTAAATAAATGGCCTATGATCTGATCCCACACATGATTTTAGCCTAATCGTATATTTTGTCAGCCTTATTTCAAGGCTGGTGATTTTCATGCTTGGGCCCACATTACTCACGGATAGGATTTTCTAATATGTCATACAATGTCAGTAAAAATGTGTGTAGTACGTTGAGTTTTTATGGTACTGACGTGAAGACAGATCCTGATCATTTCAGACATGAGAAATGAGAATTTTACGGCCTTACGATACCACCTTTTATCCAGCGGTTTTTATGAAGTAATACGAACTTAACATACTAATGTAGGGGCATTTTCACACTGGGCTTGAGTGGGATCGCTTGTGGGATGCAGGGGCACACTCGGGGTGGGTATGGCCCACGGAGGAGGTCTCGTGTTCGAGACTCCTCACTAGGGGTGATTAATGCGCATTTCACACCGGGCTCGAGTGGGGTAGCCCGTGTGATGCGGGGACACACTCGGGGTGGGCGGCCTATGTGATTTGGGGCCCACGAAGGGGGTTCGGCCAAGGTCTTAAAACCCATGATATGTGGGGCCTGGGTTATGAGATAAAAAGATTAATTCGTCGTACTCTAACAGTTCGAGCTTTTAGAGCAAGTGGTTAATTGTCCTACATCACATACGAACTTAAACATGCTCGTACGGACAACGAATTTGAGGACGAAAATACCTCTCCTTTCACTGCCGTTACTTTCACTCACGTTGCTTTCACCCCCTTTCCACTAAGAAATACAAAAAACCCATTTTCTCCGGCATGAAAATCCCTCCACTGGATCGGACCATTCTCCCGTTGGATTGCATCCTCTCCATACATTAGCATTTCCTCATATTTCGAAAATTGCCGGTCCACCGAAGAAAGCACGCACCATAGGTATATTTTCATATATTGCCTGTTGGATGAAGCTTGCATCTGGGCCTTTGGTTCATCTATGTATACATCATCCAATGAACATGATGGATTACAAATAAAACATCATTGTGAGGCGTAGCAAGCGAAATCGGATTTTGGGCTCAAACCCTTAATATAGATAGAAAAATGGATGAATGTCGTGGATAGTCCACATACATTCAAGTTGAATTTCAAAATGATAAAAGCATACGGATCAAAATGATTTCAAATTTCAAGAGTTCTTGGTCTATTTGACCTACCTCTCGGCAATATGCTCGAGTTGTCACCGACATTTCCGGTTCATGATTGGTTGAATTTTTCGAGTAATAACCTGAGAATTTGATGTTTGGCTGCTTCAATCGTATTTCAAGTTCATTGAAATTCATATTAGGCTAGTTCAATTGCATTTCAAGTTCATTGAAATTCATGTTACCCTCGTTGAATTTCCAGTTTCTCCCACTGAATTTCTTGATTGTCCCGCTCAATTTTATACTTGCCCCGCTGAATTTCATGTTTGCCTCGCTGAATTTCATGTTTGCCCCGTTGAATTTCATGTTTCCCCTGTTGAATTTCATGTTTGCTCTGCTGATTTTCGTGTTTACCCCGCTCAATTTCTAGTTTGCCCCGCACAATTTCATGTTTGCCCCGCTGAATTTCATGTTTGCCTTGCTCAATTTCCTGTTTGCCCTGCTGAAATTCAAGTTCGCCCTGCTCAGTTTCATGTTTGCCCCGCTGAACTTCATGTTTGCCCCGCTCAATTTCCTATTTGCCCCACTGAAATTCAAGTTTGCCCTGTTGAATTTCATGTTTGCCCCGCTAAACTTCATGTTTGCCCCACTGAACTTCATGTTTGCCCCACTCAATTTCCTATTTGCTCTGCTCAATTTCATGTTTTCCCCACCCAATTTCATGTTTGCCCCGCTCAATTTCATGTTTGCCCCACTCAATTTCTAGTTTGCCCCGCTCAATTTCATGTTTGCCCCGCTCAATTTTCAGTTTGCCCTGCTCAATTTCATGTTTGCCCCGCTCAATTTCATGTTTGCCCCGCTCAATTTCTAGTTTACCCCACTGAATTTTCAATTTCCCCTGTTGAATTTCATGTTTGCCCCGCTGAACTTCATGTTTGCCCCGTTAAATTTCATGTTTGCTCTGCTAAACTTCATGTTTGCCCTGCTCAATTTCTAGTTTACCTCGCTCAATTTCTAATTTCCCCCGCTGAATTTCATATTTGCTAATGGCCTTGAAATTACAGCTAATATATCATGATACTAGAATTCAACAATAAAGAAATTATCAATTCTATGATTGTGTGATTGGCTACCCAGTGACAGATCCCATAAATCATCCCCAGATACTTGTGCATGAAAGTTTTGGGTTGCTTTGTAGATAGGACTCAGATCATCTTTCTAAGGCATGAATATTTAAAAAAAAAATAAAAAAAATTTAAGTGGGGCAAAAACAGCAGCACATGAAAATATCACAAGATTATGTGAATTTGAGGCTAAAGTGAGCATATAGTTCTATTCAGTTGATTATTTTTTCTATACAATCACAATATCTTGATGAATGTTGTGGCATAGGTTTGATGCTGGCCACCAACTTGATGCAACCCTCCTTTATTTGGGCTAGGGATCGGCAATGATAGTGCAAAGCTCTCATAAGTGCAATTTGATAGGTTATTACATATGTTGATTACAATCAAGCGCTATCTAATAGTCTATTACATACGTTGATTAGAATCAACAAGTTAAGAAACAACATGTTCATGGGAAGAGTGTAGCTGAAATAAGGATGTTGAGATGGATGATTGGCAAGATAGAGAATAATAGAATTAGAAATGAATATAAGATGGGGAACTTATGAGTAGAACCAATAGGTAATAAGATGGGTAAAGTAGGGTTACATGGTTTAGTCGTGCAACAGAGACCAAGAATCACTTTGAGCCTGCTTATCGCCATTGCCTAAGCATGCTTACAGCCATTGTCATATTATTGTAAAATTTTGCAGCCTAAATAACATAATAATGCCAAAGACATACGATGGTTAGTATATATTATTGCATTTCACAGCTGCTACATTACCACAAAAAGGAAAAAACACTTGAGACTAAGGATGAGCCAGGCCATCGGGTTGAATTCCTCAAGTAATGACCTTAGAATTTGATGTTTAGCTAGTTCAATCGCATTTCAAGTTCATTGAAATTCATGTTAGGCTAGTTCAATTGCATTTCAATTATATGTTAGGCTAGTTCAATTACATTTCAAGTTCATTGAAATTCATGTTACCCTCGCTGAATTTCTTTTTTCTTTTTTTTTTAATATAAAATTGCCTTTAAAGCTTCTTATTAAGATCGAAGAACCAATTACAATTTCAGGGGACCTGAATTTCTAGTTTTCCCTACTAAATTTCGTGATTGCCTCGCTCAATTTCTAGTTTGCCCGGCTGAATTTCATGTTTCCCCCACTGAGTTTCATACTTGCCTCGCTTAATTTCATGTTTGCCTTGCTCAAATTCTAGTTTGCCCCGCTGAATTTTATGTTTCCCCCGCTCAATTTCATGCTTGCCCTGCTCAAATTCTAATTTGCCCCGCTGAATTTCATATTTTCCTCGCTCAATTTCTAGTTTGCCCTGCTGAATTTCATGTTTGCCCCGCTCAATTTCATGTTTCCCCCGCTGAATTTTCAGTTTGCCCCGCTCAAATTCTAGTTTGCCCCGTTCAATTTCATGTTTGCCCCGCTGAATTGTTAACTTGCCCCGCTCAATTTTATGTGTAACTGGATGTAAATGCAGGTGATTTAGATGCCGAAGCAAATAGATTTGGATTATTGCCTATTTTGTTTCGTTGGTGTAATATTTGGGCTATGTTGTCTTTAATGAGCCCCATGATGCAAGCATTTTCGAATGCTGTCCACATGCACTAGAGAGATAACCTTTCTAACATATCTCATTTTTTGTTCTTTAAAAAAATAAAATAAAATAATTGCAATTCAGTTGCCATAACCTTGACAATATGACGAGCATTTTGAAATATGTTTTTAGCTGCTCCTTTGACTGAGTTTTGGGAAATAATCAAGTCCTTTTTGTTGTTTTAGCCTTGTCAATATGATGAACGCATTGAAATATGCAAGTTTCCCAGATGTTTATTTAAAGGTAAGCAGGATTGTTACGCAGGCTATGGGTATATTCTCCGAATAAAAGGGGCCAAACTGTTCACCATATTTTGCAAGAACATTGAAATGCATTCCTTATTCAAGTATGCCCTACACGAACCTTGATAGTCACTGTAAAATATAAAACACCTTTGATATGCTGCACTCTCTTCCTTAAGCTTATATTATGGGACCATGTTTGGAATTTTCATTGATTTGGAGAATTTTTGTGTGTGTGCAATATTTGACAGTCTGTATCTTCTGTCGGTCCTATTTTTTAATGTACATATTCAAACAAGTGATTCCCGAGATCTTTGGCTTATATAGGTTTATGCCATATTAACAAAGTTCAACTAGTGTGCTCCTCTACCTTTCCTTGAAAGAAATAGAAGACTAGCAACTAAAGTCTAAAATTGCAAAAACCTTATTCCGAATCCTTAAGAACTGCTCTACAGATCTATCACTACGGTTCTAGTCCGTAGCATAACCGTAGATGTGGTGCGAGGTATAAGTCTGAAAGCTATAGCTACGGATTTAATTCGTAGCTATGTCTTACATTTAAAAAAAAAAATTTATAATCATTCATTCATTCAATTACCACCTGCATAATCATTCGTTCATTCATTCAATCAATTACAATTACAATTACAAAATTAGTTTCCTAGTAAGTCATAAAAGCAGGTGGACTCCGCAATATTCCACAAAAGAGAGAAAAAACAGGCAGTCATTTGTTGAACTCTACCCTCACAGCAACAGAAAGGACCACTTGCGGTATTCTTGAAAATTACCAAAAGGAAGATGGCGTTGAGATTCCGGCACCTTTACAACCCTTCATGGGTACTGCCTTCCTTCCCTTCCAGAACAGCCCAACGCCAGAGACAAAAGGAAAGAAGTCTAAAGCCAAGGCAGCTGCTTAAACTTGAGAACTGAAACATCCAGAAGTATGATCAGCTATGTTATCAAAATATTACATTGAGCAATGTGTTGTCACGTTTATCTGATATGATCAATTTTTAGAAGTGGGGTTGAATTGGCCCAACACAACCACCACTACCACTACCACCACCTCCTTATGGCTGGCTGCAGAAATTTTTTTTCAGTTATTATGCAACTGTCTTCTTCAAAAATATTTAGTAGTCATTGGCGTGCTTACAGCCACACTTCTTTTTGTGGAAGTTGAAAAAAGAGTGCATGGTTGGTTTTTTAAAGGAGTCAAAAGGACCTCAGTGTATTTGAATTGCTGTTCGACGTTCTTGATGACAAAACTGCATTCCAAGCACTTTGAAGATCCCTTGTAGAAGCTCCGGCTGGACCTCATTCGTCCGTGTCTATGGGAGATTGGAAAAAGTGTATGGTGACAATGACAACTAGGGGTAACAAAAAAGTTTTGCTAAGGCACCTTGCAATTCTCATAAGTAGCTTTGACAATCTCCTTATTCAGCATAATTTGGCTCATGAAAATTTGGCTCAATGCTTGCTCTATCAAATATAATGTCGCAGGAAACTAAAAATTTTCTGATGAAACTAGAAGGTTCATAAGATTTTTCTCCCCTTTTCATCACCATATACTGAGCAAACCATGGATAGTACTGCTCTTTCAGGACATCAGTAAATTCTTTTGCTTTCACATCCACATTTGAAGCTGAAATATTATTAATCATAAATAAAATCTTGTCCTGTATCTCTGATGCAAGTTCCTGCATGAAATAAACAACAAACTCAAAACTGAATTAATGTTCCAAACAGCGTTCCCACAAACAAATTTTCAGAAAAGACATGTTGGGCCACACAAGGACAAAATAAATGAGCAGTTATGAAAAATTTATTGACGGTCCAAATTCAATATCAAATGGTATCCATGTTGTGTGGCATTCAACTAATTTCATCATCTATGATCTCATACACGTAGTCACGGATTAGATATTTTCTGAGGTAAGACCTAAATTGGATGGTGAGATGATGTGGAAAGATTTGATCGGTGGACCTTACACTGTTGGGTATCTATAAGCATGCGACCCTATCAATCAAATCTTGCCATGTCATCTCACCACTGAAGTGAGATTCTCTTTTTCGAATCTTTCTGGTGGAAAATGATTTGTAAAGCTCCCTTGTTTTGATTTTTCTGGCTGAGTAGGATTTATAATGTTGAGCCAAATAGTTTTTGTTCCCAAAACATAGAACACAAAGTTCCAATAATTTTGTTCCCAAAAAGTTTGTTCCATAGCCAAGTTATAAAAGCATGTTATTGTTAGTGCAAATATCGTGTTTTTGTTACAAAAATTCAATACATGCATATCCAAAAGACCAAAACAAGCATCCAATAAGAACAGATCCACCATGGTTTTTCACAACTCACTGCAATTCCTTAAATTGGAAAAAAAAAAAAAAAAAATCCAAACAAAGAAATCTCCAAAAAAAAGGTCAATTTCTGAAAATATCGATCAGAAATGCTAGGTTGACTGGCATGAGGAGAGATTGACGAGGCAATTTGCAGTACACAAACCAATATCAACTTGTGCAACATCTAGACCACTCATAACAGAGGTATTTTACATCTAGATTACAAACATCAAGCCCACAAATTGTGGTCCATCACCTGTGATTTGAAATAATGGCAGGGAAGTTTTAGATACTAAAAAACAGGATTTGGCTTCTAGGAATTTACATGTGAAACCTTGTGGTCAAGATTCTCCTGAATAAAAACTTTAAGATTATCCAGCTGAGTAGATTTTTGGAGCATATCAGAGTCCACCCATAGTGGAACATATCAAACCAATGTTCTAGCCTATTAAATCATCAGAAAGGCCATACCATTACTGCTCTCTTGTGTAGAAAGATTGGCCTATAGAATTGCATTTTGACCAAATTTCCAACAAACTTTTAGTCCAACCCCAGCCGCTTTCATCTCACTGGCTTTGGGCTCCTCTTGCTTATTTTTCACTTTTGATTATGTGTTCTCCATTAGAGTAGGTGGAGGCTTCTTTACAACCTTCAGCTATTATAGCTACAACTCTGATTGTTGGTTGATTCAGAGTAGCCTTGGAGGAAGCAGCGCGAACATGCTGAGAAGAATCTAATTACAATTCCTGCAAAAAACCAATTGAATGTGCACCCCTAATTTCATCATCTATCAAACAAGAAAAAAAATCACACTGCATGAAAAGATACTTCCAAAAAGTGCTGGAATTTAAAAAATGAAATCCATCATGAAAATGATTGGATAAGGAAGTGCAAAACAAATCAAATTTCTTTTTGCCAACAGGAGCCTTGGACAGGGAGCGAAGATGAATATTCTCCCTTTGGAGTAGACAATTTCCTGCATCCTGGAGTTTACAGTTCAAGAAAATCATACTGGTGGTAGCATTATGCAAGCAGGCATGTACATTCTACATACTATGATGATGGATCTTTTATGCAAGAGGGGTAGGGAAGCTCCCTATGCCATGCTAGCTTCTAGAAACCTCTGGACATACAAATCAACTTATGTGGACCACCAACTTTTCATTCCCACAGTGCAAAATCACACTTTTTTTTTTGGTAGGACTGATTGGATTTTCCTACCAATATATTTCCATCATGTATATCAAACAAGGAAAAAAAAAAAAAGAATCCAGCACTAAAGCAGCTTCCACACATACATACGAGAATTTAAGGAACTAACAAACATAGTTAAGCATATAGCTGCATGGTGGAGAATTTTCATCCAGTCCACTCATCCATTAGATGTGTCACCATATTTTCAACTGGATCTTAAAAATCAGTCTAACCCAAAATTCGCTGCAAGAAAGAAGAACATGCTTGATTGATTGAATAAATAAAAACTGATATATATGCTGCAGTAATGACAAGCCAAGTACTAGGCTCTCTATTTCCTGCTGAACGGCCTGAAATAACAGACTTCACTCATTTCTACTTGGTTTTTACTCTGAGTTGAAACAAGTGGGCTTTCTGTTTTATGCAGTTTTTCTGACGGAAATCAATCCGTCAGACCACTCTTCCATCACAAATGCCAAGGACAACCTTTTCCATGTCCACATGATCATCCTGAAATAAAATAAAAATAAATGTTGACAGAGCGTGCACCTTTAAAACAAGCTCTTCAAAACACTGTTGTACATTAATTCGAGTTTTTGCACTACATTCAAAGAAAAGACATCCATACTCCCAAGCAAAATCAATTCACTCTTTCTTCGTGACAACCCTTCCACTTTCCTGCAAAATTAAACATCAAGATGCATATCTTGTATTTAAACTGTGGAAATCTTTATGATATATAATTCAAAAGAATAAGGCTGTGATTGAAAGTGCACTTAAACCACATTTACAGCATAGAAGTTCTGAGACCACCCCGCGTTGAAAAGTCCTCTGAGAATGGAGGTATACTTGTTGTAAACCTTTGTAGGAATTACCTTATCAACTTTGTTTCCAACAAGCATCTTGATGCAATCTTGATTAGTTGAGTAGAGATCGATTTCCTTAGCCCTTATATCCACAAGAATTGTAAATGTGTCTCGTCTTGCTACATCATAAACTGAAAACATTGCAAATAAAGTTACCATAGCTTTATGCAAAATTTCCACATTATAGAAAACTAATCATGAGCTGTAAAAGAGTTACCATAGCTTTATGCAAAATTTCCTCCGACCTTATGAGCTGCTCCATGGTATTCAGCCATCGGGTGAACGCTCCGAGGAATGACATCAATCACCAAATAACCAATCATGATTTCCCAAAAACTCAGCAAATGTTGAAAGATAAAGCTATCAGGAAACAGGATTATGGTAGCTTAATGAAACATATCCCAATCAGGCTGCATGAATTCTCCAAGGAAAAAGGTGTTGTAGGCAACAGATGCAATATGGATTGTATGTGACGCCGGGACTCTCAGCCAAAAATCATCCAATGCTCTTATCACAGCAGTCCTCTTTGAGCATTTAAAATTTCAAGCTTGCAAAAGCCTTTAAAAAAAATCTGCGAGGTGTACATGCATGCACAAAGAGTCACCCTTCTATGTTACATACTTCATGATAAGTCAAGAAGACATAACACGGTGGGCTCACTGAGTAACTCAGTACGCAATCTGCATCCCTGTTGACAGCCTAGCTGCAAGTCTATATACCTGAACTAGTTATCATCGAAAACATCTGCTGCTAAGAAGCCTACCGGGATTCTTATAGGCTTGTGTAATTACCATCAATACCATATTAAACCCGACCTAATCTCTCTAGGCAGTTTTTTTTTTTTTTTCCCTTTCATTCAACCTGGATTTCATGATCAGTTCAGGCAGCACTGAAACTAGTACATCAGTGGGAGTCAAGCCCAGGTTGCCCCACTAGAAGGGAGATTCACTAGCAGTTCAACTGACATGCATACATTGGCTGTGTCGACAAGGGAAAACTAGTTTTCAAATCATGTTAACACAAATCAACAATGACGAAGGGTAAAATGAAACATTCCAAACCTCAATTTGTTAGTGTTACAATGTGAAACTTGGTTATAGGATACAACAAGCTTTGGAGTTCTCCCTACGTTTCCCCAATTTTTCTACTTCTATATTTGTACGCACATTATAAATTTTCACAGCAACTCCAACCCGCTAGGAAAAGTCTATGATTATGATGAAGACAGTACTGATGGTGATTATTTCCAAAAAATCAATGCAGTATAGCTACTGATTTGGGTGGAAACACGTCGTGCCCCTTCTGCCAACCAAAGGTCATCCAAACAGGCCCATCAAAAACTTGCTGGACTTGGTAGCTATTTCGGGAGTCTGATGCACTTGAATTTTCACCTTTCAAGACATTCTCAATAGATCTTCTGCTCACAGAACTGCACCAATAAGAAAACTTTGAAAAGTTGGCTTTTCGTCGCCAAAAGGGTGGGCTAGTTTTCAAACATATTCAAGTCTAACAATGAATTTGGTCTCTAAACAGATTGTAATCTATGTTCGGCTGAGCCCTCCATTATTCGTCGAATATGAATGTGAAGTCGAACCATGCATCCCCAGTGCTTGTAGACTCCTTGCTCCGTACCAAGTCTAGATTAGGCATCCCAAAGAATATGCTAAATTCCCCAAATCAATTTTCACATTCAGGTTGGAAAATCCCCAAATTCTAAAATCTACCTCCAAAGTTGAAAATTCCCTAAATCCTAAAAATCGACATACGAAGCTGAAACATGACCAAATCCATATTCGAAAATGAGAAATCTCCAAATCCCTAGGCTGTTGCAAGATTGAGAGAATGAAGGATTGGAATTGAATGAATGAATGATTATGCAGGTGGTAATTGTTGGGTTTCTCACAGACAATGGAGGGCTCCTATGGTGTGCTTGAGAGAGGCTTTGGATTCGAGCTCCGATTCATGCGTTAGGGTTAGCACACCATGAGATGCAACAGAGACATAGCGGTTTCTGTTGGATTTAAGAGAGGGAGAGAGGGAGAGCGGGAGAGAAATTGGGTTTTTGTTGGACTTGAGAGAGGGAGAGGCGGGAGAGAATTCAGATGTTTTTTCTGGTCTCGAGCAAGTACTCGGGTGAAACAGGATCTAACGCTGTCTATAAATGTCATTTCACTTACCTCGATAGGCGTGATGGGACCCACTTTGATGCACCAATGGTAAGGCGCCAGCTATGAGCACCAGCCCAGGAGCTACTGGTGGGGGGACTAGCCAATCCACGTCCTTTAGTCACCCAAAGGACGCGGATTGGACAGCTGCTCTCTTTGGAAATCCAGGGCATTCAAGATAGGAGTGTTATCAGAGATGACCAAGGAAATACCAAATTTTCCTTCTCAAGGCCCTGTGGTTTTGGAGACTAATAGGATAGAATAGAAGCAATCAAATGGGCTTGTGGAATTCTAAAGACACTTTGGGGTCTTTAGATCATCTCATTATCAATGGAGACACCAAGCGTGTCATTCCCTGGGCTAACAGATCACCTTGGGCTCCTTGGAAGCATTGCTTTCATGTAAATGAAATTAGAGGGTGATGTTTCCTATTTTGTTTCCTTTTATTCTAGTTCCAGAGGGGCTAATTCTGTGGCAGATGACTTCGCCTAAAGTAGTGTAGCCAGGGCTTCCTTGCTTTTAGCTATTCTTATCCATTCCTTAATGGATAGAATGTTTTTTTTTTTTTTTTTTGAAAGATGGAATCAAAGAATCCTTTTTTCTTTAATGGATAGAAATTTAATAAAATTCCTGTTGCTTAAATTTAGAAAAGAAAAATATTACACCTAACCAGGCATGGATGGAAGACATGCCGAAAAGATTGAATGGTAAAACTTAAAGTTGTGCTTAATAGACTTGAAATTCAAGTTGAGTGGTAGGGAAATACTAGAATATCTAATCCAATTCTACTGAAGCACAGTAGATGATATAAAAATAACTGAACCTGCTTGCATAATTATGAGTCTTCCTCTTAATACATAAACCCGTATGGAAAAACAAAATCTCTCTGTTACAATAGTATGCTTCCACAATGTGGAAGAAGCCACCAAATTCAAAATAGTGAAGGTCGATACGCATGCAAGCGTATAACTTATATAGCCCAGTAACCAACAAACATCGAGTGACGCTCAGAAAAATGCCTAATTAGAAAAAGAAAAAGAAAATTGTTTAGAAACACAAAACAGCTTATTATATAATGAAACAAT
The DNA here is from genome assembly GCF_029962835.1 of Magnolia sinica. NCBI lineage: Eukaryota > Viridiplantae > Streptophyta > Magnoliopsida > Magnoliales > Magnoliaceae > Magnolia > Magnolia sinica. The sequence goes on along the minus strand of NC_080575.1, from coordinate 126,192,835 downwards.
AAGTACCTCACTGGAGGCTGCATCATTCATCAACCTCAGCCCTGATCTCTCTCAGCAGCTCCTCCTTGTACTCCTCAAACGTCCCAGGGAATGTTCTCGCCGTCCCATTTTCTACAACCCATATTTCACTCTTCTCTTCATCCTCACATACACGAGATATTAGCCTCGAGTCATGACTAACCAAGACAACCCCTCCTGTGAACTCTTCCAGGGCTTCAGCCAATGCATCAATGCTCTGCATGTCTAAATGGTTTGTAGGCTCATCCAATAGCAAGATATGGGGCTTAGACATGGAAATTGAAGTGAAAACAACGCGCGACTTCTGACCCCCTGACAGCTTGGCAATAGGTGTTAGGTGGTTATGGCTGGGGAGGCCGAATTTCCCAAGCTTCGCACGGACAGCCTCCTGTTTGCTGAGCCCTTCCTGTTCCGGATGGAGCCGGAGGAGATACTGAACTGGTGTCTCTTCCATTGTCAAGAGGTCAACAAAATGCTGGGAGTATCTGCCAATCCTAAGCTTTTGACTCCTCCGAACCTCACCCTCGGTGGGAACCAAATCACCGGCAAGCAGATTGAGAAGAGTCGATTTACCCGCTCCATTGGGCCCCACGATTGCGACTCTTGTTCCCATATCAATGCCCACATCAACATTTGATAGCCTGAAATCCTCCCTGTTGGGATAACTGAAACTGACTTCTATTAGCTGCAATAGCGGCGGCGTGAGCTCAGTGGGCTCAGGGAAGTGGAACTCCACGCTGTAATCCCTCCATCTCTTAGGAGCCTCTGGCGCTGGCTCATCATCATCCACCTTGCCCTTGGCCTTGTTTTTCGAAGCTTCTCTGGCAGCAGCAAATTTGGCCCGGTCCTTGACCTTCTCTTGCTGAACCCGGTTACCTGTCCTCTTTGCAGCCTTGACTTGCTTGTCATAGATCTCAAACTTCTTATTCATCTCCTTGCGCTTCTGCTCATAGCCACTCTCAAAATCGTCGAAATTGCCCCGGTAGAAATGGAGCTTCTCATCGTGGAGGTGGATGATCTCATTGCAGACAGTGTTGAGGAAGTCACGGTCATGGGATACCACAACCAGAGTCTTCTTCCAACGGCAAAGGTACTCTTCTAACCAAAGGACAGCCCTGAGATCAAGATGGTTCGTGGGTTCATCCAGCAGTAGTAGGGTGGGCTGGACAAACAGGGCCCGAGCCAAGGAGATCCTCATCCTCCAGCCGCCACTGAAGGACCGGGTGGCACGCTCCTGCATCTTCCTCGTGAAACCCAGACCGGCAAGGATCTTGGATGCCTGAGCGTCTGCCGCATCGGAATCCATCAGCTGCAACTGCTCGTACAGCTCTGAGAGCTTCTCCCCCACATCATCGCCATCATCATCCTCATTGGCAGCAGCGGACGAGTCCTGCAACGCAACCACCTCCCGGCGAAGCTTGATGAGCTCTTCGTTAGCGGACACAACGGCTTCCAGCGCAGTCCTGTCATCGCCTACCACCTCCTGCTCGACCAACAGCACATCAATGTTCTTGGGAACAGGGATCTTCCTCCAAGCAAGTAACTTCAAGAGCGTTGATTTCCCCTTGCCATTCGGGCCAACAAGGCCATACCGCTTCCCATGAGAGATCTTAACCGACGCATTCTTAAGCAGCTCCTTACCACGGGCAGACACAGAGAAATTCTCAACAGTGATGTCCTTGACATTGGCATCCGCAGCCGCGCCTCCATCGCCATCAAGAACCGAGGCCCGGCTTCCGATCACAACCGTAAAGGCATCCCTGTCGTCACGGAGAGCCTCCTTTCGTGTGACCTCGGCAGCATAGGCAGCAAGCTGATCTTTCTTCTCCCGCTTCTTCATCTCCTTGTCCGTTACAGTGAGCTCAACAGAAGCAGCTGGCCTCGCGGACCGACGGGATGGCTGCGGCGGGCCGCTGTCGGAGTCTTGATCGACAGGTTCGATGTCATCATCCTCATCAGAGGGAGGGAGATCGATGCCGTCGGTGTAGGAATTAGCCTTGGCAGAGGAAGACGACGACTTGGGTTTGTCGCGCTTCTTGGGTTTTTCGGGCTTTTGGTCCATGCTAGCAAGCATGGCCGATACAGATATCTTCTTCTTCGGAGCAGCTCCTCCTCCTTCCTTGGGTTTCGACGCTCCTATACTCTCCTCCGTCTTCTTCTTCCCCATCTCGATATGCTACGGTTAGGGTTTCCTTGCTGCGGTGAGGCTTTGATATCTCTCTCTCTCTCTCTCTCGGGAACGGATTGGCTACTGACACGGACGCGGATTTCCTGCGAAAGGCTCTCTGACTCTCTCTCTCTCGGGAACGGATTGGCTACTCCCCCTGACACGGACGCGGATTTCCTGCGAAAGCCTTTCGCAGGAAGTTCCTGCGCAAGGGCACTGTGGCCCCACCATGATGTATGTATTTCCTCCAATCCGTTCATCCATTTTTAAAGATCATTTTAGGCCTTCATCGTAAAAAAAAAAAGAGGGATATAAATCTTAGATGGACCACACTACAGGAAAACAATAGTAATTAGATATCCATCATTTAAATCCTCCTAAGGCCCACCGTACTGTTTAGCTGACATCCAGTCTATTGATTAGGTCATAAAGACCCAGACGAAGGGTAAAAATAAAGATCAGCTTCATCCAATACTTCTATGGCCTCCAAAAAATTTTTGTTGGTCGACATTCATTCAACACTATTTCATGTAATGTGGTCCACTTGAGTTTGGGATATATCTTTTTTTTTTAATATTATAAAATGATCTATAAAAATAAATGAACAGCATGGATGAAATACATACATCATGATGGAGCCCACGGACCACCGAACATCAGCCACGGGGCTGGTGTCAGGGGGAGTAGCCAATCCGTTTGGTTATGATGTATTACGCAGAACTGCCTGTGACGGAGAGATAGGTGGGGTCTACCATTATCTCTATGACAAATCCACCCCGTCCACTCGTTTTTTCAGATCATTTTACGGTATGACACAAAAAATGAGGTATATCCCAATCTTAAGTGGACCACATTACAGGAAACAATGTTGAATAAGCACCATTAAAAAACATTTTGGATGTCAAATAAACAGTAAAGTGAGCCTTAAGAGGATTTTAATGGTGGATATCCAATCACTATTGTTTTCATGTGGTAGATGCTCAATTATCATTGCTTTCCGGTGTGGTCCACCTGAGCGTTGAATCAAGCTGATTTTTGTTTTTGTCCCTTCATCTTGGCCAGTATGACCTAATCAACACATTGGATGTCAAATAAACAGTAAAGATAGGAGGATTTTAATGGTAGATATCCAATTACTATTGTTTTCATGCGGTAGATGTTCAATTATCATTGCGTTCCGGTGGCGTGAGCTTTGGATATATATTATTAGATGTCCGGGTTGGATATAACACATACATTATATTGTAGGATACATAGAATTTAATGACGTCAACACACCACCGAGGTCGGTGGTGTGAGACAGTCCGCAATCCGCTTGTCTCGGATTCGGGAGCGGATTAGGTGAGGGGCCGGCCTCACCAGGTAGGGTGTGGCCATGTGGGTGGGGCCCACCTTCATGTATTTTAAGTATATCCATGCCGTCCATCTGTTTTTTTTTTATGTTCACGAGATTAAAACGAATCATATTCAATTCTAAGATGGACCACACCAGTGGAAACAGTGGTGATTGAACGCAAACGCCAATCATTAAAAACTTCCTAGGCTCAGCCTTGATAGTGTGGTCAACCTGAGATTTTAACCTGTTTTATTTTTTGTCTAATTGTCTAAAAAAATCTGGAAAAAAGGATGAACGGAGTGGATATACCATGTATACGTATTGGTGGGCCCCACTACCAGGGCTGGCCGCCCCCAACTAATGTTGGAAAAGTTCCGTGGGGCCTCTATGATGGCGCGCGGATTGGATACTGACAAGGTCAGTAGGCAGATCGCTACGGAAGTGACGTCACTAAGCTCTGTGGATCCAGCCATGATGCGTGTGTTATATCCATACCGTCCAACCGTTTTTAGAGATAGTTTTATGGCATCACAAAGTGAAGGGGATGGATGTAAAGTTCAAGCTGACCCCACCATAGAAAATAGCGAGGACAGTGACATCCACCGTTCAAAACTTCTTAGGGCCACAATAGTTTCCAATCAAGCTGATATTGGTGTTTTCATTTCATCTATTTCTATGTTAACTTATAAATAGGTTGGATCTCAAAAATACATCATGGTGGGCCTTATAAATGTTTCAACGGTGGGTGTGACTGCTCCCACGGTTTTCTATGATGGGTCCACTTGAAATTTAGATCTATTTCATTCTCTTTCTAATGCTATAAAAGGATCCATAAAAATGGTTGGACAGTATGGATACAACACATGCATCATGGTGTGGTCCACGTATCTTGATGATGTCACTTCAATAGTGATTTGGCTACTGACCTTGTCAGTAACCAATCCGCACCCTCTATGAGGTATGCGTTTCATACATGCTTTCCATCCATTTTTACTCATTTTTAAGCATGAGCCCAAAAATGAAGAAGATTTAAATCCATTTTTACTCATTTTTAAGCATGAGCCCAAAATTGAAGAAGATTTAAATCTCAGGTAGACCACACCATAGGAAATAATGGTGATTGAACAACCACCGTTAAGAACTTTTTGGGGCCTTAAAAGTTTTGAATCAAGCTGATATTTGAGAGTTCCCTTCATCCAGGCCTGTGTGACCTTGCCAACAGGTTGGATTTGAAATAAACATCACGGTGGGCCTTAGGAAGTTTTTATCGGTGGGCATTCAATCACCACTGTTCATCTGGTGTGCTCCAACCTTTATTTGGATTTACCTCATTTTTGGGTTCATTCCCCTAAAATGAGCTGAAAAAATGGGTGAACGGCGTGGATAAGACCCATACATTATGGTGGGGTCCACAAAGCTTTTCCAGCACCAACCATTATGAAGGCCGAGTCCGTGGCCGTGGGTCGCAGCTTTGCACATTACATCCTATTTTTCAATTCTGACAAGTGGGGCTCATTTTTCGGCAATCCATATCATTGGTCTGTCATCTCACCGTTGATGAACTATGCCCCAAAAATATCCTCCATACCAAGACCCGGAATCCATATATGGATGGTTAAGAAAAGAATTTTAACAATGGTCCGTATTCCCAGGGTCCACCGTTGGGTCCACAGTGATGTTTATATTCCATCCAAACCGTTCACAAGGTCATTCGCACCAGGATGAATTGAAAACACATAAATATTAGCATAATCCTAAACTTCTTTGCCCCACCAATGCTTCAATGGTAGCCATTTCCTTCCCCACTTTTTTCTGTCGTGTGGCCCACTTGATTTTCGGATCTGCCACATTTTGGGGCCAATGTCCTAACATGAGCTGGTAAAACAAATGGATGGGGTAGATTTCTCACAAACATCCTATCACGTCCCAAAATTTTGATACCCAAGTAGGATAAAAGAAAAATACCGGTGACATAATATAATGCTTACTAAATTTAACTTTATTGATAGTTTTACATCAAAATTTGGAATTCAAACTAGATTTGAAAAATAAAATAAAATTAAAATTCAAACAAAATTAAATTGAAATTCAAACTAAATCTAATTTGCTAAAGAAAAAAAAAAACTAATAGTAGAGGCTTGTCTGCTTGTAGTATTCGAGTTCTGCACATGTGCATTTTTTTGTAATAGGGTGAGTATAACAACCTATTAGGATAATTTCTTATTCAGAATTTAAAATGTTCATATTATATCAAATTCTTATAAACGATAGAGAATATAAAATACGGATATTAAAAGAATATAAATGTAAGCACTAAAATCATAACTATGTTATGCATGCGATACTTTACATGTGTAACAATTAAAAAATAAATAAATAAGGGAGCCCAGATTTCCTCCAAAAACTTATTTTACTGTCAAAAACCTTCTAGTAACGAAAGGCGGTGATTTTTCTTTAAAGAATAAACATTTAGGTATCAAAAGGATTATTATTATTTTATTTTTTTTCATAAACCGAAACTTCCATTCGGTATAAACCTTTTTTCTTTTCTTTTTTCGAGAAGAATTTTCTTAGATTTTTTCTTTCCCAGTAAAAATCCATCCGAAATTTCAGCTATCTTAAATTATGAATCAGCCATAAAACATCCACATTATGAAGGCCAAAGAATAATAGCAAGGACCCCAAAACATGATGCACATGCTCATCCATGTAGATTGTTTGATTTTATCGAAAGGGCACAGCCACACAGGGCAAAGTATTCTGGAACGATAATGATGGCCTTAACGGCCACCACTGTCCCCTTTATGATATGGGTCATAACGGCCATTATAGTCTATTTTTTATTTAAAAAAAAAAAAAAAAAAACCTAAAACCCATACTTGCCCTGTAACAGACCATTATAGGGCCATTAGAGCCTAATGGGTCGTTACGGGGCCTAACCGCAGTTATAAGTCATTTTTTTTCCATAACGGCCATTATGGCCATGACAAAGGGCTACTATTGATCCTAATTGGCCAGAAAATGGATACATAAAATGTAAATTTTGAAATTGGGTAATGATCCGAATTCTACATAGCCAAAAGAAAAATGCTCATCTGATTGGTTATACCATCATCTTTAAGATGGGTCTCCATAATTTTCATGAGTTCTCCAAGATGCAAATACACTAATTGTAAGAATGTAACAGCTTACTCTAACCAGAAAGATATCCATGTATATAGAGATCGAATGTACCGTATGACTGAAATGTGATTAGTTGAAATTCAAAATGAATAATGCACAACCATGCGTCTCGACCACCGCCGCTAATGTCTGTTTTCATATCTCGCATCGTTTTCCACTCCAAACTTAGTGCATTTACATGAAAGTTTTCTCTAGTATTGAGTAGGAAGCGCCTTTGCTAGATCCTTCAGCTTTGCAGAAATTACTGTTTTCTCCGAGTTTAGGTTGAAAAATGAAAGATAGATTTCACCTAAACAAGCAAAATATAAGTGATGAGATAAGAGGAAAGACCTGTCTCCAAAAAGACTTGAAAACAACCTCAAGTTGTAAAAATGAAATGAAGGGCGCGTTTAGGGGACAACCAAAACTAGGCTTGTTTCATTTTTGCGTGCAAAGGCATTTTCTGCAAAAATCATGGGATGGCCTCAGGTAGTGCCTACGGTGGTGCGGGATAGATTTCACCTAAGCAAGCAAAATATAAGTGATGAGATAAGAGGAAAGACTTGTCTCCAAAAAGACTTTAAAACAACCTCAAGTTGTAAAAATGAAATGAAGGGCGCGTTTGGGGGACAACCAAAACTAGGGTCATTTAATTTCTGCCTGCAAAGGCATTTTCTTCTTGTTTGATAGATGATGAAATTAGGGGTGCACATTCAATTGGTTTTTTGCAGGAAATGTGATTAGATTCTTCTCAGCATGTTCGTGCTGCTTCCTCCAAGGCTACTATGAATCAACCAACAATCAGAGTTGTGACTGTAATAGCTGAAGGTTGTAAAGAAGCCTCCGCCTACTCTAATGGAGAACACATAATCAAAAGTGAAAAATAAGCAAGAGGAGCCCAAAGCCAGTGAGATGAAAGCGGCTGGGGTTGGACTAAAAGTTTGTTAGAAATTTGATCAAAATGCAATTCTATAGGCCAATCTTTCTACACAAGAGAGCAGTAATGGTATGGCCTTTCTGATGATTTAATAGGCTAGAACATTGGTTTGATATGTTCCACTGTGGATGGACTCTGACATACTGCAAAAATCTACTCAGCCGGATAATCTTAAAGTTTTTATTCAGGAGAATCTCGACCACAAGGTTTCACATGTAAACTCCTAGAAGCGAAATCCTGTTTTTAGTATATAAAACTTCCCTGCCATTATTTCAAATCACAGGTGATGGACCACAAATTGTGGGCTTGATGTTTGTAATCTAGATGTAAAATACCTCTGTTATGAGTGGTCTAGATGTTGCACAAGTTGATATTGGTTTGTGTACTGCAAATTGCCTCTTCAATCTCTCCTCATGCCAGTCAACCTAGCATTTCTGATCGATATTTTCAGAAATTGACATTTTTTTGGGAGAAGGTATGTACATAAAACAAGGTATGTACATAAAACAAATACCATTTTTCTCTTTGTTTTTCTTGGTTTTTATGTTGCTTAAAAGGTGTTTGATAAAATACCTGCAAAACCATTGCTTTTATTTGTAAAACAGTGAGATTTTGAAATTGCAGTTCGGGTGTTTGTGGAAATGCCTCAATGGCAAACTCGGCTCGATCTTGGCTTGAACTCGACCCAAGCTGGCCCGAGATGTTGACCGAACTGAGCCGAGCTGGCCAGTCAGGCTCGAGGACCGAGCTGAGCCGAGTTCGAGCTGAAGTCAGCCAGTGGCCGAGCCGAGTTCGAGCAGAGGCCAGCTCAACTCGTTCGACTTGATGTACACCCCTAGTTGGCTTCGGCCCAGATTTTGAATTGTTTTGGGATGACCCTATCAAAATTTTGATTTTGCCAGTCCGAGCATGGCCCATTGACATTCCTGCTAGGAAGGTTTCAACAACGAGTGTCTATACTATTTTAATGTTGTCCGCTTAACCTTTGGATTTGCTTCATTTTTTGGGCTTCTGCGTTTATACTATTTATAGTAATGTAGTCCACCTAACCTTTGGAGCTGCTTCATTTTTGGACTTCTGCGTCTATACTATTTCCTATAATGTGGTCCACTTAACATTTGGATCTACTTTATTTTTTGGCTTCTGCTCTAAAATGAGGGGGCAAAACAGATGGACGACTTTGAAGTAAAATACATACATCACGGCCGGAATCGGCTTCCAGAAGTAGGAAACATCACCATCACTCTTCGTGGAAAGGAGGATGGACTGATCCTAGCATAAAGATGACTTGGGTAAAACGTTTCTTTAACGTAAAGTGCAATTAGAGATGTTTAAGAACATATGGAATCCTCTGCAACACCTGTTTTATGCGATAGGAGAACACCAGAGCTCCGTGGGCCCACCCACCTTGTTGTTTGTTTCACACCCACTCCGTCCATCAGGTGCGGCCCATGACGGAGAGTCATGGAGTAAACAAAACGCCCCCTTATACAATTCACTTGAGCTACACCACAGGCAATAATGGCAAAGAGACACCAACAATTGTGTGGGGCCCACCATTATATTTATTTTCCATCCAGACCATTCATCAGATTCCCTCACCAGGATGAATAGAAAATAGAAAACTCAGGCTGATATAAGTTTCAGATGGCCACTACACGTGTACTCATAAGTTTTAAGCGTGACTTTGCATTGTTTCCTGTGATATGGCCCACCTGAGCTTTGAATATGGATAATATTTAGGATGTACAGTGAAAATTAGAAGGAATACACGATGGACGAAGTGGATGCGACATTTACAACAGGGTGGGCCATAAAGATCTTGGGTGTTTCACATTACTCGAAAAACAGGTGCTGTAGAAGATTCCTGTCCTGTAACATGGAAATATATTTCAGTCACGGTCCCTTGAGAGCGACGGCAAAGAAAAAGAAAGAAGTCCCTCTGCAGTCCACGTGGAAGGGTGTTTTATCATTTCGGGCCATCCATCAGCAAGTGGTTCAAAATACTTATGGATCATATGATCCCATCTTTCCGATAGGTGGAGATCAAAGAGAGACTTAAAAACGGTTATGGGAGTTATCCCTTTTCAAACCATAAATGGTACCGGTGGGGCTCACCTTTCAACAGCTAGTCATTGATCTGGTGGGCCTCGCCTCGGAATGGGTCCTAACATTTCCTGCACAAAACCATATGATGATTTTGGGTATCTCTCATCCATTGTGGGGCCATTGTATGGTCTGGTCCTGATCACTGGGTGGGCCCCACATGGACAGTTTGCTGGGGGCTGAACAGACGCTCGATCTTGTAGTTCCTGGGAGAAATATAGCCATCTGCCTACGTGTAAATGGCCATGGGTTGTCGGTGATCTGTCTCTCTGTCAATCAACACATCATTTTAAGTCATAGACGTCTTAGTTGCAGTGGGCCAGTCGAAGATCGTAGTAGGTTAATCTGAACTGTTCCGACACTCGACCCTTGTGAAGATACATGACAGCTCAGGTACGAATCTTTATTTCCCGCCCAACTCCATATGCCACTCGTGCAGAAGACCCCAACCATGCAAAATATAAAATTTGAAGAGCCGCGCTACGATGTCAGTTGAGCTACTTCATCCAAAGCAGTGGACAGACGTTGGCCTAAGCCGGTGCACGTGCGTGGCTCACCTAACGAGTCGATTAGTGAGATTTTCACCTGAGGGGATTTTTATTGTGTGGCCCACTTTTGCACGGATGTTTTGTACAGACAGTGCTGTACACCAAAGTCCATGCTTGTTTCAAAACAAGGAGTGGTCCACCTATTTTTGGACCGGAGTTGTCCACAACATTTGTTATAGAAGGTGGGTGTAGGCCGAAGCTCTGTGGAGCCCACCACTCAATATGTAAGATCCACTCCATCCATCAGGTGAGGACTCTTGTGTTACATGAACAGATAAAATATCAGCTTGATAGAAAACTTAGATGCCACACCCATAGAAACAAGATAAAATTGTTCCAACAACCTCTAAAACCCCATGTGAATTGTGAATTAGGCGGTCCAATTACAGAACCAGTTCTTATTACGCACCTGGTCTAGATTGGCAACTTGTTCTGATCCAAAGTGGCCGGCCGGCTTATAAAGTCTCGGTTTCGAAACATTGGTTCGTGTGCAAACTTGTCTATGACCATTTCTCATCCTTTTTTTTTTCAACTTTATACAACAAATGGCCAATATTTTCATACAATATGCATGAGTTTTATTTATTTATTTTTCTTTTCCAACTTATGTTTGGCTTAATTCAGGCCACCCTGTCTATTGTTTCCTAGCATAGATTCAACAATTGAAGGCCTGCGATTATAGAACTATGGGCCCACTTTTCATAATTATTTGTTACGTGCTGCTTGGCTTAAAAAATACGGTGGAATTTAAAATTGGGAAATCCTAAGGCCCCTGGCGTGGTGTGGTGCGCCTGAGATTTGTACCTCCCTTATTCTTAGCCTTATGCCATGAAATGAGTTGGTAGAATGGATGGAAGGCTTAGATATAAAACACATACATCCAGGTGGGTCCCCCACAGTCAGGGCATCGGTTATTCCGGGTCCCAGCCAAGTCGTGCATATGCATGTTTTTGACGGGTCATGGATTGTTTGGGTGGAGTCTACTGAGTAGTGGTTTCAAGATGATGACTGGACTGTTTTTAGTCCACTTGATCTTGTTTGTCCTTTAAATAAAAAAAAAATTATTTTATTTTTTTTTAATTTTTAATTTTTTTAATGCCGTTGAACAGATGGTTACAATCGTCTCAATTGCATGATTTTTAGAACCAACCAATAACATTCCTATCATGATGATCGTTCAATCGTCGTGATTGATGGATCATTCGTGGCTTTAAAGAAACACTTTTACAGGACTATCCTAACCATGAAAACCAAATGGCCAGGGTTGCCTCTGGTTGCTGGTATTTGATTTAACCAAACATGACCTAAACTAGAAGAGAATATTTCCATACTGTATTTGGCGCAACCAAATGCACCCTAAGAACTTACAATAGAACTCAAGCTTAACCCAGTGCCTCCTTATGCAGATTAGGTGGGGTTGCCCACACCAACTGTAACCGTGATGGGCTTACCATGATGTATGTGTTTTATACCTATAACGTTTATTCATTTTTCTAATTCATTTTCCAACAGATGTAGATATACCGCAGGAAACGGTGGATATAATAATACCCATCATTCAAATTTTCTTAAGGCCCACCGTAATGTTTATTTTCCATAATATTTATTTGACATAATATATTAGTAATGACACCGCAGTTTAGATGAAGGAAAAATATAAATATTAATCCGATCCAAAAGTTTTATATGTTCAGGAAGTTTTTAACATTGAGAGTTCAAGCACTAATATTAATCTACTCTATTTTTGTGTTCCTGCCTTAAAAAAGAGGTGACAAAATGAATGGGTGATATAAAACACATACATCAAGGTGGCCTGCAGTGTCCAACCCATCACCACAGTCTCCTGGGGTGGTGTGGGCAACACCACCTGATCCACGTCCAATGCAAAGTCAGGATCAGATCTGTTCGGACCACGGGTGGTAAATCTAATCAATCTGGTTAGTGGGCCTGTAACGAGGTGGATCTGTCTGCAACATCTTTCCCTCACAAGATGAACGTATCCAACATATTGGGGGGCCACGAATGGAAGATCATGGATGTTGGTCCACATTTAACAGTGAATTGGAATGTTATTATCATCTAAAGAGAGGTCTTTTTGCATCTCCCTACCACTATAGCCCCACCAAATGATCAACATGGATCCTTAAACAGTGGGCCAGCAACTTGCTATTGAACGTTGTATATTTCCTCCACCGAGCTTGCTAGGGCTTAAGGGCCTGTTTGGCCTGGCAAATCCCATGGGATTAGGAGGGATGGGATGAATTTTAAGGAAATGATGGTGGTGTCAGTGGATTGGTTTAAGATCCATGGGATTGCTATATCCTGGGACGAGTTCATTGGGTCTGTTTGGCACGCCCGGCTTATCCGGGATTTTACCTTCCAATCCGTCCAACCAAGGGATGGGATCAATTTTAAGGTAATGATGGTGTTGTCAGTGAATTGTTTTAAAATTCATGGGATTGCTTATATCCCGTAGACAAGTTCACTGGGTCTATTTGGCTCGTCATGCATATCTTGGGATATGGTGATCCCATCCATCCTAATACCGTGGGATGGGTCCAGCCAAACAGGCCCTAAGGTAAATTGCCGCAAGTCGGATTATAATCACGGTCGGGGCAACCAGTGCTACATTCCCGTTGAGGTCTTAGATCAGTAAGGTTCATCAATCATCACATGGGCTCTCACCTTCCACCTTCCCAATCCCAGATGGGCGCGGCTTCAATGGATCCCTTGATCCACCGAGGTCGGTGGGTCCCTGTGGAGCCCCCCTTGATCTATATTACTTAGATCCATGCCATCCATCCGTTTTAACACCTCAATTTTGGCAGTGATACCAAAAATTTAAGCAGATCCAAATATAAGGTCACGAAGACGTGCATGAAGGGATCACACAAATATCAGCTTGATCCAAAACTATTGCGGCTCACAATAAGTTTTTAATTGTTGATCACCACTGTTTCTTGTGGTGTGATCCACCTGAAATTTTTATCTGCTTCTTTTTTTTAATTCATGTCATGAAATAATCTTTCAAAACGGATAGACGGAGTGGATGTAAGGTATATACATCAAGGGGGGCCCCACGTTCAGGGATCCACCGAATTCGCGGCCTCCCAAATAAGCCGATGCACGCTCGTACGTTGGCTTCACACGCATATGGAGGCAGCAAAGGTTCAAAAGTTGAGCAACGGTCCACATTGATCGCACGCCTACTGAACCGGCCGTTATTTCATACTTGGGCCAGATCTATCCACCCGATGAACGTCTCCCAACTCGCTCCCCTGTGCCTGCGAGTAGGGTTCTTATCCTACCCGCACGGACTGGCTTTCTCCATCCCCCTTCATCTGCAAACAAAACCCCGCCTAAACCCCAATTCCGGATTAAACATCTATGCTCCAAACTCTGCATCTCCTCTCCTCTCCTGTCCCAATCTCTTCCCCTCCATAAAACCCTAGAAATGCTTTCAAAACCCTAATTCCAAAAATCGCATTCTAAATTCCTCGGGATGAACGCCACTGACATCCTTCTCTCATACAACACTCCCCATCACCGCTCTCCAATCCCCAATCTCCCCTCAATTCCCCTTCACAAACCCTCAAAACGCTTCAATTTCAATCCAAACCTCCGAAAAGGATCTCGCCGTTCTCGATCTCTTGGCACCTTTCCACGTAACTCCGCTTCCGATCCGGTCCCGAAATCTGACTCCCGCGACGATTTCGTATCTAGGGTTCTGAGGGAAAACCCTAGCCAGGTCGAGCCACGCTATCTCGTCGGGAGCCGGTTCTACACTCTCAGAGAGAAGGAGAATCTCAACAAGGCTGCTGACAGTGGAATCTTTCAGCTTGCAAAGAAATTGTCTGATATATGGGGAATTAAGAGGAAGGGAGATGTGGTCGGGGGTCAGACAGGGGAACCGTCTGATCCGGTGTATTTGAAGGATATCCTTAGAGAGTTTAAGGGGAAGCTTTATGTTCCGGAGGAGGTTTTCAGGGTGCGTTTATCAGAAGAGGAAGAATTTGATCGTAATTTGCAGGAATTGCCGAAGATGAGTTTCGAGGATTTCCAGAAAGCCTGGAAGAGTGATAAGATCAAGCTGTTGACTTCAAAATCGGTGGCTGGGGTTGATTCCGATTATGGTTACCGCAATTTTGTCGTGGATTTGAAAGAAATTCCAGGCGACAAGCAGTTGCAGAGAACCAAGTGGTGAATGTCAATTTCCTTAATCATTGCCTTTATTTTTTCCATTGGAGGAAACATATACAATGTTTGGATTGGTCGAGCCAAATGATTTTGTTTTGCTTGGCACATAGACTTAAATCTCGGGCTTGCTTCTGCTGATCCATGCTTTTTGTATGGTGGGCTCTTTTGTGAACCGTTCCTTCCCCAAAAATGTAGCCCATTGGAAAATTCTAGCTGTACAATTGGGGTGTGTGCGCACTTCTTGCAAATTGTCCACTTTCAGCAGCCAATCAGACAGTTAAAAGTTGTTTATCTGACAAGACGAACTGCCTGGGCTGTTGTTGGGCCTGTTGACCAGATGGTTCAATGCTATACCAAACTGGTTTTTAGTGATCTAACTTCTTTGCTGGGTATCTGGTCCGACTGTCTGGCCCACTCCAGGTCGAGCAGAAATGTCAGTTTAGTGCCTCTCTTGTTGAGCTCTTTTCTTCTTGAAAAATCAAGGATGTATATTCAGGTCCTGCAAATTACATCTTGTGTCAGGGCGATGAACTTAACTGAGAATCAATCACAAACCCTCTTGGAGGAATACAGGGGCCCACAGTATGAAATTGAGAAGCATACCACGGTAATGTATTTCTGCTTCTCTGTTGTGAAATAAGTGTATGTGTTCTTGTTTCTCTAGTTATTTTTAGTTAATCATGCTGTCTGATTAAACTATTTTGGACAGAACTCGTTCATTTGGTGGATTGCTCTTTTTGGTTGGTGTTCATTCATTATATTGTTTTTGATAGGTAATATGGGCTTGAATCCATGACCTCTATGTTTAAATGCTCTTTCTCTACTACTGAGACAAGGGCTTGAACCCTCCATTCAATTTTTTTTTTTGGAAGGCAATGATAATTTTATTGAAAAAGAGCGCTGAGATGGTGCCAAAAGGTCAACCCAAAGATAGAAAAATTAACATCCTTCAAAACATCTATACGAAAGGGCTATACCACAAGATATAACTTCACCCTACTAGAAACCCACTCCATTGCATCACTTTCATTTTGAGAGCATCTTCCATTCCCTTTCTCCCAAATCGACCATAGGACAACCAAGAGACTCAACTTCCAAACAACCCTTTGCTTGCTTCTTCAACCTCAGTCTATGCCATGCCAGAAGAAGACCCCTGATTGAGTCCGACATTGACCAAGGCACATTGAAGCTCCTAGGCCATACCACATTTGCCCTGTGAATGGGCAATGAATGAAAATATGATCGATTGATTGGCACCCATCTTGTACAAAAGACACATGCTAGGGATAATCATTGACCATTTTTTAAGATTATCAACGGTCAAGACCCTTCGCCCTCCCACTAGCCACCTAAAGGCTGCGACCCGGGAGGGCACCATACACCAAACCACTGTGAAGCTCAAATAATATAATACGAGCGAACTGAGAAATGCCCTGACTCACCTTTCAGCCAGATCACCATATCCGAGTCACCACTCAGCGAGCAACATAATTGGAGGTGATCCAGGAGCGAGACATACTCCATCTCATCGTTAAGGATGTACCTTTGGCAAGGGGGCAACCAAACTACTCTCCACACCAAGAGAAGCATTTAGAAATCGAAACATTAAGGCAGGTTATTCTTGGAAATACATTTTGCAAGGTGGTTTCCTGGACCCAAACATCTTCCAAAAAATCTGACCCAGAGAGAATTCGATGCCCTTAATGAACTTCGGCTTTACAAAGATTACTCCTTTCCAGATTGCAAATTCTCTACAGAAAGGAGAATCCCCAGTTCACCAACCTTTTCTTGGCACATGTACTTGCTAGCTATTATCTCTCCACAAGGCATCCTCTTCCACCCCAAATTTCCATAGCCACTTTCCCAGCAACTTGAGGTTCATAGCCTCTAGGTCCTTGATGCTTGCTCCTTCTTCACGAGACTTGCACACCTCACCCCATCCCAACAAGCAATGTGTGGAATTTCTTCTTCTTTTTTTACCCCTGCCATAAGAAATCATGCCTTAATCTTTCCAACCTTACCAACACAAACTCTGAGCATCTAATAAAGACATGAAGTATAGGGGCTATGTTGCTTTGATTAGAGTAGCTGGTCTCCAAATGACAAATATCAACTCTTCTACCTTCATAGCTTCCTTTCGAACATTTCCACTACTTTGTCTCACAATTGTTTGGCCAATTTCTCAATGCAAGGGGGTAACTCAAGGTATGCAGAGGGTAAAAAACCCGCCACACCACTAAAGATCCTTGCCAATTGCTCAACCTCACCCATAGGCATATGAGCTCCTAGTATCTCACTCTTGGTGATGTTGACTCTCAAGCCCGACCCCACTTCAAAATACTTGATAAGCATTCTCAACTTATCCACCATAATTGCATCGGCTTTGCAGAAGAGGAACATGTCATCGGCAAATTGAAGATGGGAAGTTGGGAAGGTCGACCCTCCCACCTTGAGCCCTCAAAAGAAACCCACCTCTTGTCCTCTGTCCAACATTCTTCCCAAAGCTTTTGCCATTCTGTTCACTCCCCAAGTATAGGGTTGTGATGTAGTAATAAACTCGGTAAGTCCGAGGTCGAATCCACAGGGACTGAAACTTGTACGTTTCCTGGAACTAGGTAGAAATAGAACTAGCCTAAGATGCAATCTAAATCAAATATAAATTGATGAATAATGGTGAGAGATTAATGTAAAACTTTAAGGAATTCAAAGGAAGGAAACTAGGGATTCAGAGGATCCACTTGTAGGGATCAGGGAGATCTTATGCTTGCATCAAGAATTATGAAATTTAAACTGAACGTTACTTGATCTGGTTTTCAAAAGATGAAAGGTATATGAATTAGAATGGATTCCATCATCTAACCCTGCCCAGGAGACAAAATCAACAACAGAATTAAACCAATTACCAACTAATCAGATGATTATAAATATTAGGAAGGATACCGACATCCAACCATATCCAGGAGACGATGGTGAACAACAGGGCTTCCTGACGTCATAATCCAAATAAGAAAAAAGAAATACTCAAAGCCATTGCAAACCCATTGTAATGTCAGTCACAACAGGCCATTAAAGACTACAAATATTCTCATAATAAAATTAAATCAAAAATCAATTCAGTCTAAATAAAAGGCATAGCAACAGTCTCCCATCACGCTACAGGCTTCACCTCCTAGCCCTAGCTAAGAGGTTCAGCCAGACATGGATGAACTGGATCTCTTAAAAAATAAACAAATTAAAATAAAAATAAAAAGAAAAAGAAATAAATAAAAAATACCAAACTCCAACTATTCTCTCTTGTGCAATCGACCAAGCCAAACCGATCCGTCCTTGAATAATTTTTCCAGCTTGAATCCCCTCTCCTTTATAGAAGACCCCATGGCAATGGCTTCGTCCTTGTACAACTTCAGTCGGGAGTCTTTTTTCCGCAGTAGAATTCGCATGCGAAGCAAAAGCGCAAAACGTCTTGCCTTTGGAGTGTATTTGCGGCGTGATATCAACTTATCTGTCGATTCTGAAATCTTGGCTAGGTTATTGGCATCCTTGTGGACACATTGGACGATCTGGATCACTCAAAATATTCACGATAGTGACCCACTACTCCCTGCAAATCCCGGACTCGTCCGGACGCGAAAAACAGGGCCTGCGCCAGGAGGAGTTCGCTGTCGAGTTGGTGGGGCCCCACAGAGGTATTTTCGAGGAAATCCACCCCGTCCATTGAATTCAGGACGAAATTTCGGTCAAGAATGGGTAGTTTTGAACGTCCATTCACGAGGCCCAGAGAAGAAATCACGCCAAGAATCGTTTTGAACGTCGCAGGACCGCCTGTTTGTGGCCTCTGTATCGCGCACATGTGCACGCATGGGTGTAAAATTTCAGCAAGGTTTAATAGTATTCGAGGCCGTCTACACGATGAACGGCTCGGATCCGTCGTACAGGTGATGTGTGGGTCCCACAGTCGTCCGCAAAAAGGGCCAGCGGTGTTCGTTGCGTAACTGAAAACGGAGACTTCCGTCTCTGTGAAGGTTGCTACTGGCACGGGCGGGCGCTGGTCCGGTGCGGCTCGCGTACATGTACCATGCAATGTACACGCGTCACATATGGGCCCCACTGTGGTGTATTTCAAAAATCTGATCCATCCATTCATTTTCTCATCTTATTTAAACCGTCGAGACCAAAGTTGAGACAGTTCCAGATATCAGGTGGGCCCAGAATCAACGGTTTATGGGCTGATCTGTCAGTTGGGGCACTTCCATAGTGATCCGAGGGCTGAAATTTGATATGTACGGTTAATTTATGGCCCTCAGGCCATGTATGAAGTTTTGAGCCAATCAGATGGCGGGAACTATGTGATCTTGCATTCTTCACCAATTTCGGGCCTCTTTAACGTGAATGGCTTGATTTCCTCGGATCCCTGGCATGTAAATTCTTCAGTCTTAGTTCTCTTGAGTGTGTCCCTTGCTCTGGTGACTTCAGAGTGTCAAATCCACGCTTTTAGTGCTAGTTTTTAGTCCACGCTCCTGATTACATCCTGCAATAAAAACATGATTAAATCGGGCCATTGAACGGTATCATGCTTATAAATCCAGGCAATAATTGGGTCTGATATGCAATATTTGACCCTCAACACATTCTCACATAGATAAAGGGAGAAAGTGGATCACCTTGTCTTATGTCTCTCGAACTTGTAATGAAACCTTTGGGGGAGCCATTGATTGGAAATGAGAACCTAATTGAGTTGATGCATTGCCTAAACCATCATCTCCATTTCCTCCCATGCCCAATCTTACTTAGCATATAGTCTAGAAAGCTCATGTCAACATAGCGTGAGCCTGTTCAATGTCTAGTTTACAAACTATTTCTTTTAGGCTTATATTTCAAATCAAGGCACTCGTAAGCTTTAAGTGCACTATCCAAAATTTGCCGTCCTTCAGTGAATGCACCTTGACACTTTCTAAGACTGTGTGGAATCTAGAAGTCAAGACTTTGGCAAGAATCTTCTAGGGCCTTCTTATCTAGTTGATTGGTCTGAAGTCCTTTAAGCTTTACAAACTTGTCACCTTCGGGGTAATGGTAATAAAGGATGCCCCAAGCTTTGTTGATAGACGCTCCCTGTCTAAGGATTCTGACATGAAGCTCATAATGTTACCCTTGACGACATTTCAAAATACTTGGAAGAATGGCAAAGGGAATCCATCAAGTCCCAAGGCTTTATTGCTTTCCAGAGAATCCATAACAACCTTCTTCCTCTTTAGTGAAAGGTCTCTCAAGCGAGTTAGCTTCCTCCCTTGAAAGACTATTGAAATTCAAGTTGTCCAAGCTTGGTCTCCTCCACCCTTCCTCGAACAGTAGCTCTTCATAAAACTAGATCACCGACCCGCACACCTAGGGGTGTACATCGAGTCGAACCGAGTCGAGCTGGCCTCAACTCGACTCGGCTCGGCCACTAGCTGACCTCAGCTCGGACTCGGCTTGGCCCGATCCCCGAGCCTGACTGGCTAGCTCGGCTCGGTTCGGTTAGCAGCTCAGGCCAGTTCAAGCTAAGAGTTCGCCATTGCAACATTTTCACAAACACCTTGACCTCACCTTCAAAATCTCACTGTATTTGAGAAAGCAGCAATGGTTTTACAGGTATTTTATCAAACACCTTCTAAGAAACATAAAAATTAAGAAAAAAAAGGGTATTGGTTTCATATACATACCTTCCTTGCCACCAGCCACACTTCGTTGGGTCATTTCATCAAACACTTGGTGAGCAACATCAATATTAAAGGGAGGTAGACCGAGGTGAGCGCCAGAGAGGAGGGGGAGACTAGAGAGAGAGAGAGAGGGAGGAAGACCGGAAGAGGGGAGCTCGAGCTCGAGTTAGGGTTTAGGGATGCCGAGTAAGGGAAAGGGCCAAAGGGGTTAAGGTTTGTGTGGCTGGGTGAGTAAAAAGGAGTAAAGAAAAGTAGGTTTTTTTTTTGGAAGGGTATATATACCCCTGCACCGAGTCGAGTTGAGTCAAACCGAGTCGAGCTGAGTTCGAGTTAGATTCGATCTGAGTCGAGTCGAGTTGGGGCAAGCTCGAACTCGGCTCGAACTTGTTTTGGAGCTCCAAAAATCAGCTCGACTTGGTTCAAACTCATCTTCGAACCGAGTCGGGTCGAGCTTTTTTGAGTCGAGTTGAGCGAGCCAACCGAGCTAGCTCTATTCGTGTACCCCCCTACGCACACCTGATACCTGATCTTTCTCCTTAAACCGTCTGCTTTCTACAACAATGCTACTAATCTTGTTGCATCTTAGCTCACATGCTCGCAATACTGTGAAAAAATCTCTTGTTTCCATCAGCCTCCTTAAGCTATGTGGCTCTTAATCGCGGCCTCCACTTGGCTCTTGATCACCGCCTCCACTTCACCTATAAGGTCTTTTCTTCCTCCGATAGCTAGGTCCCTTTTGCCTTAGGGCTTGATTGGGAGCTCGTAAATGGAGGTAAATGGGAAACAGAATTGGAGGTAAATGTATTGGGAGTAAATGGCTTACTCAGTTGTGTTTGGATGGGAGTAAATAAAACGCATTTGAAATCCAAATGTTCTATTTGGATGGGAGTAAATGAGAGGAATTAGAATGCATTGAAAGATTTCAATATATTCACAGGAATGCATGTGATAATCCCAAATTAGCTTCTTTTTTTTTTTAACGCACGCACTCACACTCCACACACGCCCACGAACTCACACCACACAATTGAATTTCACCACCATGGGTACTCAAACCCATGACTTGGTGTTGAAACTCTTGTGAGTTAGCTTTAATATCTCAAATCAGTGTGCACGTGTGATATTTAATAGAATGATTATAAGAAGCCCATTGAAATATATACTTCAGCCAAAAAGAGGAAATTTTGAGCCTCAGGTGGGCCATAACCATAAGGATCACAAAAAGCAACTTGCCAATGTTTTTTAACCGTCTATTTAGATGGTCAAACCTTCGGATGGTTTGAATCATTTTATTGGTGTGATTTTAGTGATGTAGTTGATAATTAAATTGTTTTGGAGTATCATTAGTGTGCCACGTGTATGACAGACATGTATATAGCGGCACTTTGGTTTACTCGTGCGACTCTCCAAGGAGCTCAAAAAGGTATTTCACCCCCATTAACTTCCAAATCCTCACTTGTGGAGAGGATTTCATTTACAAGCCCATTTACTCCCATTTCATTTCATTTCCATGCATTTACTCCCATCCAAACACACTTCAAATGTCAATTACCTTCATTTACTCCCATTTCCCCCATTTACCTCCATTTACTCCCATCCAACCGGCCCCTTAGGGCATGTTTGATTTTCCAAAGTAATCGCAAATGCATTGCAAATATGTAATAATTACTTCCTATGGTAATTACCTCATTGTTCCCGAGGGTCGATTTGACTGTTACTTTTTTCAACACTAAAATCGAGGTTGCTGACAAATATATGTGGGGCCCATCGTGATATATGTGAATTATTCACACCATTCATCCGTTATGCCAACTGAATTTTGGGCATGAGTCAAAAAATGAGGCAGATTCAAAGATTAAGTGGACCACACCATAGGAAAAAAGGGAATTGAACACTCACCGTTAAAAACTTCTTGAGGCCACTGTTTACTTTTGTGTGGGCCACTTGAATGTTGGATTTGCCTTATTTTTTGGCTCATGCCTCAAAATGTTGTGGTAAAGCGAATGGACGGAACGGATATATCATATACATCACAGTAGTGTCTAGAAATTTAAACCAGCCCTTTTAAACCAGTTTCCAAAACTGAAATTCCAAAGGATTTTCAAACCGGTGAAAGGGTAATAATTACCCATTTACAGGGTATTTACACTTGCTTTAAAAAATTAAACAGGCCCTTAATGTTGAGAGCTTGGATTTTGTGGTGGATGCTTTCAGTTCAGTCTCCTGTATTACCAAGATTTGGTCCCCTGCTTTAAATTTTGTGTCTCTTGCTTTCCCAAGATGCTTTCAATTTCAGTCTCCCTCATTGATTACTAGCTTTTCTCATTTATAGGCACATATATTGTATGCAAATAATTATATGGTATGAGTATGAATTTCAAGTTCTATAAGATTCCTCAAGAGATTCATGAATCTTTTAGATTCCAATGGTGAAAAACTAAGCGAGGACTACCTTTAAATATCATTCTGTTAACTCAAGGACGAGTATGACATACATAACTATACTAACATGGTGATCCAGTTCGTATAATAGTGACAGATCACTACGGTTGATTCTCATCACTGCTTGATCAAGAGAAGTGGGCTCCACTTATCTTGACTTTTCAAGCAATGGTAGGATTAAGAAGACCCACTTCCTGTCACTGTTTGATCCTAATCAAATGGTGGTAAGGCTCATCCATGGTGAATTTTGCAATGGACTTGTACACTGGACTATTATTCTTTTGTTTTTTGAAGGATATTGAATTTATTCAAGCCAAATATGCTATAAAGAAAAGGAAAGCAACAAAGAAAAGAAAAGAAAAGGAAACAAGAAAAAAATGCACCCAATCCCTAATATATTGATTAACCTTACTGGTAACCCCGGTAGAAGAACGACTCCTATTCCGAAATCACCGATCATTCCTCTCGCCCCAAAGAGTCCAGAGGACTGCAAGTAAAGCAACTCTTCATCTAGATGCTCTCTCTCCTTGACCCACCTGCATGCTAGGAGTGAAACAAACCATCAATAGAACTAGGCATCACCTATGAGACACTAAACATCAACAAAACACTGCTTCAAACATCTCTCACGAAAAGATGATGGATGAATGAATGATCCACTGATTCCGTCTCCTTGAGGCAGAGGAGACAAATATTAGGAAGCACCATGGCCTTTCTCCAAAGGTTGTCAATTGTCAGGATCTTTTTCCTTCCAACAAGCCAAGCAAAAGCTGTGAATTTAGGAGCACCATTGGATGAAACAACACCTGTATGACTGCAAAGCATATAGTTCACAAATTGGGAGATCAGAGTGTAGAAAGATTTCATCAAAAAGTTACTAGACTTGTCAAATTGTCAAACTAGTGAATCGTTCATGCCCGTAGTAGGTTGGAGCCTATGCAGACGGGAAAGAAGGGGGATGATCTCTGCATCAGATAGATTTCTCCGACAAGGGGAGACCCAAACACCCTATTCCTAGAGACTGAAAAAATAGGCGACAGAAACATTAGAGACAGGACAAAGCCCAGCTGGCCTCGGGAAGACCGATCTAAGAGAGGACTCCTCACACTAAACATCATCCTAAAACCTGACCTGAACGCCATTCCTGATGGAGAAACTCAAACCACCAAACACTTTGGAAACAATCCTAGCGACGGCATTCCAAAGATGAGAAGCATGATACATGGACGAAGCCTTCATCTACCAACCCATATGAGAGGAGCCATATTTTCCTACTATGATGGACCTCCACAAACTACCCTCCTCCCGTCCAAACCTCCAAACCCCTTTTCTTAGCAACGCCGCATTAAGCTTATCGAACCACTTAATCCCAACACTCCCATCACAATAGGGCTTACGCACTTCCTTCCAATTCAACTGGTTAAATTTACTTGAAGTCACACCACCTTGTCATAGAGTAATGTATTTGGATAAAATGGTGATAATATTCATCCAAGGTGAATTCTGCTATGGATTTATACATTGGACTATTTTCCTTTTATTAATATATTCGACATTTGCAAAATTTATATTTTATTTTATTTGTATCACATCAGCATCATCATCTTTTAAGTGGATTGATTAAGAGAGAACAACCATATTTTGTTTACGTTTCAGAGCAAGCCATTTCAATTCGGAAAAGTTATATTTCTATTTTCACTAACAAGCAATTGGTATATTAAATGCAGTCTTATGTGGGAAAATTGCCCGAATACCCTCACCCTGTTGCTTCTTCCATATCTAGCAGAGTGATGGTTGAGCTTGGGATGGTAACAGCTGTGATAGCTGCTGCTGCTGTAGTGATTGGGGGGTTCTTGGCAACTGCAGTATTTGCTGTCACCAGCTTTCTTTTTGCTGGTGCTGTATATGTTGTCTGGCCCCTGGTGAAACCACTTCTCAAGCTCGCGCTTGGTGTTGTGTTCAGCATTGCGGAGAGGATTTGGGATAATGTTGTCGATTTCTTTGGTGATGGAGGGGCAATCTCAAAACTGTACGAGTTTTACACTTTTGGCGGTGGGTCTGCCAGTCTTGAGATGATGAAACCAATTATGCTGGTTGGGTTGACCATGGTCCTCCTTGTTCGCTTTACTCTCTCGAGAAGGCCAAAGAACTTCAGGAAATGGGTGATTTCTGCCTCCTGTTTTGGACTCAACACTTTTCTGATATGCAGTGGTTTAATCAATTCAGTTATGTTTCAAAAGGTTGATGTACTCCCATGTATTTCAGTTGATGAAATGCACATTTTTTTATGCAGGATATTTGGCAAGGCATTGAATTTGGACAGTCAAAACCGCAGGCTCGAGTTGATGTTAGTTTAAGCAATTCTTCAATTCATTTTTCTCTCTGCCACAGGCAGGATTTAACGTTGGTTATAAAATGATGACTTAAAATGCTCAAATTGGCTTTTTTCTATTGGATTCTGTTAGGGTTCAACAGGAGTCAGTTTTAGTGATGTTGCTGGGATTGAGGAAGCAGTAGAAGAACTGCAGGAGGTAAGATAATTTTCTATGCTATATGTTGGTTCTTATGGCTGGTTGTTTGGCATGAGATGGCATTTCTGTTACTTTAGTACCCATGCTATCAGGCCATTTTTATGCTGGACCCCGTCATGTACCTGTTGTTATGTGGTGTGCAACCTAACGTACAACATGTTTGTATGTTGCCTCTCTCCAAGTCAGGAAACATGAGAACCTCAAAGCCATTCGTTAGTTGTTTCTTGATCTTGAACAGAGGCAAAATGCTTTCAAGATCCTCTCTATTGTTCCTTTCCGGAAGCAAAAAAGACCTTATTTTAAATGCTTCCAAGCTTGTAAAGTCTGTTATCACGATATGTAAATGCTTATTTCCTTAACTTGTTTATTTCAAAGTTGGAGACCCACATTAACATGTTGTGTAGTTCACATGGTGTAGAATGGAGTAGATTTAGCTTGTCATTTCATGTACATAAATTTCATGTCATGTCACATGATGAAGAGGAAGCATGATTCAAACTTTTAAACCTATACTTTGAAGGGTCTCATACTCTTTGATGCAGGACAACTAACCACTTGCTATACAAGCTCAAACTGATAAAGTATGGCGAATCAATCCCTTTATTTCATAGCCCAGGCCCCACATCCCATGGGTTAGGACCTTGGCCAAACATCCCTCGTGGGCCCCATGTCACATGGGTTCCACCTCACACGAGCCACCAGCCTTACACAGGCTGCCAACCCCAAGTGTGCCCCTGCATCCCACATCCCACCCCACTTGAGCCCGGTGTGAAAATGCCCCATCATTACTCTCATTGGTTTTATGCAAGTTTATGTTCTTGTGCTTTGCTGCTAACCTCATTCTTTTTTGCATGCGTTTCATCTTTTTCTGCCTTTAGTAATTTATTATTTCATCTCCTCAGTTTTTTTGATGCATGGATCTGGATGTTCTTTTGCTTTCCATTTTTGGGAGTTCCATTCTTGGGCCATAATACTTAGCTTTCTTCAAGACTTCCTCTAGTTAAAGCTATCTAACTCCATTATTTATTGATTAGTTGGTGAGGTACTTGAAGAATCCGGAGTTATTTGATAAAATGGGGATAAAACCTCCTCATGGGGTCCTTCTGGAGGGGCCTCCAGGATGTGGAAAGGTTAGTTATATTCTTGAAAACAACCATGCAAATTGTTGTTTTAAAACATTGTCTTTACTTGCTCAGTTCATTTATTTTTCTCCATTACTTTCCAGACTTTGGTGGCAAAGGCGATAGCCGGTGAAGCTGGTGTTCCATTTTACCAAATGGCTGGGTCGGAATTTGTTGAAGTCCTAGTAGGTGTTGGTTCTGCCCGTATCCGCGATCTCTTCAAGAGAGCTAAGGTTGTTCTATTCTATTTCTATGTGAGCTTGGAAATGACTCATGCGTGCGTGTTTTAAATTCTTTCCCCAATTTTGAGAGGCCACAAACCCAACTTTCAATTGACAGAAACTTCTGACACAATGATTGTTTCTGTTGATGTACCACGTTACAGAGCTGGTAAGAGATTTGCAGGGATCATTGCTGATTTACTTTGCTTTTTTTCTTTCTGCCATCCTTTCCAGTCATGATAATCAAATCATCGATAGTAGCGATTTAGTTCCTTGGCAACTGAAAGCTAATAATAATTAAAAAAAAAAAAAAAACCAACTGGCAGATTGTAGTAAAGAAGAAGGCCAGATGCAGTTTGGAACCGAGGAAACCCCTTGTGGCATCGAAAGAAAGAGGCATTGGGAACAGATGACAAGCTGAGAAAAGAGTTGAGTAAGGAGCAAGGAAAGAACTGGGGAGTGACGATGGCAGGAAGGAATGGGAGGACCCTTTCTTTTCTTCTCTCTCTCTCTCTCTCTCTCTTATGGGACGACCTATAGAGAGGTGGTGTAGATACGGCACAAATAAACAAGAAGGGCATTGATGGAAGAATCAGAAGGGTGTAAATTGTCAAGTTATCCTTCAAACAAAATTTTCAAGGTAGAGGTAGGGGCATCGGAGATTGATGAGAAAGAGCTTGTTGACAAGTTTGGTGGGTACAACAGTAGTTAGGGACATCTTGGTGGAGGTAGGATGATGGTCTGAAATGAGGTGAGGTTTGCAGAGTCTCAATCTGAATATTAGAATATTGGACTATTCGAAGGTATTGGATTAGAATATCAGTTTGCTCCTTTTGTGGGTTGCTCCGCCTAGGGGTGCACATTTAACCGTTGGATCGGTCCGGTTTGGTCAGGTTTCAGGGTGCTAACGGTCCGGTTCCGGTTCCCATAATTTCTGAACTGTTGATTATGAATCGGTTCCGGTTTAGGGTCCTGTAGAACCGAACCGAACCGTTGATCCGAACCGTAAATCCGAACCATGATAGGAACCGTGGTCTGTGGATCTGAATCGTAGATCCAACTTAGTTTTAAATTAAAAAAAAAAACCTGTTTGAGCGCCCGTTTTTGAGCGCTTGCCCTATTTGAGCGCCCTACTCCTGCCCTATTTGATCGCCCTACCTCTGCTCTCTCTCTCTCTCTCTCGCCACCCTCCCCCTGCTCTCTCTCTCTCTCTCTCTCTCTCTCTCTCTCTCTATCTCGTCCCGGTCCGGCGGTCCCAGCGCCCTTCCCCCCTGTCTCTCTCTCTAGCCAATCCATTTCAGCTTTGGTATTTCAAGAGGGATGAAGTGCTGATTTGGAGAGAGAGAGGGAGAGAGATATGAAAGCATGCTTGTCGGCCATTAGAGCTTCAGTTTCGGTGTCTTAGGCGATCAAATCTCCCCAATATCTGATAATTTCCACAAGAACGAAGTTTCAGGCCCCTTTCTTCTCTCGTAATTTCTCTGTTTCTGTATACATTCCACAGATTTTCATCTATAAACCCTAGATTGTTTAAATCCTGCCTTTTTGCTCGCTCGATCGAGGTCGGGATCGCCGAAAATGACCAGATCTCGACCGATTTCCACAGATTTTCGTGCATTCTTCGTCGAAATCGATCGATAGAGTTTGATTCCGGTTTTCTATCTGATTTCCGATTTTGATCTCGTCTAATTTGGTTTCGTCTAGGAAAAGGAAAGAATTAGGGTTTCGTAACTAGGGCTTTGGTTGGAATTACTCGGGGTTTTGTTCGTTTCTGTATTTGGGGAATGAGGAAAATAGGAAATCGATGGACCCCGGTCGCTTTCGCCACTCTTCAAATCATCAAATCTTCACCTCATTTATCCTCCTGTAGAAAAGCCTTAGATCTCTGGCATTATCAATGGATGTACTCTCTCTCTCTCTCTCTCTCTCTCTCTCTCTCTCTCTCTCGCCGTATCTGGGTGCTGCGGCGGCACCTGCCACCTGCAAACCCCATGCGCATTGCTCTCCTCTTTGACACTGAGAACTGAGAAGGACGGCCATCGCATTTCCTTCAATGGCAGTTGAGGTACGATTATTAGTTTTTTTTTTTCCTGTTGAAATGGGTTTTCATTTTTATTGGTTTCTTTTTTTCATTTTTTTTGTTTTCATTTCTTTGTTCGTCTTATGCGCCAGTTCCGGTTCCGTTTCGTTTTCACGGTCCGGTTCCGGTTCTAGGGTGCTAATGGTTCGGTTCCGGTTCCAAAAATTGTAGAACTGTTAGGAACGGTTCGGTTCCGGATTCACCCTAGAACCGGACCAAACCGACCCGTGTGCACCCCTAGCTCCGCCAGTCTTCTACTAGCAATGAAAAAACACACATCTCACGGGGCCCCACAGCTGGTGGGTAGGAAGAAGGTGCCTACAGTGGATAATTTGTAAAAGAGAGTTGATAATCACCAATGTTTGCCTCCTATGTTTGCAAAACGAGGAGTTAATCAGCCATCTTTTCATACACTTCCACTTCATGAGTGAGTCTTGGGTTCTTTCGGTGTCTTGTGGGTTATGCAGGAGTCGATTTAGGGGTTCTTGTTCATTTGGCATGTGGATGGGGTGGGGAAAAGAGGAAGGGAAGTTTGGAGATGGACGTTATTATCTGGGTCTTTAGATGGACTAAGCTAGATGTTATGCATTGGGCTTCAAACACTTTTAGTTCTGGAAGATTGTTCTTTCTTCTTCTTCTTCTTGGGTTGCTTTGTAATTTTTAATTTTTTAATTTTTTGTAATTCATTTGGTAATTTTGGCTTCTCTATTTGATAAAATCGTTACCTTTAAATTTATATAAAAAAAAAAAAACAAAAAAAAACAACAATGGTATGGATTGATTGTGTTGAAGGAGATCCAAAAGGTGTTGAAATTGGAGTATTGTGGCGTCAAGGGTCTTCAACAGAGCTCTTCTTCTGTTTTGCTACTGTGCGCCGTGAGCAATTTTATTGGGGTTGTCAATGGGATCTTCCCAACCATGGGCCTGGTTGTTGTATCTCTCTCTCTCTCTGTTTGCTGTCTGTTTTCCTTGTTTGTTTCCCTTTTGGCTTTAGCCTAACAAATCTTATCTAAAAAAAAGATGTTGTAAACGGGGAAGGGTTTTGCAATGGTTGTCCTAGAAATTGAAGAATAGGAACATTAAATGGGGGAGGCTTTATGATGTTGTCTTTATGGCATCCCACTTGGGAATCAACCGTACTTTTGTTGCTAAAAATTGCATGGTTGGTGGTGGAGATTGATGAGGCCTCTACAGGTAGAAGGGTGATCAAGTTTGCTAGGCTGAAAGCATGTACCCATGTTGTGATGCGTTTTAGTGACTTTACCGAATTTTGGTAGTGAATGTTTGCTGCCTGCTATTTGTGGTTCCGGGGGAAGATGAGTCGAGGGGAAAACCAGAGCAAGGAAATTCGAGGGGATAGATGAAGGCTATGCAGATCAGGGATGCACGATGTTAGTAGGATGACATGTGCCCAAGAAGATGTGGACATAGAGAATGCCACATAGTAGGGAAGGCTGTTGTGAAGTGGGGAATTGGGGGGGGGGGTCCTGCTGGCTGGGCTGAAAGAAACAATCATTGCTTCTAGAACCCAAGGGTTTCTTCGGCAAGGGTTTTCTCTAGGGTGATGGTCTTTCTTAGGGATTGGGCTCTGTAGTGTTTTTTTTTTTTTTGGGGGGGGGGGGGGGGGGGGGGAATTTAAAACTTAAAACGGGGTTGTCATCAATGCTTTGAGGACCATCCTGCTGGCTGGGCTGAAAGAAACAATCATTGCTTCTAGAACCCAAGGGTTTCTTCGGCAAGGGTTTTCTCTAGGGTGATGGTCTTTCTTAGGGATTGGGCTCTGTAGTGTTTTTTTTTTTTTGGGCGCAATTTAAAACTTAAAATGGGGTTGTCATCAATGCTTTGAGGACCATCCTGCTGGCTGGGCTGAAAGAAACAATCATTGCTTCTAGAACCCAAGGGTTTCTTCGGCAAGGGTTTTCTCTAGGGTGATGGTCTTTCTTAGGGATTGGGTCTGTAGTGTTTTTTGGGGATGGCTCTAGACGTGGGACTGGTTTTTGTATCCTTTCCCTTCTCCTAGGTTTCTTTTCGTTTTCTTCTTTCTTTTGTTCCCTTTCGTTCTATGTGATCTTTCTCTTAGCAATAAAAATTTCACCTTAAAAAAAATAAAAATATCAATGCTTTGATTTTTGCTAGCGGTCATATGTTGATAGCTGACAACATAAAAATGTCTTGACATAGTAGTTAGTACACTTTGAGGAAATGGGCAAACCATCATGACAGATGAGGGTAGTTTGCGTATTTCTAATTCGATACAAATGTCTTGACATAGTAGTATAGTACGCTTTGAGGAAATGGGCAAACCATACAGATGACGGTAGTTTGGGTATTTCTAATTCGAGGGAAATATCTGCACATAACCTTAGTGTTTCATAAGAAAAATCAACTGGCTAGTAGGGACAGTTTGCCTTCTGCAAAATTTCTGACGATAGGGCATGTTGGTACATTGTCAGGATTAGGAATTTGTTCGAGTAAAGATATGAGAGGTAGGAGGAAACAACTTGAGAAAAGAGGTTAGGGGAAGAGAAGAAGCTTATGTTCAGAACCTCAAGTTCTGTGGTATGAGGTGATAGAGGGACTTTGAGGCAGTGAAAGTTGGATTATGATGGTGAAAACCCTAATGAAATTCATATCGTGGAATGTTCAAGGGTTGTGAGGCTTCTGTAAAAGGATGCATGTGAAGGAAGCAAAAGGTTTAGGCGGCTTCCTAGGAAACAAATTCAAGCATTCAACGATGATATTGCAGAAGCATTGCAGTATTGAGGGATAGCAGGGCTCTGAACAAGCAAGATGGTTATGTAGGCATATTTTCCATCTCCATGGTGTTTAGAGATATGAAAACTGGAGGCTAGGGGATCTTTGGCTATATCTATGGCTCTCATGATCAGCATGCAAGGGAGAAAATGTGGAGGGATTCTCCATTGTGAAATGGAGGAGATTCAAATATCATATGTTTCCCATTTGAAAAAGAGGTGATTATGGACTGACAGCCAACATGTGTGGATTCATAAAATGGATGGAGTGAAAAGCTATTGATTTTTCTTTAGGGGATCCAAAGTTCACTTAGTCCAACAATTAGGAGGACCTGGTGGTGGCCAGAAGGGATTGTTTTCTTATCTTGACAACTGGGAGGATCTTTACAGGGAGGGTTCCACAACATGCTATTCTGAGGCCTACTTCCATTCACTTACTATTCTGGATTTGAAGGTTGATTTTTGGGGTCTGTTACATTTTAGGATCAAATGGGCTTGGCATGGAGGGGTGGAGCTCGGAAAATTATTTGGAGGCTACTTGTGATGGGAATTCTATTGTTTATTTGGAAAACCTGGAATGCCCATTGTTTTCAAAACAAGAAATCTTCAGTTGAAGAGGTTATTTTCTTGGTGAAAAATGATGTTTTGGAGTGGTCCACATATGCAAAAGCTGTGAAGTCTTTTGATCTTTCTTCTTGGTTTTTGTTGTAGTTTCGGGTTGTATTCTTTTCCCGCCATTGGCGGGCTTTTCTAATAAATTTCTAGTTATCTCTTAAAAAACATTTTATGATCGAATTGATGTGGCTCAAGGTGGATGGATTTGTGGAAATGGTAAAGGAGTGGTGGAATTTATTTCAAGTGCAGGGACCAACGAGTTACAAATTGGTTGCAAATTAACGTGTTTGAAAATCGAAATCAAAGAATGGAATAAGTTAGATTTTAGAAAGTTTGATGAGAGGATGGCAAACTTAGCATTGATAAAAGGAGGAAGGTAGCCTGACAGAGGAGATAAAAGCTTGAGAAAATCTTTGAAAAGGGAATTAAAAAAGAAGGCAGTGGAGGAAGGGATTATATGGAAGTAAAGATCGCCAGTCACATGGTTAACATGACAAAAAACACCAGAAACTTCCACAAGATTGCTATTGTAAGAAGACAATGTAATCAAATTCATAGCCTAGTGGTTGGTGGGTTGATGGGAGAGGTTTGTATTGCAATAGGGGATTTCTACAAGTTGTACAGTGACAAGTGCTGGGACAGACTGACTGTTGATAATTTGGAGTTCAATTGCATTAGTTGAGGATTTTGACATGTTGGAATATTCTATTGTGGAGGAAAGGCTTTTGGAAGTCATCAATTTGCTAAAGAAAGATAAGGCCATGATTTTGAAACATGTATGATTCAACCGTATTGCCTATATTATATCATAACTATATTGGCCATCTCCATTACACGATATATCGTGATCAATCCAATTAAAATAAGAGCTGTGTTGCCATTGTTATGGGGCCAATACAGCGGATACGACCACAAAGGCCCCCTTTCAAAATTTCCCCCTTTTCTTTCATTCTCCACTTCTTCCTTCATTTTAACCATGGAGGAAGCTCAGAAACTCATGCTAAACTAGATATGGCCCTATTTTGGGGATCCAAACACAAAATTTGAGAGGGATCCAATGGATTGAAGTAGAACATACCACTTAAAGAAAATATGGAAGAAGAGTAGGCCATCATCTTTTTGTTTCATTTTTTCATCATCTATGTTTTATTTTAATACGATTGACCCTAGTCCAAATTGTGCTTGATAAATGTTCTACTAGGGCTTATTTGGTTGACTTTCACTAGGTCAAGCCAATAGACAACATCCTTGTCAAATGATGGTTTGATTGCCATTAGATACATGTTAAATACAAAAATATTATATGTTTTTCTTTTTCTTTTTTAAATTCTTTCTATGTTTTGATAAAATTTCAATTTTATTAGGTAAAAAGAAAAAGGTTTATATGGGTTTTTATTGTTTTACATGAGTCCAATACACCCCACAACATATGGGCTTCACGTATAAAATTCTCTTGCTAATATATTAGCATCTAGCTTTTGCTAAGTCCTTGGTTTAGTCATATCCTTTTCGCAAGGTGTCTTTATCAATGGACTTCGGATCTTGGATGGAGTGTTGGGTTCTCATGATTTTATTGCTTCTAGATATAATCATATAAAGGGGGTCGATGGGGTTATTTGTTGGTTGGATTTCAAAAAAGCTTATGATCATGTTAATATATTTATTAGGGAGGATGAGATTTGGCATGAGATGGAGGTCTTGGATGCAACGGTTTACCAACACTGTTAATTTTCTGGGCTTGTGAATGGCTCCTCTAAAAGGCTTCTTCAGAGGCTCCAAGGGTCCTGGGTAGGGGTATTCTTTATCTCCTTTCTTATTTATGGTGATGGTGGAGGCTTTAAGTGTGATGATCAAAAAGGCATATTTGGAGATGCTGATTGAAGTCTTCAAGTTGGGTCTTAATGTATCCCATTCGTAGTTTTCAGAATATTGATTTTATTTTATGATGCTGAAAGAGAGGAGCTTGCATCTTGAAAATGAACTTGATATGCTTTAAGGTGGTTTCGGGGCAAAAAGTGAGCTTGTGAAAAAATAAAAAAGAAATCAGTAGGTTAGATTGAAAGAGAGGAGTCTAGCTATCCTATTGTTGATTAATAAACCTTCAAAAAGGTGGTGGGGCCCATTATCGACAGGGTCCAAAGGAGATTATCAGTGTGGAAAGGCAAGTACCCTTCATTTGGAGGTTATCATGCTAATTAAAGCCATGGTGTCTATTATGCTGATATTTCATGTTGCTTTTTTGTTGCCCATAAAGTGTGTTGCACAAGTTGGAAACAACTACAGTGATAACTTCTATTTTGGGTGTGGAGGAGAATAAAAAACACCCTTTAGTGGAATGGGTGAAGTTTTCAAGCCGATTTTTCTAGGGGGTATGTGTATGAAGTCATGCAAAGCTATGAATCAATCTCACAAAATGGTTATGGAGATTTGGAAATGAGGAAAGGGGTTTGGGAAGGAGCTTGTGAATGAAAATATGGATGGCCGGAATATGGGTGGTCCACTCGCATGTTATTGAGGTATTGAGGATTGGGGGTGTGGAAAACAATCCTCAATGTGGAGCAAGAATCCATTGATGAATCAAACCCAACATTAGTGACAATGTTTGAAGTATCGATATCGCTGCAAGTTTCAATAGCCAGGGATACAGAAACAGTATTGATATCATCAATAGCCGGAAATGCAGGGAAACACGGGGAAAATGGTGGAATTTTTCAGTGAAACTTTAGGGAGATGATAAAATACACATATTTGTATATTTAGGAATAAAAAAATTGCAAAAAGAATGCATAAATAATACTTTCCATTTAATGGGGCCCTAAAAGCATGTGCTGTTGTAGAAATTAGTCCAACCATCCCATCAATCCCATCTATCCATCATGCCATCCAACCTTCCAACCAAACATCCATTGGTATTTCAGAATATCGACAACACATGATATTTTGGCGAGAAATCGTCGACAACTAGAAAGGAAATGAAACATTGTGGTCTTGATATTGCCCATGTTGTGACAACGATAATATCAATATCGATATTATCATTTTGACAATTTGAACGCTGCATACAACGATGTGCCCATAAAGAAATTTGAAACGGAAATTTTTTTAATAAGCAATTTTTTTGGCTGTATTGATACATTGATGATATTATTGAAATATTGCTGATACATTGGCGATAGAAGCGACGCCTGGAATTTACACAGTCAGAAATATTGGCGATATCGATACATTGGTGATACAAGCAACATCTGGATTACACAGTCGAAAGTATTGGTGATACTTAGTGATACATCACCGATAGCTGGAATTTCAGATGCTACTAGCGTTATCAGTATCGCTGAGCTAGAGATACAAATAATATCAGGGATACTCCGAACAATGATTAGTGATGGGATATGCATTAGATTTTGGGAGGGTAAATGGTGCCCTTTGGGTCTCTCAGTCTGATCGTGCTATGCTCATATGATAGGAGGGAGGAGAGCAGATCTCCGCTTGAATTTTGTTGTTCAACCGCTCTCTGCAGGTGGTGACATTTGGGTGGGTGAAAGGTCAGACAAGTTTTTGATGATGGATTGTTTGAGTAGCTACTAGCTAGCACATTCTTTTGGATGGTTTCTAATCAGTCTCTCGAATGCTGAATCAGTGGACCGGCTTCTGATCCATTGGTTTGCGGTGGTGGTCTGCTGGTGTATTAAGCAGTTTGGAATGGTCTGGGTGATGCCAAAATCAGTAAAAATTGTGATGGAAGCTTGGGACTGTGGAGTAGAAAGAGGCAAAAGGAGGATTTTGTGTTGTCTTTCTCATTTTATTGATTATCTGGTCGCCATGGGAGGGAAGGAACAATAGAACATTCTCCAGTGCTAACCAGGTGATCGATGAAGTGATCTAATGGCTGGAGTTTTTAAAGAAGTTTGCAGGGACCATGCACTAATCCTTTGAATCCGGTATCAACAGGAAGATATTTGCGCGGATTGGATGGGATTCTGTTCTAAGTGTAGTATGGTTATTTTGTTATACCAGTTGTAGCTTTTTTATCATTTGGTTTTGAATAAAATTCTAGTAATTGAAAAAAGAAGCAATGGCCTATTCATTTTTGTCTTGAACCCTTTTACTTACATGGATTTTTAACTCATAATGAATTGTTCCAAAGCCTAGATCTGAACTAGTATCCAATCAATATAAGTTTGATTTGCTTTGATGCATGATCATATTTCAGACAATTATATACAACCCCAGCAAGTTTTTGTGTGTACATGCCATTTGCTCATTGTCATCATGCAAATCTCATTAATAAAAAGAAATATGGAAGTCATGGTCAAATTGCCAGATACTTCTGCGTTGATTCATCATTGACAAACTTCCCTCCTACCAAGTAGATAGTCTGGCAACAGGCTGGGCCCTGGTTAAACAAATTAAATTTTGGATAGGTACTCGATGGGCCCAGCACTTGAGAAGTTCAAAACCTGGGTCCCAATCACATCCAGGCCTGCCTGTGGCCAACTCTACTAGTTGACAATAGCCAGAAAGTAGAGTTCCTTTGGGCTTGAATATGAAACAAGTCTCACTACTATTGGTTACAAAAGGTGGCACCTCTTCTAGTTCCTATGTTGAGATGGTTTGTCTTTCTTTCTTTATTCTTCTTTTTCTTCTCCTTACTTGTGTAAGAAGTTCATGGTTTCTTCATGCAGGTAAACAAGCCATCTGTTATTTTTATTGATGAAATTGATGCGCTAGCAACCAGGTATGGAATTATTGTTAACAATTCAAATGATACTACCATAAACTTTTTCACTTTTTCCGTGCATTATGGGCTTTGTTCAGAGTATCCCCAATATTACAATAATATCCTTGATATTATCCATATCGCCAATGTATTGCTAGTATTTTCGACTGTGTAAATTCTAGGTGTTGCCGTGTCGCTTGTTTCACCAGTGTATCGGCGATATTTTGATAATATTGCCAATGTATCACCAATGTATTGATATTGCCAAAAACCTGTAAAAATGTTTGGATGGATGGGATGGGATGGGATGGTTGGATGGATGGATGGGATGGATGGATGGTTAAATGGTTGAATGGGATGGATGGATTAATGGGTGGATGGTTGGATCATCGCATGTGTATTGTGCTTATATGCTTATTTATGCATGGATGTGCAACGTATGAATGCATTATGCATGTTTGCTTGCTTGTTAATTGGTTTAATGAGATTTAAGTGATTGTTGTGTTACTATTGGACTGATTTCTTACGACAACACTTACTTTTAGGCCCTATTAAATGGAAACTTATGCATTCTTTTTGCAATTTTTTAATTCCTAAATATGCAAATGTGTATTTTCGCATCTCCTGAAGTTTCACTGAAAAATTCTATCATTTTCCCCACGTTTCCTAGCATTTCTGGAAATCGGCGATATTGTCGGCAATATCAATATCGTTTCTGTATCCCCGGCTAGTGAAAGTTGTAGTGATACCGATACTTTGAACACTGATTATAGGAATAATAGTTCTCTTTTATAATTGGTTCTGGAGAGAGGTTATCTGCTGGTTGGTCAGTAAGCTATTGTCCAAGTAGTAGGACATGAGCATTTGTCATTTTGCTGGTTGGTCGGTAAATTATTGTCCAACCTGTAGGACATGAGCATTTGTCATTTCTAATCAGATTATTCTAACCATCATATCAATAGCTTGAGAAATGGATAGTTGAGATTGATTGAAGAAACAAAATAGATCCAAACATCATCATGAAATATCTATTCTATAGGCACCAAAGATTGCTCATGATTCCAAAGAAGCACTTTGGTTAGTTAATATAACCATCTGATCCATGGCTCGTAAACAATGGATGGTTGTAACAAAATGGTCCACATTCAGAGGGTTATGATTATTAGATTGGCGTGATTTTTTACTTCATAGCCTGCTACTAGGGGTAATGGGACAATTTAAATCCACATGTCAATTTAAAGCTTTGGGGATATCACTAATGTATGTACTCATGCATGTACATATCTATGTATGTTTGTGGTGTTATTCATCATCATCATCATCATCATCTAAAGCCTTATCCCAATTAATTGGGGTCGGCTACATGAATCCTATTCCGCCATTCCACAATATCAAGGGCCATACCTTCAATTAGACTGTAGGTCATCAATTCTTTTCTTACTACCTCTATCTACGCCCTTTTCAATTCTTCCTCATCTTTCAACTCATCCATCTCAGCATCCTCATTTCAGCTACACATCCTATGAATATATTGTTCCTTTACCGCCCAACACTTTGTCCCAAAAAGCATGGCTGGTCTTATAGCTATCCTATAATATTTCCCTTTCAGTTTAAGTGGTACATGGTGATCACATAATACTCCCGAGGCACATCTCCATTTCTTCCACCCAGCTTGAATTTTATTTCTATGGGCAAAATCCTTCTCAATCTCTCCACTCGTGAATTATTGACTCAAGATATCAAAAGTGGTCATTTTAGGAAAGTTCTTTGTCAGCAATCTTAACTCCTTGTTTTCCCTCTTATTGTTACTAAAGTTGCACTTCATAAACTTTGTTTTACTGACTAATTGTATTGTTATTCTTATCTGGATAACAACTCGGAGGTTTGTATCATGCTTTTGGTGTCAATGAGCTGTATGTAAAGTTAGTCTTATTTGGATTGAATCCTGGAGGGTAGTGTCATGCACATCTGGTGCCAGTGAGCTGGTGAGGCAGTCTTGTTCTGTTTGGTATCGTCTGTTGAAATTGGTTCCGCTTTTGATGGGTGACCACTTTCTAGCTTTACAATTCCCCACTATTCAACAAAACTCTTTTACTGCTTACCATGCAGATGCCTCCCTTGTGCCTTTTCTTGGCATTTGGCCACTGATTTTTTTATTCATTTGAATCATATTTAGTCACAATTCTAATGGCCAAAGGAGATTTGGTTGTGTAAAATGCAATGTTATATTGTTTGACTTGAGATTGCATAGTTGTAAATATTGTTTCAAATAATTCTCTATTTTCTTTGGCATGATCAGGCGCCAAGGGATTTTCAGTGAATCTACCAACTACCTTTATAATGCAGCTACACAGGAGAGGGAGACTACATTGAACCAGCTCCTGATAGAGCTCGATGGCTTCGATACTGGCAAAGGTGTTATATTCTTAGGTGCTACCAATCGTATGGACTTGTTAGATCCTGCACTTCTTCGACCGGGTCGTTTTGACCGCAAGGTCCATCGTCTTCACTCACCTAACATGCATCGTTGGGAAATTCAAAGTTTATATCAAATATGCCTTTGAATAAATGTTCAGTTATTTATCTCAATCCGACATTCGTTGTCATTGCATCCACTCGTGAATTGCCTTCTTTGATATGGTGATTGTAGGAAACAATCACAGATATATGGGATGCTAATAACATGGAATTTCATTACATTCATTCTCCCTTTTGCAGATAAGAATCCGTCCTCCCGGACCAAAAGGACGACTGGACATTTTGAAAGTTCATGCCCGCAAAGTGAAAATGTCACCCACAGTTGATCTGTCCACCTATGCGCAAAACTTACCTGGTATTTGATTCTCTTAAAATGCTCCCAATCTATTGATGGCTACTGTTCAGTTCAACTGTAAGCCTATCGAAGAAATAAAAGGAAAAAAAAAAAACATTTGAGCACTATCAACGGTACAATCTCACCTTGCATGCTGCACTTGCATCTTCTTCCAAAGACTTTGACTTAAAATATAACTGGCGGTGAAGAGCAAGATACAAAATGATGATTTGCTGGCAATTATAACTGATTCATAGAACAAGAAGTGATCTCGATAGCAGACATAACCCTTGACAATAGATTTGACACATTGACCTGATATGATAATCGTACTTCATACTGTGTTTTATCAACCTGGTTCCCAGTCTTCTACACATCAATAAAATTGCTCCTGCTTTTGCTGAGCATGAGATCTGAAATTAACTTGTTATCAGGATGGTCGGGAGCAAAGTTGGCACAGCTGCTGCAAGAAGCTGCCCTGGTGGCAGTTAGAAATGGGCACGATTCAATTCTTCAGTCTGATGTGGATGATGCTGTTGATCGGCTCACTGTTGGCCCGAAACGTGTGGGAATCGAATTGGGTCATCAAGGGCAATGCCGAAGAGCTGCTACTGAAGTAGGAACAGCAATGACATCCCATCTGCTAAGGCGCTATGAGAACGCGGAAGTTGAATTCTGTGAACGCATTTCAATCAACCCCCGTGGCCAGGTCCAATTTTGTTTCCCTGAGTTCATCCTCTCTTATATCGTCACTCACATCAAATGCTCGTTGATTTATGTAACCAATATGATCACTTTTCGGACAATTTACATGGTGCTGATTTTTTATTTATTTTATTATTATTATTTATTTTTTTGTTAATTGATGCTTGCAGACATTCTCTCAAATTGTGTTTCACCGTCTTGATGATGAGTCATACATGTTTGAGCGGCGGCCCCAATTGTTGCATCGGCTTCAGGTACAACTGTGAGAGAGTACTGGTTTTTCCTTTTTCTTTCTTTCTTTCCTCTGTTGATCTGGCTTCATATGAGATTCTTGTCTTCATTTTCTAAATCATCAGATGTATCATATGTTCACCTAAGCTGGTTGATTTGTTAAGGTGTTGTTAGGAGGGCGGGCAGCTGAAGAGGTTATTTATGGAAGAGACACATCAAGAGCA
The DNA here is from genome assembly GCF_029962835.1 of Magnolia sinica. Lineage (NCBI taxonomy): Eukaryota > Viridiplantae > Streptophyta > Magnoliopsida > Magnoliales > Magnoliaceae > Magnolia > Magnolia sinica. Next base: position 126,152,213 of record NC_080575.1, on the reverse strand, counting down.
TCAGTGAATTACCTGGCTGATGCATCTTGGCTTGCTCGTAAAATTTTAACCATGTAGGCTTTCTTTCACTGTCCTTCCAATTTTCCTACATTAGAGGTTTTAGATAGTTAGCAGTTTCTTTCCTGCCCTCCAGATGGAACTTGGAGAATCCAATGACCATACATGGAGAGCCGCCCCCTTGGAGAAAAAATGTCAGCTTTGTGGGTCCTCGGCTGGACTTTGAAGGGTCACTTTATGATGACTATGACCTTATCGAGCCCCCTATTAACTTCAATTTGGATGATCTGGTTGCTCAAAGAACTGAGGAGCTGATAAGTGACATGTATGGAAGAACAGTTTCTTTGCTGAGGCGGCATCATGCTGCTCTGGTAAAAACTGCGAGGGTATGTAAGCATCCTCTTGACAATGCATTCTTTTATTTTCCCCATGAAGAAACATTAGTTCTTTTGTTGCACCTAAATCGGTCTTTCCATCCTGTCTTTAACTGCACATTCGGAACCTCGGAGGAGGTTCCAAGTTCCAATGGATATTTTTAGCCGAATGAAGAGGAAAAAAAAATCAGCCATCCCACCACAGTGACATGTGAGAAAATGAAGAGGAAACAGAGAATGAAACCAAGAATAAAGAATGTGAAGGTGATCATCATGTATTGGTGTCAATCAGGAATACAAACTGTGGAAAACAGTACTCATTACACCATTACCATACTTAACATTCACAAATGGTCTTTTTCCTCTTTTTTTGTTTTTGTTTTTTTGTTTTTTTTTTGTTTTTGTATATTTACCAGAGAATAGTCTTGAAATCATTTAAAAAAAAAACCATCATCATTCATCCCCAGCTATTTCGTGTCAGATCTACAAATCCTGTTTCACCAGTCATTTTGATATGGATTAAAAATAAAAGAATGGAATATTCTAATAGATATGCACAACTTGATATGGAGGTGGTATGCCAATCAATTCATGTCTGAAATGATATTGGCAATGTCTTCAAAATCATATGATTTATGATTTAAGTCGAATCTTAAGCAAAACAATCGGAATCCCACCTTTGAATCCCACTTTTTATATGAATCCTATGATTTAGGATTCAAATCCTTCTTTTAAGCTTCACTTGGCTTTCATTTTATGTTTTTAAATTGGCGGGGGCATTTAGAATAATTTAGAAAAAAACCTTTTAAAAAATAGTTTAGAAAAGGTAAATTAATTTATTTTGATATCTATAAGAGATTAAATGATATATATTCTTTTCAACTTTAAATCGTAGAGCTTTTTTTAAAAATAAAAAATAAAAAAATTTATGATTTCTTTCTTAACTGGTCAAAACACCAAATTTGATGTATGACTTATCTGAAATATTTTTATGAATGATTACTATCATTTTAACTTGTATGTATTGTGGAATGATGGTTAGAAATCAAAATATCTTTTTTGATGCTCTACAGAATCAAATGACACTTTTCCAACATGATTCTACATTCAATAAAGTTAACAAGAACATAAATTATTAAAGCATCCTTATATGTTTTTCAAGGAAAACAAGGAAATATAAGAATCCTATTAACACTATTATGACACAGTATTACTTGGTGGATATTGATAGCGAAGGATGAATTATTTTATTTTTATTTTTTCTGATTTATTTATATTTTTAAGAAAATCATAAAAAAAATCTTACAATTTTCGATCTGATTTGCGATTGGATATGATTCAACTTCTGATTTGCGATACGATAACGATTTTGACAACATTGATGGACACATGGTATGAGTAATTCTACTGACAGTTCCTTATATGGGTCTCACCTCTACTGCAGGTTCTTTTAGATAGGAAGGAGATCAGTGGCAATCAAATTAAGTTTATTCTTGACAGTTACCCTGCCGAAACTCCTGTGAATCTTGTTCTGCAGGAAGAAAATCCTGGCAGCCTGTCATTCCTTGAAGCAGTGGAACAAAGGCACAATTTGGCATTCTCTTTCAATGCTTCAAAAGAAGAAATTCCACAATGAAACAACTGGCAGCAACTGTGAGCTGATCCTCATCTTCGATGCAAAATGCACGAGACGGCAGTAATTTTCTTGGGAGTTTCATGGGCTTGCATTACTCATGAGTACTTTAGCTTGCTTTTCTAGTGCTGATGGATTCAATAGGGAGGGTGCTTTTGATCCAAGCTGTATTGAAAAGAAAAGGAAGAAATTGTCAAGGTACTTTATCATGCTGATGGATTCAAAGGGAGGGTGGTTTTGTTCCTTGTATCGAAAAGAAAAGGACGAAATTGTTGGAGTAATGTGGATTTTTAAACGTTCTTCCTAGAAAGTTGATTGTATCAGAAGCTGCTGAGTGCTGTTAATTCCTGATTGGTAGATTTTTTTTTTTTCCTGAGATCACAATTATCTAAGTAATGAGTTTTATGCTAATTTGGTGTTGGAGATGCGATTATCCATCCATCCATCAAATGAGGCTTTGCTTTATTTTTTTTAAATTGTCCGACTGGAATTGGAATTTGAGCAAGGTTTAATAATTTTGTTTTGCTTTTCTATTTATTGAGCAACGAATTATGTTTGATTTGTGAATTTAGGTAATGCATAGAGATGAAAACCCCTTTCTCAAAGAACGGTGAACTGATGTAATCATTGAGATTCGAATTGCTTATGTGAGAGAAATTGCTTGGATCCAGTTGGAAAAAAATTTGATAGGATGATACATGATTCCTGGGCACTGCATTTCAGCAGTCAATAGCAGGGTCTACAAATGTGAGAAATTGCTTCTTCGACCCACAAATTAGGCATGATATGATGCAGAGTTGGTAAGAAGCAACTTGCCCCCCCCCCCCCCTCCTCCTTACAGCCCAATGTGAGGCAAATGGTTATACTTGTGCCCCCACCGTGGATTAGCCATGCTCTGAGCCACCGGATATTAAAAGCACACCATAAACATTGGCTAATAATTAAGCAACACTAAAAGAATAACTGTTAGAACCACAATTATGCAGGATCCCCTACCCAAACAGAGACTTGCTATTAAGCAAAGTGATTAATCAGAGGTTGATTATAATCAACCAATGTGCAGCAGTTCTTTGCTCTCATTTCTGGTCCAAGTCAAACTCATGCCATAACTTCCTTCAGCACAGTCCAATCAAGGCTGACCTATGGTCTAATTGGTCTGGGTCCTTATGGTAGAACAGGATTCATGGAGTCACTGCCAATTAATTTGGATGAGGCTCATGGTGATAAAACAGAAGCACCATGGCCATAGAGTTTGATATTTAAACGCGAGTGAACAACACCATTAGGGGATCAGCTGAATTGTTTCGCAAGATTAAAAAGTTGCCAAAACAAATCTCAAAATGTCTTGAATAGAAAAGCAGCCTAAGATTAAAAAGTAAGCCATTACAGAACGGCTACTAGAACAAAAGCTCAGGAGGGGCTAAAAGGCATAAATTTATTTATTTATTTTTGAAATGAGCTAAAAGGCATAATTGGCCCTTGTGATTGGTGGACAACTAACGAATGGTCACAAGGAAAAGCAATTAATGGTCCACAATCAACATGCCAATGGGTCCACAGCCATTTAATTTGCCGGTGCCATCAAAATTAGCTTTTCTGCCCCATCACAATATCAAGCCTTGCATCTGAAATGCAACAAACGCACCTCAAAAGCATGCAATCTAACAATTGAACCTATGGCATATATATTAATAGTAAAATTCATTTCCTAAATTATCAATTCATTTAGATACGGGGGTGGAAGTTTACAATTGGATCAACTAGCAGGCACTTGCAATGACTATATAGCGAAGATACAGATAATTTATATGGATTTACAGGGCAGAGATCTCAAATGGTTCCGCCCGAAATGTTACATGATGGCGACTCTAGAAGCAAGCTCCGACTCCACCTCAGCTTCTCCCTCAGACCCTTCTGGGGTCATCTGCTGCACAAAAGCTTATCTTATATATGGATCTCAAACAGTAGCACCACACATACAGGTCTTAAAAGCACATGTTACTTTCCATTTTTTAAGCAATTTTTAAAAAATTATTATAAAGCAATTGATATACAACAAATGCTAGCAGCAACACATTCCAACATGGAATGCATGTGCAAGATCTGGTCCATTCGTCTGTTCATCAGGCAAGCCCTGTGGTGAAAATGCATAGCCTAGAACTCAGGCCTTACTCTACTCAGTAGGTGGACAATAGGTCATCCTTCTAACAACAGACTGCTCTCTTTGTTTTCACGCATGTGGCCAACCTTGTCAGTGGCCCAGCCTGATGTTTGGTCTAGAGAATGCTCACCACCAAGGCTGCCTGACGAACAGCCTGGATCTGGCATATGCATGCACAATGGCACTCATGAGCCACCATGCAATTGAGTGCGACATCCAGGCCAGCAGGTGGGCCCACATTCAACATGCCACCTGCAGGCCACATGATGAGTGGAGTGCATGATCTTTGGGCTCCCACAATGGTTCTTGGTGAGTCCCATCAAGAGCCCATCGTGAGAGTCCTGCTCTCCTCTTATATGTGATAGACATGGTACTAGACACCCCCCCTCCCCATTTTTTTTTTCGGATGCAAAAAAATGGTCTATAGTATAGTTATCCGTGATACTACACAAATTAGAGGCACATTTTAAGATGGTTTACATACCACTGGATCCTTCAAATTATGCTGTGAGAGGTAGCGTTCTAATGCACCGTCGCCACAAAGAATTTTAGCTCCGCAACTCTGTCCTCCAATGGATCCAACAGCCTCTTCATCAACCACTACTGCATCGATTCTATCATTTCCTGTTCTTGTGTCTGGAATCTTAAAAAAAAAAAAAAACAGAAACAGATATTCGTAAGTCTACCAGCTTGGACATAATGTATGTGATATTATTTAGTGAACAAATAAACATGAACATGAAACTTCCCCAATGGCACTCTCGGGGAGTCACGGATCAGGAAGAATTTTGGGTCCGTGGCCAAATGATGGATGGCTTGCATGATGGTTGGAGTGGAGGTTTCAACACATCAGGGTGGAGCCCACACAACTCATTTGCATTAGATTATGACCCATTTTATAAACTGCATATAATCCAGTCCTGTCTAGCATATTGGGCTGACTTGGAGCAGACAGGTATGAAAAGTCACCCAATAATCAATGGGATAAGAAAAACAATGGCCATTGTCACGAATGGTTATGATCAAGCATCCACGTCCAGGATCCATCCTGACTCTGACTCGGTCACATCACAAATGGTAGATTGGCAAAAGTTTTATGATCAGCTGACCACCAGACACTAACTACCCTCTTTTATACAGGCTTTGGAACTAGCCAAGGCATAAGCTCACCCTGACAACACTCACGTGACAATGCAGTTACATACAGTACCTACTGCCAGCCCAATCCTGATGTGCACACACCTTAGAGGGCAAGCAAGCAGAGGGTCATTGGGCCAAGTTGCTAAACATACTACTGTGAACGCCCTCCCGCGTAGCACGTCGGAATGAATGCTTACACTTTCTTGGCTTTTTCTGTCTGTCAGTTTTGGCTTTGATTTGATTGATCGTGGGGTTGACTCAAGAGGTAAAAATGAGTTCGACTTGGAGTCACCACTAGCCAGAACAAGGCTTCAGAATCTACGGTTGGCTACGACCCGTAGAATCACCTAGAGTGAGAAATTCGAAGAATCCTTGACTCGAGTGACTCCCGTGTTGGTCTGCACCGTAGATTATGGATAAGGACCTCAGTTATGGAAAAGAAAAGGGTTAGGAGCCATTTTCTGCCTATGCAATGTATGGTCTCTACTTTTATGATATTTTGCAGTTTTTTGGAGGATCCAACAGAATTTTAACATTTCTATATTTCGCAGTGCTTTGCATAACCCATAAGGGCCAGACAGACATAACTAAAAAAGAAAACTATCTAGACATGCGTTGCAGAGCCAAGTAGCCCCGAGTAGGCAAATAAAGTAAAAATGTCCAAAAAATAAAATGAAGTGCAAATTAACTTTACTTTGCAAAGCCAAGTGACATCGAGTACGCAAATAAAGAGAAAATGGCAAAAAATAAAACAAGGAGCAAACTAACCTTGCTTCACAGGGTTTAAGACCCTAGGCATGCAAATAAAGTAAAAGATGGGAATGGGAGAATAATGAGGAATAAGACAAAAGGAAATGGGAATGCAGTGGATGCACTTGAAATGTGTGAAATGGAATGCAAGAAATGTGTGAAATGGGGTGCAACTAGAATCGAGATAGAAAAACTCTCGACTTTAGTGACTTCTTTAGTGGGCTATTTTGTCTCCTATGTCAGGCAGCATGTCTGCATATAAAAAATATTGAGGGCACCCCAAACAGAACCTCTACGAAAACTCCATCAGCTCGGACTCTATTCTATATTTTCACCCACACTGACTCTCCCTTTTACCCTCTGCTCTCTGTTCGTTCCTTGGCTCTTTGCTCTCTCTCACCCTTCGTCCCCCCTTTTCTCTTTGGCTTGAGGCTATAGGTATATATAGAAAACTTTAATATTAAAATAATACCCATCTCACGCTACTGGAGAGAATTTAATATTAAAATATCATTATACTAGCGATGGCACAAGATCTGGTGTTGGTTATAATATTATCTGAATAACTATGGGCGGTGATGTGGTAAAGGTAATCATTACTTTAATATTATAATAATATATATTATCTTATATATATATATATTAAAATAATGTATATATAAAATAAAATTGCTTATATATATTAAAATAACATTTAAGTTAAAATATTATAAAAGGAAATAATTATGGTATCAAAATAATATATAAAAGAGACAATGTAGGTATCCTTTCCTATTATTAAAATATTATATATATATATATATATATATATATATATCTTTTTCTGCAAACAATTCAGAAGTCCATGTCTTATTCGTTGCCCATCCATTTTTTGTGATCTTAGTCTCATTGGAAAGATAATCAGTTAAGCTTCCTAACAAGACTATAATCACCCTGATCGAACCCCATCTGACCTGCTAAAAGTACGACCATTTAGTGTATGAAATCAGTTGTTTGCAATTTGACTGAATGTCCCTTTTTAGTGATATTAGGCTCGTTGAAAAGGTCGTCTAATAAGCCTTTTAACAGAATTGATATCACTTCAATCGGACCCTATTTGATTTGCCAAAAGTGCAACAAAAGTTATTACGATTTCGACCACTCAACAATGCACATAACTCGGATTAGAGGAAACTTAATTTAGTTGGAAAGATCATTTGACTACCTTTCTAATGAGCTATAAATAAGCTTGATCAGAGATCATTCAGCCTCAAAACTTGCTTTCTATAATATCACGGCCACTTTATATATAAGAACGACTGTACTAATCTTGATATTGGCATAACTTGGAAATATGATTTTTCAAACCTTAACATTGTGCTTTCTGAGGAAGATTAAGTAGCAAGGAGAGTGGTCCTTGGGTAAAGAGAGTTCATTTTATCCTTTTTCGCACATCATTTGCTACGTATGAAGAGTTCCTAGGGTTCGGGCATTTGGATGCACAGTTATGACCGGATCTTTATTGGACTTGGTGTTGGCAGATCAGGTCCATTGGTTGTTTCTAGGATGTGCCGAGATGCTCCTTCTTTGACCCGTTTGGATTTTTAATGACTTTTAGATCAATAAGAGACGGTTTTATTGAAGTCAAGCTGAAGCTCGAAGAGTGGTTCACTCTTGTTTCAGGTGGGTGTCTACAACTACCGAGCATGAGGCACACACACCCATGGAATTCCCTCATATCAGGTAATAAACAGAGACACCATAAGCCAGCACCAAGGCACAAATATGCACCGCCGTTGGAACAAAAAAGGTAAGGATGCACGCTTAAGTAGTTGGCTGCAAGGAATAGTAGGGAACCCACCTATACATCTTTGCCAAACACTGCTCACATGCCATTATATATTACATCTCTACAATATGTAACGACAGTTGCCATGGGCGAAAATTACTGGCAATTAGTTTATGTAGATGATTATACTATTATGTATTATGAAAGGGGCCATGAGAAGGGATTTTAAGGGGAAAAAAGGGCATTTAGGTGGTTAAAGCTGAACTTGTCTCCAACTCATTCACACCCCCCCTCCACCAAAAGAGGGCTAGATTTCCATGATAGTTCACTGCCACTCATGCCACACCACCCAAAGTTGTGGGCACATTATTTACAAAGCCTCTCTCTAAAATCACATTGATCAAGCAATCCTAATAATCAAATTGATGGTAAATATAATGTTCTCAGCATGATTTTATGCTGAGATACATACACTATTACATCAACAATTTGGATGGTCTAGATTTCTGCACATATATTCCATGGGAGGAGAGGGCAAGCATATGACTAATATTGCAGATCTATGGTATATGACTGCATATGAAATTTGATTCTAATTTTGTTATGAATATGATACACAGCACTTCTTATAAGTGGACACACAGACATCTCCCATTTCATTGATTTACGTGGATCCACAAACCAAAAGAGATTTACGCACCTCGTACATTGCTTCCATTAAGATATTCTCCAATAAGGATCGTAAGCCACGGGCCCCGGTGTTTTTGGCCATTGCTTTTCTTGCAATTAGCCTCAAAGCATTTTCTGTGAAATGCAGTTTGACCTGGGACACAGTTAAAACTGATACAAATCAAAACACTTTCAGGCTTTGCTGATCCATCCAAAGCAATAAAAAATCCATAGATCTGTGGTCCTTTGAATATTTGATACAAAAGAAATGGTGTAGAGTATCTTGAGAACTGAAACTTACATTGTTCATTTGGAACAGCTTTTTGTACTGTTTTCCTAAAGCATTTTTGGGTTCTGTGAGAACCTACAAAAGCAAAACATCATGACCACAATTTGTCGTACTGTCAGAACCTATAGAAAACATCATATGAACATAAGGAATTCTTGGTTCCTGAGCCCTAGAACATGGCGTGTCTTGAAGCAGGAAGCGCCTACGGTTCAGTGGACCAAACCACTGATTTGATGGCCCCCACAATGGATGGGAGCTGTCCCTAAAAATCACCCACATTTGGAGATACTAACCCTTCAGTTGGGGATCTACAGATAGATGGTTAATAGCATCCTCTCTTTTTTAAACCAAATCTTAGCCATCTTTCATATAATAAAAGTTCGAAGACTTCGTGGTTAGAATCATCCAGTCAGGATGACCAAACCATGGTCCCAAATATGTGCACTTGGGCAGCTCAGGACACTGTCAACATCCTGCAGCCAGTACACAAACCATTATTCATAAGAAGTTTTTTCTTCTTCTTCTTCTCTCTCTCTAAAGTGTATGACCCATTAGTTAAACTCAGGAAAGATGATAATAGTGACAAGATGACTACAAATGCACAGAGATCCACGTAAACAAACAGAGCGCAGAGCTCATGCCAAAGATAACTACCTGAACAAGTTGGTCCTCGTTTAGAGCTGACAAACTAACGAGTATTGGAAACCGTCCAATAAATTCTGGTATCAAACCATATGCAATAAGATCACCACTTTCAACCTACAAAATGCAATAATTTCTTATAAAAAAGAATCTGAAATAGACTTCAAACTCCATCATGAAAGTAGAGCCTTTCAATGGGTTATATAGTCTTGATGTGCACATTCCACAAATGCGGGACCCATTTATGAATGATCCAGAATGAAAATCTGACATGCCCCAGAGTTGAGTGCAAATTACCTAAAAATCCTCCAGATTGTATGTCAGCCATTTAAATTTTCTTAACCACCCCTTTGAAGGACAATGGTTTGAGGGTTAAGAATTAGGATCAACAAATTTAGGATTTTTTGAGACATCTACCATCCACAGTGATTCCCACGAAATCAACCCATCTGAATCACCAAACCATGGGACCCATCTGTATGGACTGGTGCACCAGACAATGTCTCCTCAACAAGTAGTCCAGTAGCAACTGCTTTGAACTCACTGATTCTAGTAGAGATGATGTCACAGCAGCATTTGTTAGACCACCAGCCCTCATGTTTGCACGTACCGGGGCTCCAAACCCTATAGAAGAATCTTGACGCCTGGGCATGGACAAAAACAGGTTAAATTTCCATAAATGAACCACCAACGCAAGGCAATTAGCACAAGCACATTAGTTGGTTTTCTCATTTTAACCATATACCTTTCTGAGATTGTCTTTTCTAAGTCAATAAAAGCACCGCCACATATGAAGAGAATATCCTTCGTGTCAATCTGCAAAATACCAAATGCATTGCTAACAACGAGAAGCTAATTACATAGGTCAAAGACAACATAAACCTGGTGGTAGAGCTACCATATCCAGTGCAGCACACGATTATTCACACTTATTTCATAACATTGGTGCAGAAATACCTGAATATTGTCACCTCGAGGATGCTTACGAGCTCCCTTCTCTGGGACGTTGACGACCTAGATAAAGTTGGATCGAATTTCAAAAAAGCGAGTCAAGAAAGTGAAGTGGAAATATATTCTGGATCGACATTTTCCATGCTATTGAAAGATTAACAGCATCAATGCCAGGGAAACATGTTGGTAGTGTGGCATGCAGACATGCCACAGTATGAGATATAATAAAATTCGCATTTATGCACTCACTGTTCCTTCTAGCATTTTTAGCAATGCCTGTTGAACACCCTCCCCAGATACATCTCGACTGATGTTGAGGCTCTCAGCCTGCATATAAAAGAAAAGGGTGTAGAAGTATCATAAGGTAGAACCACAGTGCTTGAACATTGAAGATGTTACTACGAGGACCTTTTTAGTAATTTTATCAACTTCATCAATGTATACAATTCCCTGCTGGGCAGCAGCCACATTGAAGTCGGCAACCTGAGGAGCAAAAGACCAAGATAAGTGCAAGATTTCTGAAAGAATGTCACATGCCAACAGAAATTCCATAACATGGTGCTCATGCTGCAGAACTCTAAGACCAAAAAATGCACTTGGTAGGAAGCTGATAAAAATGGTCTGCTGACCGATCTTGGCAGCGCATGTTTATGCTAGGTACTAGTGAAAGACTTCTAGGTACTCTTGTGCGTCTTAGTATCGAATTTGTCAATATTTTAGAATTTGATTACTCTGTATTCTTTAATTTGAGAAAGCAAAGTTACACAGTCAACACTATCTTAAGAGTCGTGCTTTTGTCAATTTCAAGTGTGGTCATGGTGTGGTGGTTGCTTTTCCTACCAATATTTTTTCCACCAGAATAATTGAGGTACAGAAAGTGGAAAAACAATAATATGCCCAATCATATTTCATTGCCGAATCACTCCAAATGCTTCTTAATTCAAAGTAAACTCATCCAATCGACATCTATAACCAAAAGTCGATTCAGGGTAACTTCTGAATGCTTGCCTACACAATCCGCATTGGTAAAGTTCATAAATAATGCTTGGATGCTCTTTTTTTTGGTTAGCTTCATAAATAATGCTTGGATGCTTTGCTAAGCTTAATTCCTACCCTCTTGATTTTTGATTATTTAAACAAGAACGCTCATTCTGTGAGAGAGCCAGTAATTTTTATTTTTATTTTATTGTTGTTGTTGTTTTTTTTTTTTTTTTTTTTTGGTTCCATGCTGATAATATACGAGCTAATATGTATAAACAAACTGTGATTAAAATACACATGTGCGCAAGTGTACACAAGAATGTATGCATATCCATTATTTATAAGTGTGTGTGCATTCAGTAAGACAATTATATAGCAACAATATATTTTCTTGAGGTACTCCAGTACTTGAACCCATAGCCATGCTTCAAGAGCGGTTACAGAGTACGGAAGAGGTGATTTCTCAGGTTAGATGTACTTTCAGAATCAATATCTACATCCTCCTGTGTTGAGAAAAATACTGCTTCCTCCACTCAAATCTGAAGGCAGTCAAGGCAGCCCTCAACCAAGACTAGACGAATGAAAAATCAGAAGCTCAAAAAAAAACCGGCAAGGTAGCATGAAATGTGAGCAATTTAGTGGTAAAGGCATATCAAGAAATTAAGGTAAATAAAACAACATGTTGTTCATGAAAACCACAATGTCTTGACAGGATATGCTTGACAAATACCATAAGTAGCTTGTATAATATAGATTCCACATCTTCCCCTACATATCCTGCCTGCACAGAAAATTTTATTTTTTAGTCATTGTAACCAAACGATATGTTGATGTTATGAGCAAATAACAGCAACATCATGCAAAAGTTACAAGGGTTGTTTTGCATAATTACATACTAAAATTACAACAAAGGAAAAACAGGTGTATAATTTTTTTACTAAGAACAGAACTCACAGAGCAAACCTAACACAAGGCCGTGGTAATTCAAGAAGATAAACTAGCCAAGACAATTTCAGTGGGTGACCTTCTTTTGGCATGGCATGGGGTTGTTTTGCGGAAGCAGTCAAGGGCTCTATGGAGACTGGCGCTGGGTTGTAGGCTATTTGGGGTGAGAGGAATGGAAGATGTTTTAGAAACGAGATTGGCACAAAGGAAATGGTTTATAGTAGGGTTTTGTTGTTTTTAGTTGAATGGGCAACATGTATACAGGGGCTGAAAGATTGTTCTTTGCTTTTCTACTTTTTGGTTTCTGCTTGGCTTGTAGTTGGTGCGCTATCTCCACGCTCTCTTAAAAAAATTTGTTGTTGCCTCTCAAAAAAAAAAAAGAAAGAGGACAGCAGGAAACCTTTACAATAAATTTGCAACTCATGTAATGTAGCCTTTTTGGTATAATAACATGAAACTTTTCACCCTGAGAAGAGATGTTTCCACAGAGAGAAACTTCTGGTGGTGAAATGTAGTCCACAGTCAATAAGTTGGAACTAAAAAGTATAGTGAGCTAGGTTGCATCCTTTGAAAACTAAAATTCCTTTGCATGGGTCTAGATAAACTCATGTTGATGAAGCAATGAAAGGATTTCAGCCTCTGATTAGGAGCTTTGCATGTGGGAACCTGTGCCACATGTGCCGGATCCAAGCTGGGCAGGCCCACCATGATGCTCTAGCCCAAAAACCACACAAGTCCACTGATTAGATGTTCTAACATGAAGGAAAACAATGGTCAGCTTCTAAAAGTTTTCCAACGGTCCAAATGAGATGCACATATGCTGTCTGCCCTGTTCAATTGACTAGCCTGATTTTTGGGGTGAGGCATCAATACAGTGCGGCCCACAAGAGGAGAGGCTTGGATCTCTCCATGAGGACAAGGGGTGTGTGCCTTACCAAAACAGTATACATTATAATGCCAATACAAATAGAACTGAACTTGCCTGAGTCAGTGTTGTTGCGTCTGCAATAACAAATGGTACATTGACAAACCGCGCTAAAGTTTTTGCTAGTAATGTCTTCCCTGTCCTTGAAGTAATGTTACAAGTGCATAAGTGAAACCAGCGGCCATAATGACACAAGTATTAAATAATTGCAACAAGCATAATTTTCACCATCAGCAAATGACTACTGAGGCATGTTATTGTGTGGAAGTACATTTTGTGGAGGTGATATAATGCACAAGAAGAATCAGATAAAAATATCTGCCCAAGCACATGACTTTTTAATCATGATTCCCACAGGCCACAAAAGCAATGCTAAGTTGCACATGATTTCCCAAGGGAAGATGTGGAAGATGAGTACAAGCTCCAGACCACTCACTGGAAGGTCATATCATATATAGGCCATGGCCCAAAATCAGGCTGAATGAAACATCCCAATCACTTGATCAGAATAGAACTTGGAAATGAACGGTAGTCATTTCTTTCCTGAGATCGAGAGCTTAGGATTGTCCAACTAGCATGACTTTTGGATGATGGTCCATGTATGGCATGGCCCTCCCTATAAGTGCCATGTGTCCCCATAGGGGAAGAGAACTCATTGCAATTAGCATTCCTTTTTTCCCAAAAATGTTACATGTAAGGATGCATGGAACTGAATTTGCATGTATATAGTTGCAAACACATACTTTCAAAGAGAGATGAACATTTAATAACTTTTAAAAGTGGATCAGATACAAGAGAAGTAGATTTCTTTCTACTTAGGAAGATAAAACAATCAACATGTAAGGACTGCGTATCATGGGTTAATGGTTATGAATGTTTAAAGTAAGAGTGAAATGAATAGGAGTCTAAAGTTGTATGATATGGACCCCACGTGTGGAAATGAAGAAGGAGAGAAGCTCCTCCTCCCAAGTGATGTCCCGGGGGGTGGGGGGCATCCGAGGTTTACTCATTGTTGTCGTCTAGGATAAGATCTATATATAAGGAGATAAGGTTTCATGGAAAGACACGAGTATGGTACTCTGCCACCCTATAGTGGTCCATATGCCTCACTACATTGGAAATTTCTGATCCCACTTCAACGATGTACCCATTATCTGATCCAACCCTTCATTGTCATGGCAATCCTGATGCAGGACAATTAACCACTTGCTCTAAAAGCTCGAACTATTAAAGCATGGCGAATCAATCCCTTTATCTCATACCCAGGCCCCACATGTCATGGGTTAGGACCTCGGCCTAACCCCCCTCGTGGGCCACAAATCACGTGGGTACCGCCTCACATGGACCGCCCACCCCGAGTGTGCCCCCGCATCCCACAGGCAACCCCACTCGAGCCCGGTGTGAAAATGCCCCTGCATTAATCACCTCCGGTGAGGAGTCTCGAACACGAGACCTCCCGCTCTGATACTCATTTGATGCAGGAGAATTAACCACTTGCACTAAAAGCTCGAACTATTAAAGCATGGCGAATCAATCCCTTTATCTCATAGCCCAGGCCCCACATCTCATGGGTTAAGACTTTGGCCGAACCCCCCTCGTGGGCCCCAAATCACACGAGCTAAAGATATAATATCGTTATCGCCGATAATATCGCCGATAACTGGAAATGCGAAGAAAAATGGCGAAAAATGGAGAAATTGATGGAATTTTTTAGTAAAACTTCAGGGCATGCCTAAATACACATATTTGCATATTTAGGAATAAAAAAAATTACAAAACAATGCATTAAATAATAAGTTTTCATTTAATAGGGCTCAAAAAGCATGCGTTGCCATAAGAAATCGCTCCAATTGTAATCAAAATGAGTTTATATAATACTTTATGGGGCCCACTATAATCAAAATCACTCCAATTGTAATTAAAATGAGTTCATGTAATACTTTATGTGGACTGAGTCAACTCTATGGGGTCCACTGATTTATATACTTTTATCCACTCCGTCCATCCACTTTACCGTATAATTATAGGGCTTGATTCCAAAGATGAAGCATATCCAATGATTAAGTGGACCACACCGCAATAAATAGTGTGAATTTGAACGTCTATCGTTGAAAATTTCTTAGGGGCCATAGAAGTTTTGGATCAATGTAATTTTTGTTTTTTACCTTCATCGATGACTATGCAATCTTATGGACAGCTTGGATGACAAATAAAGATCATTGTGGGCCCTAGGAAGTTTTCAACGATAGGAATCATTGTCCCCACTGCTTTCTATGGTGTGGTCCACCCAAGATTTGGATCTGTCTAATTTTTGGGTTCATGACCTAAATTGATCTCGCCAAATGGATGGACCGTGTGGATATAACACATTCATCATGGTGGGGTCCACGGAACTTGGTGACATCCAAGCCACCGAGGTCAGCACGCCTGCTGCTTTCACTCCAAAGGGACGCGGATTGCAGCCTACCCCCGCCCGGACGTATTACCGTCCAAGCAGGGATCTGCGGGGCCCACCGTGATGTAAGTGTTTTATCACGCCGTTCATCATTTTTCTCAGATCATTTTAACATATGAGCCAAAAACTGAGGCAAGTATAGGGCTTAAGTGGACCACAAACTGGGGATTGAACGTCCACCATTAAAAACTTCTTGGAGCTGGAGAAGTTTTGGATTAAGCTGATATTTGTTTTTTCACTTCATCAACGTCTACATGACCTTATGAATAGGTTGGATGGTAAAAAAGCATCACGGTGGCCCTTAGGAAGGTTTCAACGGTGGGTGTCATTATCTCTGTATCTTCCTTTGGTGTGGTCCACTGGAGTTGTGGACCTACTTCATTTTCATAGTAAGATCTTAAAATAATCTAAGAAAAGCAATTAACGGTGTGGATAAAATACTTACATCATGGTGGGCCCCACAGAGCCCTGCTCGGACGGATTACCGTCTGAGCGAGCGGGGTAGGACGCAATAGAAGGGGACGCGGATTGCGTACCGAGTAACTTAGCACGCTAAGCGTACTGAGTAAAGTCTGTGGGGCCCACCATGATTTAAATATTTTATCCACTCCGTCCATCCTTTTTAACATATAATTTTAGGGCTCTAAACCAAAAACTAAGTACATCCAAATCTCAAGTGGACCTCACCACTGGAAACAGTGTGAATTGAAATTCTACCGTCCAAAATTTCTTGGGGCCACAGAACATTTGGATCAATCTTTTATTTGTGTTTTCCCTTCATCCATGTCTGTGTGATCTTATGAACAGGTTGGATAATAAATAAACATCACTATGGGCCCTAATGAGGTTTCAACGGTGGAAGTCATTATTCCCACTGTTTCCTGTGGTGTGGTCCACTTGAGTTTTGGGAATTCTTCAATTTTTGGCTCAACCACTGAAATGAGCTAGAAAAATGTATGGACGGTGTGGATAACCCACATACATTCACAGTAGGCCCAACTGAGTTTACTCAGCACGATAAAAGCGTACCGAGTAACTCATACGCAATCTGATTCTGTAAAAGGGTTTCAAAACCCGAAACCCTGAAAAAACTCGAGCAAAAGCCGCCGATAGAAGAGGTTCCGGAAGGGAACCCTAAAAACTCGAAAAATCTCTCCAAATTTCTCAAGATTTCGCATATTTTTCGCCCCATTAATTCCGATCAACGATCCTATTCTACAGGTACATACTTCCAAAAGTTTCTTTTTTCCCTTTTTTTCTCGATTTTTTTTGGTATTTACGCAGCTCCCTATATTATCGTCCCTTTTATCGTCAAGGAGTTGTCGGCTACAGTTATCTCTTGACAGGGCTGTGATTTTTGGTCAACAACTGTATTTTACATTAAAAATTGATAAAATCACCGAATATTCACCGATATTAGTAAGAGAAATGAAGAAAGTGAGTTTCGGTGTCGCAACTCCGGTGACACCGATAATATCGGTGATATTATCGAGCCCAATGTGAATCTCATGGGTTAAGACTTTGGCCGAACCCCCCTCGTGGGCCCCAAATCACATGGGTATCGCCTCACACGGGCCGCCCACCCTGAGTGCGCCCCCGCATCCCACAAGCAACCCCACTCAAGCCCAGTGTGAAAATGCCCCTGCATTAAATCCAGTATTGATCCAATACCCATACAAACCAAGTGGTAGACCCTTAGATTTAAATAATCAAAGCATCATTAAGTGCAATCAAAACTTTCCTAATAGTCAAAACAAAAGTTAACAATTGAAAACATTTATAAAACTTTTTAAAACATTTTGAGGGCCAAGCCTAACGGAAAAACCACTTGATGAATGTTTGATCCCAAGATCTAAACTATAAGATAGTTCTTAAGAAACCAGGGTCCATGTGAGCCTCAATCAGACCTTGATGCATACGCCTAGCTATACCCACTTTTATTGGCCACTTGATGACCTCATAAAGTAAGCCAAAACACTTGTAGTTGAGACCTTGAAATCCTCACGTCCTCGGTATAAGAATAAATCAGATCTAGTACATCCTCAAGTCAATCATAATCCAGGCATAATGGCCCTCACAATATAGAGACTTGAACTTGATCCATCAATGCAAGTGCCCAACAAATCCAACACCTGGAGCCTATTCCCATGGCACACTCACACTCCTGTGGGGGAGGGCAAAGGCACCTACTCATTGTAGAGCTTGATGGTGGAGACCTTCCATCCTGATTCGTCATCAATCCACTCACATAGGATGTCCATATAATAGTAAGAGTAACCACAGGCATGTCCTACAACTACCTAGGCCGTCATGGAACAATGGATATTGAGATCTATGACCCACAACTCTCCCTTGGTCAGTCACCATTGTGTCCAATCTCAAGTTCGCAAGGACAACCAGAAGAATTCCTCTCCTTCATATCCATGTTCATATATGATTTAAGGCACTCCCATACATTAACTATGGCATTGTAACATGTCCATCTAGGACCATGGTCATCATGATCAACGAATACGATCATCAATGTCACATCCATATCACCAATGAATAATATCCACATTGATTTACTAGGGCACAACTGCGACAAAGAGCAATGACTAGAGGGTACTTGTCAAGGACAATGAGATCCATGAAAGATGGAGAAGCTATTTTGCTATTTTCAAAACTTGTTAATGCAACCACTCTAAGAGCATAGGAATAGAATCATAGGAAGAACCATAAACCCAAATGATGTAGGAGTCTATTAGATACTTTCGTAGATTAGGATATTTAAAGTGAAAGAAGCTTCGAGAAAGATGAAAATAAGGAAAGACCATCAGACCAAAATAGATGCTCATCATATACAAGTCAAAGTTTGGAAGCGCATGGGAGATACTAGGTTATTTTGGTTGACGAAGTTGTTCAAAAATTTTATGAGATTGAAGAAAATGCCAGATGAATGGAGGGAAAATTCAATGGTTCCTACGAGCTGCACTAACTATTGTGGGATTAAACTTACGAGCCATACTACAAAATTTTGGAAAAAGAGTGATTGACCAAATGCTAAAGCATGTCAACATCTACCACTGAAGCTATTTTCCTACGTAGACAATTGATGGAGAAATATAATGAGTGGAGGAAGGATCTCCACGTGTTATTTATTGACTTCGAGAAAGCTTATAATAGGGTCCTTAAAAAGTTAATCTAGTGGGTGTTGGGAACGAAAGGAGTTTGAAGAGGATATAATTGACATGATTAAGCAGTAGTAAAAGAATGCGAGGACCACTAATGGAAAGAAAAGTGAGTTCTCAATTATTGTAGGCTTGTAGCAGGGATCAACATTGAGCGCACCTTTTCGCATCGATTATGGACGAGTTAATGAGGCATTTGCAAGAAGAGATCCCATAGTGTATCTTGTTTGTAGATAACATAGTTTTTATTGACAGGATGAGAAAGGGCATAACACAATGCTAGAGTTATGGAGGGGCGCTTTAGAATCTAAAGGAATTAAAATTAGTCAGACTAAAATAGAGAACGTGGAGTGCAATTTTACGTGGAAACGAGGAATAAGTTAAAATTGCTTTAAATTTTTTTTTTGGAAAGATGATGAACTTTATTAGAAGCAAAAGCCAAAGAAGAACTCTAAGATGAAAAACGACTATGATGGCCAAACCAAGGAAGAAAAATACACTCATAATTTATTAGAAAAAGTACAAGTGGAGTTTAATCATGAGGCATGTACCTTTTCCCAAAATGACCACTTTCAATATCTTGGGTCGATGATTTATTAGAGTGGAGAGATTGAGAAGGATGTTGCCCATAGAATTCATGCGGGGTGGAAGAACAAAGATGTGCCTCTAGAGTTTTATGTGATCATCTGTACCACTCAAATTGAAAGGGAAATTTTATTGGATACCTATAAGACCAGCCCATATTTAATGGGACAAAATGTTGGGCAGTTAAGGAACAATGCGTTCATAGGATGAGCGTAGCTGAAATGAGGATGTTAAGATGGATGAGTGGCAAGACAAGCAAGGATAGAATTAGAAATGAATGCATTTGAGGGAGCTTAGGAGTAGTACAGGCAATAAGATGAGGAAAGCTGGCTTAGATGGTTTGATAATGTGCAACAGAGGCCCAAGGGTCGCATCGGTTAGAACGTGTGAGTTGGTACAAGTTGACGGCTCTAGAAGGGCAAGGGGAAGGCCCAACAAAACATGTGTGGAAGTAGTAAGGAAAAAACTTGAACTATGGTCTA
This sequence comes from Magnolia sinica, assembly GCF_029962835.1. Lineage (NCBI taxonomy): Eukaryota > Viridiplantae > Streptophyta > Magnoliopsida > Magnoliales > Magnoliaceae > Magnolia > Magnolia sinica. The sequence continues at coordinate 126,132,296 of NC_080575.1, read as the reverse complement.
ACTGAAGTCATGGCCCTTGATAGAGTGGAATGGCGGAACAGGATTCATGTAGCCAACTGCAATTAATTGGGACAAGGCATGATGATAGTTGCATATCATACATGTCATGTATAAACATGAAAATACATACACTTATGATGCATGTTGACATCTATAGTGCGACGCCATTGGTAATGTTGGTACATAAAGAGTATTAAAATAAACACTGCAATTATCAATCAAGTCCAATAAAATGCAAAATAAGACAGCGAAAGTGGATACCTGAGCCTGTTGGGCCCATTAAAAGAACATTGCTTTTTTCAAGCTCCACTTCATTGATGTCGTTTGTATCTGCTTCACCAGTACCTGAATCTCCTGCAGACCTAACATTCCAGATTGCGCCAATCAACATCAGTGACAAATCATAAACCAAATCATAGTGCTGATGTAAACATAGTTGGCAATTAAAAAAAAAAAAAACTTCCAACACAAAGACAAAGGGGCCTAGGTGATAAATCTGCATGTGGTTTGTAAAACAAAGAAAGGAAAAATTGGAATTGGAGTTTTGAAGCTAACCATTTTGGCAAAGAATCGTGATAGATCCGCTTGTAATGATTGTACACTGCCACGGAGAGAACCTGGGTGCAGGAAATAATGTTATATTATTTTCATGGGAAAACGAAGAAGCTTAAGGAAGAACATATAAATAAGTTGGTACATCTAAGCTATATTGCAAAAAATACGAACTGAAACCGTAAGCCATGTAAATCAACTGATGCTCATAGATCACTAAGCCATGTTTGGAAACCATGGATTCCACACCAAACTGTGGAAAAAGAAAAGGGTTTTCCTCTAATGTGACAATTTGTGTTGTTTCGATAGCAAAGAAAAGGATGGATATGGATTCCACCAAGCAATCATTATACTTTTCCATAATTTGGATTCTTGGAATAAAAAACTAGGTGATTATTATGAGATGAATATGAGAATTCCACTTGCTACCCAAACAAGAACATATAAACAAGAATCCATGTTTCAAAAGTTCTCATTAGGTGCATGGGCAAGGGACCAAAATATGTACACTCATTCAGACTTGGTCAGAATCATCCAGACTCTGTTAGATATGCACATTGTGGAGGGGCAGCAGGCAGCAGCTCATTCCATACTCCAAATCACATCTAATGAGTAGTATTCTCAATAGCTTCATTATCTAGTGTGTAGCTTATGCTACGTAACACTACGTAGCTCATGAAAATAACTTAAGTTGTGTGTAGCTTATGCTACATAATGCTACGTAGCTCATGAAAATAGCTTAAGTTGTGTAGCCTATGCTACATGTTTATTTGCATATGCTACACAGCCTACACTACACGCTATGTAGCTTACATTACAACTTAATTTTTACTAAAACATTAAAATCAATTAATGTTTTCAATAATTTGTTACATTTTTCAATTTTATTTTATTTTTTTATTTTTATTTTTTAATTTTTTTTTAAAATTTTTTTTGTGAGAATTAACAAAATTTTATTAAGAGAAACCGACTTAGCAAAACTAAGACAGGAAATTACAACCCAAACGAGGGCAAGACAAAACAACCATCAGCACCTAATGGCCGGAAATCCAAACAGCTACTGAGACCACAGCTTTTCTAACGAACCTAGCCACAGAATCGCTCCTGTTTTCAAAGTACTAATGTTTTCAATAATTTGTTACAATTTTCAATTTTCAATTTTTTTTTTTTTTTTTTTTTTTGAGAATTAACAAAATTTTATTAAGAGAAACCGACTTAGCAAAACTAAGACGGGAAATTACAACCCAAACGAGGGCAAGACAAAACAACCATCAGCACCTAATGGCCGGAAATCCAAACAGCTACCGAGACCATAGCTTTTCTAACGACCCTAGCCACAGAATTGCTCCTGTTTTCAAAGTACCGAGAGTTCAGCTCTCCCCAAATGGCCTACAGAACTGCCATCAGTACGATCCTCCAAGCCGTCTTCCCTTCCTTACCAACTCTCCTCCATGCCATGCCACAATGAAAGCCTCTGTAGAACCTGGCACCACCCAAGGCATATGGAAAAGAGAGAAGAAGCTAGCTCACAAATTCATAGAAAACCGGTAGAGATGATCAACTGATTCGGCATCAAACATACACATGAGGAAAATGTTGGGAATGATCACAGCTCTTTTAATGAGATTGTCAACAGTGAGTACCTTCTTTCTACCAACCAACCACACAAAAGTGGCTACCTTTGAAGGAGCACCATAATGCCAAAGGTAATAACTACAACTCAAAACACTCCAACTATGACTCCTGACCAACTTATAGAAGGATCGCGCCAAAAACTTGCCCGACCAATGAGAATGCCACACAATCCGTTGCCTTCACCCACCTTAGGATTGGAGCTTCGCAATCTAGATTTAAAAAAAAAAAAAAATTTGTTATCTTTTTAATGGTTTTAGTAAAATAATATAAGTAACAGTATTAAATCAGTTATGTTGCTCTTTCTTTCCTATTATTTTAGGCTGTGTTTGGTTGCACCAAAATGATATTGGTGCAACCAAGCACAACCTTAATTAAAAATCTAGCACGTTTCTGACGCTACAGACTATCAAGCCTTATCACCATTTCTACAGAAAACATATTGAATTTCCAAATATGACACTTTCCACAGCAAAATATCAAGTAAAACCATGCAATTTACAAACAAGATTAAAAAGAAAAAAAGAAAAAAAAAAGTACTTGAATTCAATTAAGATATGAACAAGAAAGCAATTACAAGGTTACGATGATGATGATGATACAAGCAGTTACAACTATAATAGTCCATTTGGGTGGAGAAGCTGCTTCATTCCCCTTTCCTGCTGTTCTAGGAGTATCCCCCCACCAGCAACAGCTCATCAATTCAGCTGTCTCCAGCAGGAGCAGTCTTCAGCACAGGGGGCATGTGTATGTGAAAATTATGGAAATGCCCAGTCTTGAAATGCAAGGGCCCCCACCTGCTATGCTGAGATGCTGGCAGCAGGGGCCATTACTTCCAGAACCACCGGATACAGCAACTAAGCAGCTTCTCGCCCTAAGCTGCCCCGAATTTACCTTCTTAGCCCGCTCCTGCCCGATGACAAACTTATCAAGCCCTTTGCATATCTCCTTCGGAGTTGGGAATTCGCTTCCCAAATTTGACCCGCCCCAACAAAACCCATCTTTTGAGCTGAACCCACCTCCAGAACCCGAACTCCCTCCCCCGCCCCCACGAATCAATTTCAGGTTTGGCGGGTAAGGTGGGCCCGGTGGCGACTGCACCGTGATTCCGTCGCTGGGTTGCTGCTGCCATATCTCTGGAGGGTCCCCATACGACCTCACCCGGCTTGACAGCCTATCGCCCCCCCTCCCAATTCCCGATAACCTCCCCCGCCTATCTAGGAAATCCCCCTGAAGAGAAACCAACTTGAATGGGCTGAGGCAGAAGGGCATTTTGGTCCAAAAATCATCCCACTTTCTGGTGTATTTGTTGTGGATATTGGAGATTCTACCCACATGCATGTGATTTGAAACAGAGTATCTGGACTGAGAGAGCGTTCTCGCCGCTGCGTCTTTGAAGGATTTCGATCTCACAGCAGCAGACATGGCTCTATTCTTCTCTTTTTTTCAGATTTAAAAAAGGAAAAAAAAAACAAAAAAAAAAAAAAACAAAGGAAGATTATCAGAAAAGCGATGGAGTGGAGGCCATAGAGGTGATAAAACGAAAATGGTGGGGGTATTTTTGGAAGAAAAATAGTGGGTCTTCTATGGTTTTGCAATCACCAGTCTGGAATTGCTCTGCTTTTCTGCGCAGAGGGAAGGTGGAATTGGTAGAGAAGAGAAGGTGTTGGGAGTAAAAAAAAAAAAAAAACCAAGGGGAGAGGGTATTTTGGGAAGAAAAATCGTGAGCCGTCTTTGGTTTTGGGTGTGGATTGAAAGAAAGAAAGAGGAAGTACTCCTCTGATAACAGGATTATGGTACATAAATACTCTGCTGGAGTATGGAAAATCATACACATCGATACACTCTATGCACACATGGCAGTGAATTCTATAAATCAAAACCGTCCAAATGATGGGAATTATTTTTTTATGATTTATATATAATTAAAAATTGATACATACATTTATATTTGTAAAATTTGAACTAATGAAATATTTTCAGCCATCTGTTTGAGGCCACGAAACAAGCAGTTGGGATTATCTGTCCGCCCAAGTCAGTGACGGTTTTGATGTTTTGGATTAAAATGCATGCTTCCCTTGTGTAGAACTGGTATGCGAGCATTTTATATCCGTGGTCAGGGAGAGTATGGGATGATCACTCCTTTGGGAAAATATCTTTCTTCCTGGCACGGAAGTGGAGCCTACTCAGACCTCACACGTGTTTTGATGGAGCAATGACGCATGCGTTGTGGGTATGATACAAGTGAGTTTTCCACCGTACACGTGGCATTTATCTAGAATCCGAACCGATAAAATAGTAGGAAAAACTTTAGATTGGATATTTTAATCAAAATTAAATCGACTAGAGAATAGTGACTTCTGATTAATGGACCACTACCTATCAAATTTGCCGCATGTACTACTTTTTTTGTTTCACAGCCCATTAGAAGTCCTTCAATCGACTTGTCATGATCACACAGTCATTATAGTTTTCTACCTATGATCCATCTACGTAGGTTGGAAAGTTCGGATCAGCGATAAATGCTGCGTGTACGGTGGAAACTTCACCTACATCGTGGCCACCATGCATTCCCCTACGCAATATCGAAAGCAACCCGACATCTCCAACCAAAAGACGGAATTGCCCATGTCATCAGGAGGAGCGGACTAGGTGCGGCCCTTGCCGTGGGACTCACCTTGATGTATGTATCTATATCTACGCCGTCCATCTGCTTTTAGAGATCATTCTAAGGTATGATCAAAAAAAATAAAACATATCCAAATTCAGGTGGGCCATACAATAGGAAACATGGTGATTGACCATTAAAAACCCATTGTAGGCCACAATAGGTTTTGATCAAGCCGGATATGGACGCGGATTACCAGCGAGTTTGGCTAATGAAGCAACGTCACCAAGTTCTGTGGGCCTCACCATGGTGTATGTGTTTTACCCACACTGTTCATCCGTATGAAAGAGATGATTTTAAGAATGGGTAAAGAATGAGTCAGATACAAAGCTCAAGTAGATCCCACCGAGAAAACAGGGGGCACGGTGACACCTATTTTTGAAACCTTCCTAGGGCCACCATAAATAATGTTTATTTGAGATCTAACTTATTTAAATGTTAACACAGATATGGATAAAGGGATCACACAAATATGGATAACTTATGCAGCCTCTAACTATTTTTTAATGGTAGGTGTTCAATCCCCATTAGTTTCTTTTTTTTTGTTATTTTTTTATAATGGTAGGTGTTCAATCCCCATTAGTTTCTTTTTTTTTGTTATTTTTTTATATTTTAAGGATTCACTTGAGCTTTGGAAACCCTCATTTTTTGGCTCAAGCCCTGAAATGATCTCTTCAAATGAATGGATTGCATAGACACAATACATCCATCATGGGGGAGGCCACGGAACTTGGTGACATCATTTCAGTAGCAAAACTCGGTAATACGTGTCTTTTCAGGTTTGATGGCACTGAAGTCTGAAACATTAACTTGGCCCGTAAGAAGTTTTTTATGGTGGGAGTTTCAAGCAACTCGGCGGCACCTAATCCGCACCCTTTTTGCCTGACAATTACAGCCTCTCTTTCCACTTTTCGCCACAGGAGTGGAAAGTTTGAGTGTTCCGCTGCGGCGGATTTACTTGATACTCCGGCAGCACATGACCCTTGATATGCAGTGATGTAGAGCGGGTCGCGGACAATTACATGGCCAAGATGGATCAGAAAAGGCCCGGTCGACGACAGAAGTGATCCAGACCATCGAACCTTAAATCGGGCATAAAATATATGATTTTGGGATAGAACGAGCTACTGAAGCCAACCAACCCCGCTACGCCGAGTTGCGCAGCCCGGAATTGCAAAAAACTCCTGAATTGACGGTCGTTTCCCTGTTTTAATTTCGTTTTTACTATAAATAGTAAGTTTTAGTTTGATTATAACTCTTCATCCGTCGGGCTTTAGGAGTTGCGCCCAACGTGAAAAAAGCTTAAAATAATTAGGAGAACGGTTTGGTGAAGCCAAATAGGACACTTACTATTTTTGGCCAAACACCATGCACACTAACTAGTGGAAATCATGACCGTCTCTATAAATAGTAAGTTTACTATCGGTAATACGTGTCTTTTCAGGTTTGATGGCACTGAAGTCTGAAACATTAACTTGGCCCGTAAGAAGTTTTTTATGGTGGGAGTTTCAAGCAACTCGGCGGCACCTAATCCGCACCCTTTTTGCCTGACAATTACAGCCTCTCTTTCCACTTTTCGCCACAGGAGTGGAAAGTTTGAGTGTTCCGCTGCGGCGGATTTACTTGATACTCCGGCACGTTCATCCCTGCGTCACGCAGTAACTCAGAAATTGTAAGTTAACTCAAATTAAACAGTCTGATCATGAAATAAGCATAATTTTTGGTCAGTAATATATTAAACTTAGATCCATAGTTTAGACTGTTTAGTTAAAACTAAATTCTATTCCATTTGAGCAATTTCTAAGCAATTCATCAGACTCTGCCAGAGTAACATAGTTTTCCTTCTATCTGATGAGTGTCAGCGAATAAGACGTGAGTATCCTTCAACCAATCTGATTTGGGGATGGAGGACTTGCTGAGGTGATTTAATTTGACTAAGCATGTGCCACGTGGATAATTCGAGTGCCTAAGTATCAAGCTTCATGCACTGCCAGAGTATCAAATAACTCTCCAAACGTGCATTTATAGAAGAGAAATCGTGGGTGTTAACAATGGGCCTCAATGTGAATGCATCCTTAGTTGAATCCTATTCGTTCAGATTTGTGACCCCAACTGTGGGTCCAGGATGGCCGGAAAACCCCATCCCCTCAGTCCATCGAAAGTCAGTTTGAAGCGCCAATACAATGAGCAAAATCGAATGGTTAGGATCGTCTCATTGTTGCAAATTTCCCAAAATGATTACGTATGTTTTGAATGTATGGTAATCACCATACATTCGAGCTGTACGAGGCCCACTCGTGATGTTTGTGTGGAATCCAAACCGTGCATCTGGTGCTTCTCATGTTCACCGCAGATCACAAGAAAAATCCTGTGGTCCAAAACTCAGGTGGGAAAACACCACAGGGAGCACGCCTTAATCTATGTATTCACCTTTTGTCTGTCCCTTTCCCATTGTCCAACATTGTTATCTTTGGTGTGACCTGCCTGAGATGTGGATCAAGCTTTCATCAAGAAGATTCAACCGCAACCCATTTCGTGGTGACCAACCCAAACCCAACCAGAATTCCTCGATACTCGACCCAACCTGACCGAAATACATATGATTCTTTCCAACCCGACCTGAAATTTCAAATCAGCTTGGGGTTTTCTAACTCAAACCTGACACGAGGACCTTGACAACCCAAACCAATTCAACCCGAACTCAAGTTGGGTCAGTCGGGTTCAGGTTGACCTGAACCCAAGTTGCTGTCCACGTTCATATGCTATCAAAGATGATAGTTATAAAATTTCAGGTACAAGGTTTCTGGTACAGTAGTTCATTGATGTTTCCAGCTTGAAGCTTCAAATATAATCTGCTCATCTGGTCTGGTACTCAAGTAAGTTCATAAACATTGCCATGACATGCTTTTCATCTGCTTTCCTAATTTTCAATGTAAAATATAAATATTAGATGAAACTGCATTATCACTAATGTGTTATCAAAAGAAAGCACGAAAGAAAGATATAGACATAAACCGGAAAAAGATGAAATCAACTGAGATTAGTCTCTTACATTAAAAGAATAAAACAATACATCCACTTCTAAGATTATTCAAACTGATTTCACCATATCAGATGGCAATGTAAGTAACAATTGAAGATCCCTCTCTCTCGATCTTGATATACAGTACGGCCCATGAGAAAAGAATCCACTAGTGGTTGTAAACATTATTTGACCACCTGTTTCTATCACTGTTTCAGTTTGAATTTGCACCATCCAGCCTTTCTTTGAGAATAGAACTTTCAGGTCTTGTAAATACCATCGTCTACCACTGATTTGGATAAGCTTCCTTGTAATTTGCTTCCTCCACCTGTCTCAGCTGTCTTATTGCTGCATCTGTTACACGGGTGTTCAAAAGCCTCCGTGCTATTCTATCCTTTGTTGTTACTTTCTCACGTAGCATAGATGACAATGTCTGCTTCTTTCCTCTGACAATAGGCCCACCTTGGTTCCCCATCACTAAGTCCTCTTCAACAGCTTCTGACCGGGAAGTTGATGCAAGTGCAGATTCCCGTAAAACTGCTTCATTGTGCTCACGGACCTTTGCAAGCTTTGCACGCTTCAATGACCGCCTATCATTTTCTCTCTTCTTCTCTTCCTCTCTGTCTCTGTTCCGCACATTCTTCACTGCCTGTTTTGCTAGTTTCTTAGCCATTGTATTGCCTAAATCATGATCATCCTCACCATCCAAAAAACCAGTCAACAAATCTTCCACAGCTTTCTCATCCGTTGACAGGTTTTGATGGATTGGAATTCCTTCAGCATCACGAGGTACGATAGGCCCATGAAATGGGCATACCCTCAAGTCCCTTCTTTGACAAAGCCCACCTTTGCTCATAGGAGCAAGGCACGGTTGAATTTCAACTTTTTGTTCCTTGTATAGTGTTGTTTGAACATTCAGCTCAGCAATTTTTTCTGCGGGAATAACAGCATCATAGTCTACTCTGCCCCAATGACCCTCGAGCTCCAAGCCCCTCTGGTTTGCCAGAAAATCACGGTCTGAACCCCAATTATCCAAGAAGGAGCCCCATGGCATAACTGGAGCTTCAGCCAAAAGCTTCACCCTCGGAGATGTTGAATCCGAACCGTCTCCTTCAAGATTTAATGCCTTGCCTTTCAATTTTTTACCATGATCCGGGACTTTGCCCTGGTCTGCATTGGTAGTTGAAGTGCTCACGATTTCTTTGCTTGATCTTGTAGGCATTCTAGCATTCTCATTGTCAGGCACTTCAATCTTACCCTCTTCCCACAGATCCTCCTCTTCTTGGGCAGCAGTACTATGAAGAGCACAGCCCGTTTGCTCGCATCTCTTTTTTAATGATTGAAGAATTTTCCGGATATCAATGAACTCTTTTAGCATAAAATCCCTAAACTTGTTGTCAGCCAGATCGACCCTCACAAGAACAGACACCAATTCTTGCACCAATGGCAAATGCCTCGACAGTAGAAGCTTGTACAAGTCCCTCAATACGTCAAAAACCGCCTTATTGTCGCTGTTTTCACTAACCTTTTCCCCCTCTTTCAGTGATTCTAGACGGATCTGCTGCAAGGCAGAGCTGTATTCTTCAGCCTCTCCATCCTCAACAGAATTGGTGTGGATAAATTCATCTTCTTTGACACAAATAATGTCCAAGCATTCTCCTATTTCATCAAGCGTAGACTGTATTTCACCCTTGATTGAAGCATAGTTTTCCTTCAAGGTTCCATACTTACTCAGCAAAATCTCCTTCGACCTAATCTCTCTTTCCCTCCTCTCTTGTTGTAATCGAGCTGCGTTTTCCAGGCGGTTAGGGAACTGAAATTTTAAGGTATTCTTCAGGTACTCGAAGCCTAACCTAAGCTGCCTGTAATGAATCCCAAATGAAGCATTCCACTTCTCCAACAATTCTATGCTTTTTGAACGCAAGGTGGATGCAACGGCACGAGGAGGGGGGAGTGGCAAATTTCTTCGGAAACCAACACTTAAGCTCAGAAAGTTATCGAAGTTAACAACAAGGAGGGATCGGAAAAGCTTTGAACGCATGAACAGTTCATCAATGATGAGAAGAGTGAGGTACCGTACCTGCAAAAATTCCATGCTGAGATCCTCTTTATTACAAATGATAACAAAGGAAAACACAAAAACAATGACAATAAAGGACCTAATGATCCTAATAATGGGATCATGACAATCTTAGAGTAGTCATATTAAGTAATGAAATGCATGAACTGGAATAATCAACAAGTGAAACTCACACAAACCAGAAATAATAAAGAATGTGTCAATTGATAAGAATTTGAATAAGAGGACTTTTAAATAACATCACAATCTAAAGCGCGACCTTCTCGCAATGTATAATGACTCCATAAGTCTGGGTACATCTCTCTACTACTCCATACAACAATATAAACTTCCAAGGACACCGCGGACCAGTAATTTAATTTCAAAAAAAGAAAAGAAAAGTGCCAAAATCAACAAAATCATCAAACCCTTGTCCTGGCTATTTGAGGTCAGCTTTACAAGTTCCTCTTTCACCAGTAAGATTCAAAAAGAAAACGCCCACAATTAACAAAACAATTGACTATATTCCAAGAGGAATGATATTCCAAGAGGAATGATCACATGCACGGTGCACCCACCCACACAAGTAGACATGTCAACATGTGTAAAGCATCAAAACCATACAAAAAGATGGCCCTGCCATAAAGATCGTCAGGAAAAAAAATCACGACAGCTCACTCATCAGTGCTGGCCACACATACAAGCTGAATCAGAATGTCAGCTGGTCTGGTTTAAACCATCAATTGTTCCCATACAAGGTGAACCGCCTGATGAGCAACCACCCCGAACTTTGCTCCAGGTAGACTTCATGGATCAGATGCCATACACACATGGCACATTGACGTGCACTGGGGACTGCATGGAACCTTACAGATCACTAGTAAGTTGGACTTGTGACTTGTTTTAGCTGGATGGCAAAGCATGGAATCTGGGTAAGTCTATCTAGTGATGTGGCCAGGAAGGATAGACACTGGCAGGTGGTCTTCTCTAAAGGCAACAAGCAATAAGGGGAGATTAGATCACCAACACTAATCCCCGGCAGGAAAACCATCCACCTTAGAGCCATTGAAGCCCAGTGTTTTAAATAGAGAATAGCATGTAGTGTAGCATTCACCTCTCCAAAGCATAAGTCATTAGCTACGTAGAGTGTGGTGTGAGCTACACATTGCTTCTAGATTTTTAATTAAGGTTGCACTGGGTTGCACCAAATATCATGAAATTTCATGACACTTTGCACCAAATTGGACTTATTAATAATGAAATTTCATAATGTTTGGTGCAAACTAGCAGGAAAGATGAGGCAAATATTAAGTATAAAGATAAAGAAATAGCAATGGAACTGACTTAATACTATTACTTATATTCTTTTAAAATCAGTGAAAAAATTAATTATTATTTTTTAGATAGAAAAATGTAACAAATCATTGAAAACATTAATTCATTTTAATGTTTTAGTGAAAAATAACTTGTAATGTTAGCTGTGTGGCATGTAGCATAAGCTATGTAATGTGTAGCATATGCTACACATGACTTAAGTTTTTTTCATAAGCTAGGTAGCGTGAAGGCAAAGCTACACTATGCAGAATACATAGCGTAAGCTATTTAAAACACTGCTAAAGCTGTTCTTCTCAGGCCTCTTTTAGAAAACAGGTCCGATTCAAACCATCCACTGTTCTCATAGAAGTTGACACACCTAATGAGCAACCGCCTTGAACTTTGCACCAGGGGAACTTCATGGATCAGATGCCATACAAACATGATGCATTGGCATGTGCAGTGGGGGCATATGGTAACTTACCTCCATCAGGGTGCAGGAGACCATTCCTTGTATTCTAATCTAAATAATGAGGGCACTCCATGTTCTAAGAATCATTGTGTCCCTGGACCATGTGACAAATAAGTCAATGACTCAATAGAGTTTTCTCCCTTAGGATTCGTGGGTAAGCTAGGGTTTGGTGGATCTGTCAAGGTTTAAAGCCTCATTAGAAGCTGGCACATATCACCCAATACATATCATCATCGTCCACGAATAATATGGCCATGTCAAATTCGGCCCGATACAGGGCAATACAACCCCATGTCGGTGGTGAACAATACAATACACCAAAACTGATTTTTTAGCCACGCTACGTGTTCAATAAAGACCAAATCTTTCATTATTTTAAAAGATAAACCAAATGTTTCATATTGCTTTATCATCCTCAACAATCTATACACCACGAGCACTTCCCGAGAGGTCACTCATCCTATAAAATCCAATGCATAAAAGATAAAACCCAATCCATCAACTGATCAACATCATATATGTATAATTGAAAATAAAATATGACTTGCAAAAAAATTCACTAATCAGTTCACAAATTCACTAATATACCAATCAATTCACTAATTCACAAATATACCAATCTATTCACAAATTCACTAATATACTAATCAATTCACTAATCAATTCGCAAATTCACAAATTCATAAATATACTAATCAATTCAATAATCAATTCACAAATTCACAAACATACTAATCAATTCACAAATTCACTAATATACTAATCAATTCACAAATTCACTAATATACTAATTAATTCACTAGTATACTAATCAATTTACTAAGGTGAGTGGATAATGGGGGTCAAGTTTGTGTAGAGGCAGACGGCTGGGTAGGGGGCCAAAGGCAGACGAGCAAGATCAATTCTCAAATTTACAAATATACTAATCAATTCACTAAGATGGCCTGAGAGTGGCGGACCAGAGGGTTACCGCGTTTTGATTGGAAAAGGTGACCGGACAGTGGCGGACGAGACAATTGCAGTCAAGTCTGTGTAGAGGCGGACGGGACAATTGCAATCAAGTCTGTGAAGAGGCAGACGGCCGGGTAGGGGGCCAAAGGTAGACGGGTGCGAGAGAGAGAGAGAGAGAGAGAGAGAGAGAGAGAGCAGAGGGCCAGAGGCGACAGGAGAGGCAAACAGTCTGGCAAGGGGACAAAGGCGGATGGACGAGAGTAAGAAAGAGATTGAGAGAGTGAGAGAGAGTCGAGAGCAGGGCTCGAGGCAAATGGGCGAGACACCGGAGAGAGAGAGAGAGAGAGAGAGAGAGAGAGAGAGAGAGAGAGAGAGAGAGGGCCGGAGGCGACGCAGACAGGTGAGGCAACTCGTTTGATTGAGAGGGGCTGGTCATCAAGACTTGATGAGCAGGAATGGGGGCAAATTTTCAGAAATCAGAAGGGGCAAAATTTTGAGGTTCGGTCGACTGAAAAAGGGCACCCAAGCCTAATCGAACTCAAACCGAGTTGAACTGATCCAAACTCTGAACCAAGCCGAGCCGAATCGAGCCAGGGTCAGCTTGAGCTTGGCTCGAAAATCTTTTGAGCTTAAAACAATGACTCGACTCGGTTTGAACCCAACGTTCGATCTGAGCCCAGTCGAGAGAGCCAAACAAGCTAGCTCAACTCGTGTCCAGCTCTAGCGGCATGAACTGGATGAAATGTAAACTAACATCTTCATGATCTAATAGATTACACATTGCCTGCAGATCAACTGATCAGAAGGTGGGCAACCTTAAATTTACCTTGGGAAAATGAAGACAAACACTTAGGTGGCCCACCAACCGATCAAGGTGATCTTCTCTCCAGGTACAATACACGCACTCCACAGACCCATGGTGGGACCTACCTGCACTATTCTAGTCGTCAAAAGTGCGGGAACCATTTGTATCGCATCCACACCAATAACAGTGAATAGCTTAGGACGTGTTTGGCACAGACTGCGAGAAAAACAATTCGTGATATTCGGGATTTCTACAATTAGTATAATTTCCAAAAATCAAGAAATGAGACTTTCCAAACACCACTTAAAAAACTCCATTTTTGCAATTTTCGGAAATTCTACCAACATTAGATTTCTGAAACTCCCAAACTATTTTCCCCTCTCTCTATTCTTTCTTCTTTAAAAATAAAAATTAAAAAAAAAAAAGAATTTTGAGGGTATAAAGCTAACAATAATAAAAGAAAGAATACCTGGGAGTGGTCTTTCTTCATTTTCTGCATGAGGGAATCGATGGCGATGCGAACGTTGTCATCGGAAGATCGGACGGTGGATTTGACGGCTTTGAGAAGGCGAGGGTCCACTTCTTGGGATGTAGAATTGGTAGCTTTCTCGATTAGGGCTAACAGCTTCTCTCCTTCCATTCTCTCTTTTTTCCCCAAACGAAATCGCACCACAAACAGACACCGTTACCAGGAAATATAAATTGCAGAAAATATGATTCGGAGGCGCCCAAGAGAACAAAAATGATTTGCTTTCCCTTTAGTGCCTGTTTGGATGCCTGCAACTTTTCTAAAATGTAAAACTTTGTTATAGTTGGTGTTTGGGGGAGGAAAGTCACAGGTAACTTTCTCACAACCCGTGACTTTCTTACAGGAGAAAGAGGCGAAAATCTTACGGTTGAAAGTTTTGAAATGAAAATCGGTGGGAAGAATCGCACATGCATCGAAGAAGCGTCCCTCTCTCAAGTCTCCTTCTCCCTCTCTCAGGCTACTTCTCCCTCTCCCATCGAGCTTCCGCAAGGTAGGAAACGCCTTTTCTCTCTATTTCCTTTCTTTCATTTTTTTTTTTTTAATTTTTGTTTGATTTTTTGCTTCTGCGTTGACGGACGAAGCCTGGGGACGTGGCGTGGATAATGGCCGATGATCTGTGGGGCCCACATATTGTATTTGTTTTATCCATGCCGTCCATCCATTCTTTTGGATCGTTTTAGGGTTTGATTCCAAAAACGAGGGATATTTAAATTTCAGGTGGACCACACCACCAAAAACAATAATGATTAAAAGTCCACCATTAAAAAAATACTAGGGCCCACTGTAATGTTTGGTTCACATCCAAGCTGTTGATTAGGTCATAAAGACCTGGATGAAGGGAACAAAACAAATATCAGTTTGAACGAAAACATTGGTGGCCCACCAAAAGCTTTTAACGATGGGTTTTCAACCAACATTGTTTCCAGTGATGTGGTCCACCCGTAATTTTGATGTACCTTATTTTTGGGTGATGACTTAAAATGATATGGAATAATGGATAGATGGTGTGGATGAAACAAATGCATCATAATGGCCCCACATAACACGGCACGTAGCCTTCATGGCTTATAGTATTAGCATCATTTAAAAAACTTGCTAATGGAAGTCACCGCTGGTTTATAGTTATACTTGTTGTATTTGGCTACTCTCTTTTATTAATGAAATTGTTCATTGAGCTTTGCTAATCCCACACATGCAGCCATACATGCCAACCTGTCATGTATGGGAGAACCAAGCTGTGCATCAAGCGGGCGCCGTTGTGTAGAATTATTGCCCAAACGTAGATTATTTTGCTCGGAAGATGGATTGTTTCAGTGGTCCACATCCAATGTACGTGTTGGCCTTCTAATAATTGGATCATTGTAATTTTATGGGTTAGTCATCAGACATAGTGGACCCATCTGATGGCCAGCTAGAATGTCAAACACATATGTAACTCAAGTTTTTCGCCTACATTATTACCATTTTAAAAACATGGGCTCATTTATATGGCTCATCTATTGATTAGTTTCGCCTAAGAATTGATTAAATTATTCATTTATATGGGCTTAATAAAATGGAATAATTTTATTCCATTTTTTTATGTGTCAATCTAATTTTTCAACGATTTTCTATTTCAACTCTATCTAATGTGAATATCCAACTTATTATCTATAACAAAGTTACGTGTTATCTAAATACAGAAATAAAATTACATATAAATAAATTACAACTTACATCCAAATAGAATTATCTATAACTTACTTACACTTCCAGGTAAATTTTTTAAGACTTATAAAAGTTACAGCATCCAAACATGCCTTTAATTTTTTCAGGGCGGGTAGTCGTACTTGCACGGAGAGTTCGGTAGTCACACGTGCACCTTTAAGCGGTGCGCGCTTGCGTACTTGGGCAGCTTTGACATTTGACCGGTTCATGAGATGAATAAGATGATGAAAGCCGACGTTTTCCTACCACAGCCATCGTATCAAAAGGATGCGGGGCCCACCGCAGCGTCTGTGTGGCATCGAGTCCGTCCATTGGGCGGCTCATGTTGGGACGTGAGACGGGGCAAATCCAAAACTCAAAACTTTCCTCCACCTGATGTTTATATACCATCCAACTCATTCAAGAGGTGAGTCAAAAACCAAATATAAGCCGGAGAAAGTTTAGTGATAGGCATCCCCATCCCCACTTCCTCACATGGCGTGGACTCAAGTGAAAGACGGACTGGATGTCACGTACACATAACGTTGGGCCGCACAGAGCTTTTTATTTCATGGTTACAACAGAAAGTACGGTCCGTATGCACAGTGGGTCCGTAGACAGTTTTTTTTTTTAAAAAAAGAAAATTCGAAACCGTCTAAGTGGGATGGTTCATACTCAGAATTATACGCGTAGCGTAATAACAAACATGTAAATCAAATTAGACCATCCAAACTGTGGGCCAGACTTTCGGCGGATTGAACATATCTATTCAAGATTCACTTTGATTGAAGATGGCCTACATGGTGTAAGATGAGCTTATCTTCCTACACCTTGTTCAAGGGGGGTGATTCATCCAATCCAAACCATGTAAATTGTGGACCACATTGCGACTGGAATCGCCCATAACACTTGTTTTATAAAGCATCTAAAACATCCAAGCAACATGAGTCGTCCCTGTTGTATACGTAAAATCCAATCCCTTTGATCCGGCGAGAAGTACTCTGTGGACCTACAGCCAATTAACAACTCATATCATTTTAAATAATATAAATTGTGGGAGTGGATTTGAGCCTCACCCAACACACCAGAGCCCTAACGTGGTGGCGTTTGATTGGGCCGACCCCTTTTTATAACCACATTTTGAGCATATTTATGCTCCCAAAACTGCCAAGGTCTCACGGTGTGGACCGCCTAAGTTTTGTTACATATTGATTTTTAAATCATTTCTTTATCAGGGTGAGTTACCCACTTACCTTATGTTCCATCCTAATCTACCCACTTGATTTTCACCGTGAAAAATTTTGTAGGGCCCACCATAACATTTATTTTCCATCTAATCTATTCATAAGGTCACAAAGACATGAATGAAGAGCTAAAACAAATTTCATAAAGATTCAAAACTTCTGTGACCCCTAAAAGGGTTTCAATGGTAGATGTTCAATCCCCCGCTGGCTTTTACAGTGTGGTCCATTGATAGCTAGATCTATCTTATTTTTCGTCTCAAGCCTTAATACAAGTTCGCCAAATAGATGGACGGTTTGGATATAACACATACCTCATGATAGGACCCATAAAACGGTGGGGATTACACCAGGAAAAAAAAAAGGCATGCGGCAGAAGGCTGCCACTTTTTTTTTTTCTTTTTATACATAAAGAACTTTTTTCCCCCTACATTTTTCTCTAATACATATTTATATAAATATTTATATATAATCATATAAAAAAAAAATCTCTCTTTTTATTCATTTCTTTCTTTATTCATTTAACAAGTATATCTTCTAAATCAAAATGAGTTACTTGACGTATCATATATGATTTTGAGGTGGGAGAAAATACTTTAGCCAACTAACCTGGTTATTTTCCAAGATTCCATCAGATCAATGGTCGAAAATCCATTTCATTCACTTTGCAGTCAATTTCAGTCACTTCGCGGTCAATTTCAATTAGTTCGCAGTAAATTTTATTTACTTCATTCACTTCACGGTCAATTTCATTCATTTCGCGGTCAATTTCAATCAGTTCACGGTGAATTTCATTAACTTCGCGGTCAATTTCATGCATTTCATGATCAATTCCCTTCACTTCATGGTCAATTCCATGCATTTCACGGTCAATTCCATTCATTTTCCCGTCAATTCCCTTCACTTCATGGTCGATTCTGGCGATTCCCCTCCCCTGTACTTCATGGTCAATTCAATTCATTTCGCGGTCAATTTCCTTCACTTTATGGTGAATTCCATGCATTTTGTGATTAATTCTCATAATTTCATAGTCAATTCTGGCGATTCTCCTTCACTTCACGGTCAATTCTGTGTATTTCGCAGTCAATTCCCTTCACTTCACGGTCAATTCCATTCATTTCACGGTTAATTTCGATGATTCCCCTTCACTTTACGGTCAATTCAATTCATTTCACAGTCAATTTCCTTTACTTCATGGTCAATTCCGTGCATTTCACGGTCAATTCCCTTCACTTCACAGTCAATTCCATGCATTTCACGGTCAATTCCGGTGATTCCCTTTCACTTCGTGGTCAAATCCCTTCACTTCACAGTCAATTCCATGCATTTCGCGGTCAATTCCCTTTACTTCAAGGTGAATTTCATGCATTTCAAGGTTAATTCCCTTCACTTCACGGTCAATTCCATGCATTTCACGGTCAATTCCGGCGATTCCCCTTCACTTTACGGTTAATTCAATTCATTTCACGGTCAATTCCCTTCACTTCACGGTCAATTCCATGCATTTCATGGTCGATTCCAGCGATTCCCTTTCACTTCGCAGTCAATTCCCTCCACTTCACGGTGAATTTCATGCATTTCGCGGTCAATTCCCTTCACTTCACGGTGAATTCCATGCATTTCACGGTCAATTCCCTTCACTTCAAGGTCAATTTCATGCATTTTGCGGTCAATTCCCTTCACTTCACCGTCAATTTCGGCGATTCCCCTTCACTTCATGGTCAATTCCGTGCATTTCACGATTAATTCCCTTCACTTTACAGTCCATTCCATGCATTTCATAGTCAATTCCGACGATTCCCCTTCACTTCACAGTCAATTTCATACATTTCACGGTCAATTCACGGTCAATTCCCTTCACTTCACAGTCAATTCCGGCAATTTGCTTGTTTGAGCCAAAGTCAATAGAGTTTTAATTTTTTTTTCTTAAATGAAGTGAAGGGAATTGACCACGAAATGAATGGAATTAACCGTGAAGTGAAGGGAATTCGTTGGAATTGACTGCGAAATGCATGGAATTGACCATGAAGTGAATGAAATTCACCACGAAATGCATGGATTTGACCGTAAAGTGAATGGAATTCACCGCGAAATGCATGGAATTAACTGTGAAGTGAAAATGGATGAAATTGACCGTGAAGGGAATTAACCGCGAAATGCACAGAATTGACCGTGAAGTGAAGGGAATTGACCGCAAGATGAATGGAATTGACCGTGAAGTGAAGGGAATTCGCCAAAATTGACTGCGAAATGCATGGAATTGACCGTGAAGGGAATTGGCCATGAAGTGAAAGGGAATCACCGAAATTGACTGTGAAATGCATGGAATTGACCATGAAGTGAAGGGAAATGACCGTGAAATGCACGGAATTGACCGTGAAATGAAGGGAATTGGCCATGAAATGAATTGAATTGACCGTGAAGTGAAGGGTAATCGTCGGAATTGATCGTGAAGTGAAGGAAAATGACCACGAAATGCGCGGAATTGACCGTGAAGTGAAGGGAATTGACCGCGAAGTGAAAGGGAATCGCTAAAATTGACCATGAAATGCATGGAATTGACCGTGAAGTGAAGGGAATTGACCGTGAAATGCATGGAATTGACCGCGAAATGAATGGAATTGACCATGAAGTGAAAGGGAATCATCAGAATTGAACGTGAAATGCATGAAAGTGACCGCGAAGTGAATGAAGTAAATAAAATTCACCACTAACTGATTGAAATTGACGGCAAAGTGAATGAAATTCATCGCGAACTAATTGAAATTGATCGCGAAGTGAACGAAATTCCCCACTGATTGATTGAAATTGACCGTGAAGTGAATGAAATAGATTTTCGACTATCGACCTGATGGAATCTTGAAAATTTAACTAAGTTGGTTGGCTAAAGTAGCTTCTCCTACCCCAAAATCATAAATGATACGTCAAGTAACTCATTTTGGTTTAGGAGATATGCTTGTTAAATTAATAAAAAGAGAAAAAAAAATATATACTTATATATACATACTTATATAATATGTGAGAAAAATGTAGGTAGATTAAAGTTCTCAAAAAAAAAAAAAACCGGAGGTTGTGCGTTAATTTCGACAATGGCTACGATTATAGCTACGGTTATAATCCGTAGCCATATGGAATCCCAGCTTTCCAAAATCACATTCCTGATAAAGCATTGGCATTCTCAATGTCTACGGTTTTTTCTACGGATATAATTCGTAGCTATAGGGAACCCCAGCTTTCACACGCCACGTTTCTGACAAAGCAGGGGCATTTTGCTCCAATAAATGTGCGTCCGTACAGCAGGGGATTATTCTTGGAAAGTATGGGAGGGCTCGGTAAGGTGCCTGGCTCATAAGTGAGTCGTACAGTAAGAAAAATCTCATGTTTTTAATTGCCATTCTAAGCTGTTGATATGTCATAAAGACCTAGATAAAAAAACCACGCAAAGATCATCTTGATCCAAATTTGTGGCCCACAATAAGCTTTTAATTGTCAATTACCCTTGTTTCCTATACTATGGAACATCTGAGATTTGGATATGCTTCATTTTTTTTTATCATGACCTAAAATGAGCTTTCAGTGGATGTAGTCACATACATCACAGTGGGCCCCACAGTCAGAGGTCCCACCTACCTCGGTGGATCCACCGAAGTCGGACCCTTTCTTAACTGGCCGATTGGTGAACACCCAATTAGCGGTTCAAGTGAAAAAAAGAAATCAACACTCAGCTAGCCCATTCGATCAACCCGATCTTCATATTTGAAACCATTTATGGTGGGGCCCGTGGTTTGGGAGTTTTTTTTTTTTTTTTTCACTCATGTCTGCATCGTGTCCAATTTCATGGATCACCACACACTGCTATAGATATTATATGAAACCAAGAAATAGATCAAACGATTTCATGGAATTGTTTGACCTTGAAAGAGATGGAATATGAGCATCCAACTTTCATGGTGGAGTGGGCAGCCCTTGCAGAGGAACCGGCCTCTTTTTAAGTATACACGATTAGTTTATTACTGCTATAGATATTATTAATTTTATTATTAAATATTGAGTTAAGTGAATTAATCAATGAAGTGATGGGGTCCGGTCATCCTAGCTAGACATATGAGCCTAGCTAGACAAACAATACAAAGTCTACATTACATGCACACACAGGGGGCTCGCTGATGCCATTGATTAAGATGGGTCCCTCACCGGGTACACGTGGAATGCGACCAGACCAGCATTAGCTCAGACTTTCAGCCAAATTACTAGACAGGCATGAACTCGGGGGCCTATGATTAAACAGCTCAAACTTCAAGCCTGCTCTCTCTGTGTGTGAGGCTTTACCGCAATGTCGCCAACCTTATTCTCCTCCGAACATCCTTCAGTGTGATGCACCTCAGCCTCGGGCCTCGGCCTCACCCTGGACTCTCTTCCACTCTTTTCTCCATAGAGCTCCTCTTCATGGCCTTGCACCCATGCCAGCCCTTGAGCTTCTTTGACTCTACACACCTGCAATCAATCAGCCGATTGGGAAGAGCAGCGGCATCACGATGGATGGAGTGGATAGAGTGAAGGTTGGGCATCGCAAGTGTTACTGTCAAGAGAAAGAAAAAACAGATGAGTGCAAATCGGACCAGACGGGCCTGAAGGGGAGACAATCCCAGCCCACAGCAAATCGGACCAGACAGGCCTGAAATTGAGTTTTGTCTCCAGATAAGGTTTCTTTTCCATCCAGTGCGAAAGGACAGATTGACAATGAACAATAATGCAGTCATCCATTGAATGGTGATTGTAGTCGTTGAAAAGAGAAGATTTTGAGCATCTAGAGTTGAAAGAATGCATCAGCAGTTATTATGAGGTTTTAGAGGTAATTTATATCCACAAAGATCATATGTGAAATCAGTGACAGTGGCTGTTTGCTGAGTGCAGAATTAAAAGGATTCATCTGACTAGGTGGTTGTCAGATCAATAATGTTAGTTAGATGTGGCTCAAGGGAAATTTCCTCAGACAATTACTTTCCACAGCTGGTAAAGGAACTACAATCAAGAACCAACGAGCATCCAAATGAACAATTCAACAATAGATGAGACAACAAGGCTTCAAAGCAACAAGACAAAATCTTACTTGAGTTGTTGGATCAGACTCTTGGCCTCTCTTAAAGCTGCACTAACAGCATATAGAGCCATCTTCTTGAGCTGAGAAGAAAAAACAAACAGAAACTAAGTAATAACAGCATGCGATGCAGAAGGAGATGATTCAAGAGAACCAGGGATAAATTTCAGGAGCAAAATAATGGAGTAGCTTCTACAACATTTCTCTTGGTGCATGCCCTATACATGCAAAATGCAAACAAACATCAGTTTCAGTTTTGGTTTTTTTACCATTGATTACAGGAAACCCAGCATGACAAGAATTATCAATTTTTAGTAACAAGCACAGGCATGAAACCACTTTCACGGTTTCATCACACATGAATCATACAAATTTTGGTGGACAACATCAGAATATGATCAACAGCTGACAGGCTTGCACAAAATTTATCATATTGATCCCAAGATAAGTGGAAGTATGTGCTGTCGAATTCAGCTTAAGATATTTCACAGAAAGTGATATGAACTGACTTTCACTCAAGCAAAACGTTATATTTCCCTTCAGTCCAAGTCTGATGGTATGCATGGATACATCATCAAAATATATTAATTAAAATAAATAAACCGATACATCATCAAAACTTTGCTTCATTTACGACACTGTTACATCAACTATTTCTGTTTTCTCCCAAAATGTCAGTCAAAACATACCTACCAATTCCAAAGTGGCAAACATGATAAGCACACCACTTTTTGGTACACTAACGAAAACAGCATACAAGAAAACAATGCAAAGGTAGAAGTACCTCCAATTTCTCTTCCTTGGCTCTATGGTTTTCTGGGAGCAGGCGGACCTCTTCTGTTAGACGAATGCATTCATGAATACTCTCGGGAGACACAAAGTCAAGGGCCACTTTTATGCATGACTGAAAAAAGAAAGACATGGGGTTCAATCAATGTTTAGATATATCATATATGCAAATCTAATCTACATATTGAATAAATGCACAAGGAAAAAAAGTTTGCCAAATATGAGCATACAACCATGCAAAACTACTTTTGTTTTGGATGGGTGAACAGGCAAGAACCCAAGAGACCTCGTCGTTGAAACTCGCACTCTCTACCATTGAGCGATGGGCTCAAATCCACCAACCAATAATTACTTCCCAGAAATTAAATGAAAAAGATCAGAAACATCATCCTGAGGACCTCCAAAGCTCGTAATTGTTTATCATTTATATAAGGGTACATGTTGAATGAATGCATAAGAAAAATGCATCAAATACTACCGACCAATAAACTTTGAGGTAGGTAGATGAAAAGGATTATAAATATCTTTTTTCTTTTTTAAAGTTTTACAACAGGGTGTCCCCGCCCCATTTTAAGACGAGACTAATCCCTGCGGATGCATTCAGAAAAGGATTATCAATATCATCCTCGGGAAGGACCTACAGAGCTCCGATATGTTAAACACCAGATCATTGTGGAGAAACCACTGCCTGTTTTCAGAACTTGGGAGATGGATTCAAAGAGTTGGTGGTTTGGTGCCCGTGCTCAACCAATCCTAAGAAAATTTGAGCATGAACTTCTTCCTCATTCAATCTCATCAAAACTTGTACTACAGAGAGGAATGGGTGATTTGAGAATAGGGGCGTTTTAGCAGTCAATTCAATGATGTCGGAGAAGGTGTTGTCTTTCGCGTTCCCATGCCATGACCTTCAACCACAGGGCACCAATCAGTGATGGAAAATTGTCTGGCTGGGTTTAAGTAAAATATGGTATGGAGTTTTGGGCACATGAGACAATGCTGCTTCAATCGACTTATGCATGGATGCATCAAGGATGTCCATAGCTTCCTAACCATGAAGCTTTAGAACACCCAACAAGTAATGCAAATAAATCTACTGTTTTATTATCTTTAGGGTGCATTTGGTTGCTCAACAAAACGCACCCTCATGACTATTCTATTCCATTTGTGATGGTGTATGTATGGATGGATGATAACAAAACACTGAATTAATGCAACCAGGCTGGCCTCCTTGCTACATTATGTAAACCACCACATCTTTTTATAGCACTCAGGATGATATCTTCACTGCATGGGGTGGTGACCCTGTTGAGATTCCATGGTCGTGTTACTGGGATGAGATCCCATCCAAGGTAGGATGACATTGATGCTTTGGCAATTAACTTGATGCTACTGTAGGCTTATGAGTTCCCTGGGAACAAACTGACAGACATAAATCAACATGTTCTGAAAAGATTTCAACCAAGATTTAGGATGGTATTTGACCATGAGTTGTATATTGATCCCTAGGTAAGCACCGAGTAATCAAGGTGGTGGTGGTGGTGGTCATAGTTGTTCCTGTTGATGGTGCTGCTGCTGAAGTAGCAGCAATAATGGTAGTAGTAGCAAATATTAGCAGTAGTTAACTCAATAAAATGTGTATATAAATATAACTGCAGATAAAACCTTGAGGCAAATAATCTTCTGCAATTATTCATGTTGATCTCTGAAATGGAAAATTTATTTTAGGAAAAATGAATGGATTCAGAACAAGTAAAGCATGCTAGAGAAAGGATATTGAATCAGTGGAGAGCAGTATATCCTATTCTACTCTGTTCTAGCTTAAGCATCTCGTAATATGATGGCAAGAAAGTCCAATGTAACAGTTAAACGCAAAAAAATTCTAGGGTCCAAAATATAACTATAAATTCTCAAGAAACAAAAACCCCTTGTACAACAATGCAACCAGGAGCATAAAAAAATGGACCAACTGATGGCATAAGTGCAGTATATAATCAGGCAGTCATGATATACTACAATGTCTCAACACCAGCTCCAAGACACTATTTGCACAAGCATTGCTTCAAGAAAATCCCCATTGCATTACGGTTGGTTGAAACCATTCTTCATTAGTTAATGGGACTGAAGCATTTTTGGTTTAAATAGGAGTTCTTTTCAGCATGTCCCTGGGGAAGCAAATTAGATGTGGATCGCTCACTAACGAGGAGGACCAGGAGGTCTCAAGGCCTACTGTGTGTATTTGATCCTCTCGTCCATTACCTTAACAGATTAGAGGTCCTTTTTTCTGCACCTTTTAATAAATTTTTGTTGCTGATAGAAAAGAATTATAAAATTCAGGAATGTCAAGCTTCATAGAATTATCTTTACCCAATTGCAGTCATGGAACAAGCACCCACAAGGGGGGAAAAAAAAAAGGGTCATGGTAAAAGCCATGTTTCTTTCTCTTAAATGTATCTGATTTCACAATTCCTAATTATTAACCCGAACCAGTTCATCTAAACAAGTGAAATAGATTAAGAAAAATATGAGAAAGTTGCGAAAATAATAAATAGTGTGCACTACCATAATGGAGAAAACAATTAGTTGTGTTACATAGTGCAGAAATGGGTCCACATGGAATTCCTGCAGGCATACCATGACAAAATAACATGTTTGATCCAAAAGCATGCAAGGAATCAAAAGCTCATTTGCATTTATCATTTATGGCATAAGAAAGCTCCGACTCTAGTAAAAGTCAAAAACTGAACAAATTGGAACAGATCAAAGCTATACCAGACTTTACTTCTTTTCTTTTATTGTACTACCAGCTTGCACGCAAATCCATTCAGAAATGAAGACAGATGTGTATAAACTAGAAGCAGAAGATTGCCTTTTAAGGTTCACAACAATAACAACAGCTCACATACAATTTTCCACACATCTCCAAGGCATGGATAATATACTTCATGTCGAGCATATGCAAAGGCATTAGAGAATGAACTGTTTTCAATATGTTTTCAGAATCCAAAGTCATCCCACTCAATACACATCAAAAAATGCATAACATTTGTCTATAATTGTACCATACAGATCACCATTCGAGCCTAGCAGGAATACTTAAAGGCCTTCTGATGTAGGACAATTAACCACCTGCTCTAAAAGCTCGAACTGTTAGAGCATGGAGAATTAATTCATTTATCTTATAGCCCAAGCTCCACATCTCATGGGTTAGGACCTCGGCCAAACCCCCCTCGTGGGCCCCAAATCACATGGGCACCGCCTCACACGAGTCACCCGCCTCACGCGGGTGGGGCTCGCCTTACACGGGCCACCCACCCCGAGTGTGCCCTTGCATCCCACAGGCAACCCCACTCGAGCCCAGTGTGAAAATGCCCCTGCATTACCTTCTACAATGAAGATATGGGAATATCATATGCCTTCAATAAGACCAGCAGCACAACAAAGGAATACCAAGAGGTAAATACTTTCCACCTAATAGTGGTCAACAACTTAACATTCCCCATGTGACATGATGACAATCATAGAGACTCTATACTAAATGTGATTAGCAGATCTCATCTTGCCATTTCTTTTTTTTAAAATTTTTATTATTATTTTTTTAAGAGAACAAAACTTTATTAAAAAGAAACGACCACCCAAGCAAGCCGCTAAGGTAGGAATTACAACCCAAGCAACAGTAACAAGAAACAAACGATCACATCCATTAGACCAGACACCCAACTAACGATATCTAACTTTAATTTCCTGATGATTACATCCACGGGAACACTTCCATTGCAAAAGCAACGATTGTTCCTCTCCTCCCAACTTGCCCAAATCATTGCCATGAGAGTCAAGTTCCACACCATCTTCCCCTCTTTCCCTATTCCTCCTTCGTGCCAAGCAAAGAGGAGGTCGGCAATGGATTCCGGCATAGCCCAAGCAATCTTGAAGAGGCCAAGAAAGCAAGCCCACACCTTATAGAACTCGCAATGGATGAAAAGATGGTCTATCGATTCTGCATTTGGCATACACATCGCACAAACATTGATGAGCACCATAGAACTCCTTTTAAGATTGTCAATGGTTAGCACCCTTTTCCTTCCTGCTAACCAAACAAAAGCCACGACCTTCGGAGGAGCTCCATTGAACCAGAAGTGATGGGAGCGAACTTTTGGAGTGACCGGATTCAACTGCCTTAGAAGCTTGAAGAAAGATCGGACTGAGAACCAGCCTAACTTTTCAACATGTCAAATCAACCAATCTTTAGTCCCCATAAAAAGATGAAATCTCTTCAAGAGGATCCAAAATCTTAATGAGATCATTTGTTTCCTCATCCATAAGAGCCCTTTGACAAAGAGGGGTCCACACCACCGCATCACCTCATCCATAATAAAATCGAGCCACTGTAATATTCTGAGCCGAAGATAGGCGAACTAAGCATAGAAACACTTCCGAGAGCTGTTTGTCACCACGTCATGTGTCCTCCCAAAACCGAATGCGATTTTCATCGCCCAGCTAGAATAACACTCCTTAACTTCCAAACTCACCTTGGAGGCCGCTTTCCACAAGCCCGATGCACGATAAAGAGAAAATTCCTTGCTCCACCCTTGCAGTTTGTACTTGCTAGCTATCGTCTTCCTCCAAAGTCTACCTTCTTATGTTCTAAACATCCACACCCACTTTTCTAAAGGGGCCAAATTCATTTCATCAAGACCTTTTATACCTACCCCTCCTTTTGGAAAAGGCTTGCAAACTTTTTCCCAATTCAAAAGGTGGAATTTATGTTTTGCCTCCGCACCATTCCATAAAAAGTCCCATCGTAGTCTCTTTAATCATTGGAAACCGACTTCAGACAACAAAAGAGAGACATGGAGTAAATGGGCATGTTGGAGACCGTAGCTTTAACAAGTTTGATTCTTCCTCCCAAGGATAAGTGGTGAAACTTCCATCTTGAAGGCTTTTTCTCCACCCTTTCAATCACCTTAACCCCTAGATGTTTAGCTGGTTTTCCAATACACAAAGGGAGGCCAAGGTATGTGGATGGAAAGGATCCTCCACTTCATCCAAACACTTTAGCCAAGGTCAACATCTCCTCCCTAGTCATGTGGATACCTAGTAGATCGCACTTATAAGAATTCATCTTCAGGCCTAAGACCACTTCGAAGCACCATACAATGTTTTGCAAATTATCCACCGCTCCTACTTTCATGTCACAAAATAGAATGTGTCATCTACAAATTGAAAGTGAGAAATTTGAGCACCCACATTTTTCACCTTGAAACCATGGATTAGGCCCAACTCTTGCCCTTTATCTAGCATCTTATTGAGAGCATCAACTGCCACAAAAAATAAGAATATGGATAGAGAATCACCCTGCTTAAGACCCTACGAGGCCTTGAAAAAACCTTTAGGAGATCTGGTGACTAACACAAAGAAGGACGCTAGCTAAACACGTTCTTGCATCCACTCTCACCATTTCCTCGCAAACCCGGTCCTGCATAACATGTAATCCAGGAATCTCTAATAAACATGATCATAAGCCTTTCTATATCCAATTTGCAAACCACACCTTTCCTTTCATGTCTCTTAAACCGATACACTCATGGACCATGAGAGTGTTGTCCAATATTTGTCTATTTACCACAAAAGCACCTTGATTTTCAGATATAACGTTCATTAGAGAGGCCCAGAATTTAGTGGCTAGAACCTTAGCCAAAATTTTGTCGAGGCTTCCAACTAGGCTTACGGGTCTAAAGTCCTTCAAGTTTTCTGCTCTTTCCTTTTTTTCGAAATGTGGGCAATGAACAATGCCCCCAGCTCCAATGACAGTCGCCTCCTCTCAAAGAACTCGATGATAAAATTGACGACATCCATTTTCGCGACATTCTAAGAAGTCTAAAAAAATGTTAAAGAAAAGTTGTCCGGTCCCGACGCTTTATCTCGATCCAAAGTGATGGGGATCAGAAGACCTACTCGGGTGTACCAGAGACGGTGGAGACCACCTACATTTTGTGTAGCTCTCTTTGTGGATGGGAGACAAGTTCCAGATGAGGCCCGCCATGCCATTTTTAAGACCCCACATGCATTGGACATGCGTCAGGAACCCACTTTGGAATGATGCATGTGGGATGCTTAGGACATTTTAGTCATAGAATTTTTATTTCGTCTCAATCCAACCGTTGGATCTTGTTAATCAGGCCATCGGGCCGCCATATCTTTCAAATCTGGGCCCCTTGAACCTTGATCTTGTTTCCTTTATATTTTTTGTTATTTTTAAGATTTATTTGATAGTTGAGATTGATAATAAGTGTTTTCATTTCCTTATTTTGGATGATGGGTCATTTCACTTAAGTGAGTGGCATAATTGTAATTATGTTGATATTTCATTATAAAAGCAAGGGGGGTGAACGTCCAACCCTAGTGGAGATATTGAGAAGGAAAAAAAAAAAAACTCTCTTGTGTGAAGGAAATTTTTCTCCATGTTTTTTAGGGTTTGTGAGAAATTCTTCATTCCAATTGAATTGTGGAAGGGTAGAGGCTTTTTTTATGGTGGATTCCCTAAGGTGCATTCTTCCTCTTTCTCTTTTTCAACAAGGTATTCTTTTTCTCTTGTTTTCCTCCTTTCCCTTCCTTTATAACCTTCGCAACCCATCAAAACATTACCCAATCCATCCTCTCTTTCCTCTTACCTATCCACGAGTGGACCAGCATGCACATGCGTCCGTACAGGCAGCCACGTGTGGGCCCTCGTTTGGTGTTTTCCCTCTTTGATTTCCCTCCAAACCTGCATAATCTTTGGATCTTTTAAATCCCTAGAAACTCAATTCCCCAAACCTCCATCCCTGAATCCAAAACCCTAATGAAAATCTGAATTTTTTTGTGAAACTTTCCCCCAAATCAGAATTTTACTTGCATCATTGTCTATCCACGTGGTTGTTGCACTACCCACGCTAGATTGGAAGTCCCTACTTCCAAGCGGGCCACTCTCGAATTATTTTATATTTACGTGCACCGGGTATGTGATAACTTAGGAACTTCATGTTATAAATCTGAATTTCCAAATCTAATTGCAGATATGTTTGATTTTACATGTTGAGTGCTGAAATTAATGTGTAATTGATCTCTCATCTTGCATCCTAGGGTAGTTTCCATCATCCTACACCACAAAGAGTCCATGGCTACTTTGATTTCCTCTTCGATGATCAATTTCTCAAGCATCACCGAATCAGCAAAGTAATTTAATTAAGGGGCAGGTTGTCTAGCTGCGGGCGAGTGCACCGTGCACTCTTCAAAGGACAGGAGATTCCTAAAGAACCTC
Source organism: Magnolia sinica (assembly GCF_029962835.1). Classification (NCBI taxonomy): domain Eukaryota; kingdom Viridiplantae; phylum Streptophyta; class Magnoliopsida; order Magnoliales; family Magnoliaceae; genus Magnolia; species Magnolia sinica. The sequence continues at coordinate 126,102,181 of NC_080575.1, read as the reverse complement.
ACAACAACATCGCTAAGCTACTCCTTCCCTTTAATTATTTAACCATTTTCAACTATGCTAATTATCCTATTGTTTTTTTTTTTTTCCTTTGCACTTGCAATGTTATGGAAAAATCTGGTGTTTTGGTCCCCTTCCTTTAGCCACACAACCTCTAGCATTGGCCCCATTTGATTTCTTCCTCTTTAAGATAATTAGAGGAATCCAGCGACAGTGTGAGTCGCGGAGACTTTTCAACCTCAAATAAAAATTTCCCCTTCCTTCTTGATGTCTAGGGCTTGAATTTCCTCTTTAGTTTCAGCCACGCTTTTCCGAGAAACTCCTGTTTCCACTGATTTAACTTGCCTTTTAACAGCTTCAATTTTTGACTTAAAATGATGCTAGCATAGCCTTGTAATTGGAAAGATAGCCACCATTCATTCACAAGATTCAGAAAAGCATCCACCCTCAAACCTAATGTGCTTGGGCCCCAATTTTCCTCCTCCACGGCGATGGTCAGAAACAGGTGTAGACAAGCCCCAAAGATAAACTAGCGGGAAGATCTCCATCCAATATACGGACACAGAATTTGTCCATAAATGAGAGAATTCTTTAATGTTGACATTGCCTGTTAGTCCAGGTGAACTAGGTTCCCCCCACTGGCAGGTCCACCAGTTCATTGCAAGCAACCCATTCCGAGAATTCTTTAATGTTGACATTGCCACCCGTACACCACAACAGACTCCAACGGCTCCCCGAATAGAAGTCAGCTCCTCCTGGTAAGGGCCATGCACAACAGACAGCAGTGACCTAAAACTCAAAGCTGCCACCTTCAGAATGATCGAGACCAAGAATGATCCACACCATTCTCTAGTCCAGATCTCAGAATTCCAAGCCATTATGATGCCCCCCGCAGCACCTAAAGCATCTAAAGCAACCCAATCTTTGCTCCTGATTCCCCAAATTGAATCCAGCACCTAACGGTCCACAGATTGGAGCTTTAACACTTGCAGCGCTATCACCTGCGCCTTCACTTTTCTGAACATCTCTTTAACTTGGAATTTGTGTTTTCCTTCCCACATAGTTGGCCTGAGCTCCGCCTGGTAAGGGCCATTCACAACATAGAGCAGCGACCTGAAACCCGAAGGCCGTCACCTCCAGAATGATTGAGACTGAGAACAATTCACACCATCTTCTCTAGTCCAGATCTTAGAGTTCCAAGCCATTATGATGCCCCCCACAACACCCAAAGCATCTAAAGAAACCCAGTCTTTGCTCCTGATTCCCCAAATTGAATCCACACGACAGTCAACGTTATGTCGCTATCACCTACACCTTCGCTTTTCTGTACATATCACTTGGAATGCCTGGACCCAACCTTCATTGGGAAACCTACCTTAACCCTCTGCCCTTCTTTGTCCAACTACCCTTCAGTCGTAATTGATAGAGGATTCCAACCTGAGCAACTCTCTCCACCCCTCAGGATATTTTCAGGCCTACTTAAGAGAAGCAACATGATCATTCTGATTGCCTTTCTTTTTTGACAAATTGGAGAAAGGCAATGACATCCTCGTCTGAACCACTGGCTTACCGACGGCAGCAAGTGCCTCCTTTACCCATTTCAGACCTTTGGACTCATAATAGACCTTTCCTTCTCCTCGACTTGTGATCCTCCAATGGCCCTGGGTCATTGGGGAGGGACAAGAGCATCTTCTCTGCAGGCCTGTGGGTTGCGTGAATGGGGGTAATATCCTACATCTCTTCACCTTTCAGGTTGTCGAGCATCAGAACCAGCGCCTCCCCACACTCCGACACTTTGACCAAAGGGAGCAACACTTACTGTTAGTAAAACTAAGGATCTAGCAGGGAAGTAACCTTTTAAATCTCAAACGGCTAGTTATAGTTATAGAAAAGCCAACAATCTCAGCGAAGAAAATGAAATAATTAACTTTTATCCTGCTAACCACAAGAATCAACAATAACTACTGAGAATCTGGGCTCATTACAAGTTATGAGTCTAACCTGTCTATTTCTCACTTGATGAGGACATCCTGCTGGAATAAAAACTGCCTCACCAAGGTATTGCTCAAATGTCCAAGGTTCAACATCTGCATGAACGATGATTTACTAAATAACATCAAGCATAAAATTCTGCAAATTTACAAGCCAAACTTTGGGTCTGTTTGGATAATGGAAAACAGAAAGAAGAGAAAATGGATGACATTTCCCATGATGGGATATTTCACAATGCTTTGATAAAAAATAAGAAAAAATGATCATTACCCACGGTCAAATTCTCAAGCACAAGATATGAGGTAACCAGTGTGAGAGCTTTATCAGATTTCCTCTTCCCATCCAAACAAGCCCCCCAAGATGGAATCCATGGGAATCTGTCTCATGGAAATCTTGGAAAATCATCATTGGGAAATCATTACAGTTTTTTTCTCTCCCTTTTCCCACTATCCAAACAGGCCCTTAGGTGAAAATAAGACAATCACTTACCGTACTCCTCTTTTAACTGCTTCTTATGTCTTTCATTCAAGAAAAGGGTCTGATCATGAAGAGGATGAATAACCTGCAGCAATCTTAATAAGACTAAAAATAGATCTTTTATCTCAATAAATACTGAAAAAATGACACACGAGGTTACTCACAGAGTTGACAGGAAGACTGCTGTTATGACGAAATTCTTTCCAATGCTTTTGCAAGTAGTCAACTAATTTTGGCACATCCTGCCTCCGAAAAATATCCCAAACAGCACCTCCATGAACAACCTTTGAATCTGACCCCAGTGAACCAGTAACAGTAGATCCTTTCCCCCTTGGAAAAGAATTTCGCAAAGCACCCTTCGCACTGGCAGGGTTCTTTTCTGGTGTTTCAGTAGCAGCAGAAACATCTTCTGGATTGCATGATCTGCTATCTGCTGTTGCTTCATACTTAGTGTCAACTCCGCTGGGACAATATCTTTTTAAAATGGCAGGAGCATTGGAACATGAATACACCTCATCTGATGATGAGTTCCTGTGAGCAATATCATGGTTTCCAGAAAAGTTAGATTCATTAATCTCTAATTTCTCTCCATCTTGTGCTTTCGTTTCCCAATTCATGAACTCAGGCAAAGATGAACTCCTCTCAACAACGCATACGCGTTCATCAACTCCACCACCATCCATACGATTCTGTGTATGTAATTTCTCTGCCTTGAGATCCAGGTCTTCTCGCAATGGCAACTTCCTGTTGACAATGTTACAGCATTCAATAGAATCAACTCGTTTCACCTCATAATGCTCTCTATCTAACGTACCAATCTCGCGATCCCGGCTTTCTGGCAAATAATCATTCCTGGCAACCTCACAAATCAAATAGCTTTCATTCACCTCAATTTGATGTTTATCAAGTTGCTCCACCACAATATCCATTTTCTGCAGCAACTGGGAGTTCCTATCCAACATATTGACCTCGAGATCCTGGCTTTCTGGCAAAGAATCATTCCTCACAACCTCCTTGCAAATCAAAGAGTTTTCATTCACCTCAATTTGATGTTTATCAGGTTGCTCCAACTCAATATCCATTTTTTCCAGCAATGAGGAGTTCCTCTCATGCAATTGATCATTGTGAATCAGTGTAGTCATATTCATCTCTTCTAGCAACGGTGTGCCGATACCAACAATACATTTACATTTTGGAGAAGCAGGGTGTTCCAATGCAAGTTGGTGTTTATCTTGGTCCTTTGTCCCTGCATGCATAAATTCTGGTGATGGCAAAGGCTCCTCGACCATGTCTTCAGATTTTAGGAATACTCTTTTTGCATGTTCGTCTGGATTGGTTGTTTCTTGTTGATCATCAAGAACCTGTGCAGTCGTATTTGTCTCTTCTAGCAACGATGTGCCCACACCAACAATACATTCACATTTTGGAGAACAAGGGTGCTCCGACACAAGTTGTTGTGTGTCTTGTTCCTCTGTCCCTGTGTGCATAAATTCTGCTGACAGCAAAGGCTCTTCAACTATGTCTTCGGATTTTAGACATACAGAACTTTTAGCATGCTCATCTGAACTGGCTGTTTCTAGATGATCATTGCGAATCAGTGTAGTCATATTCATCTCTTCTAGCAACGGTCTGCCAATACCAACAATACATTTACATTTTGGACAACCAGGGTGTTCCGATGCAAGTTGGAGTTTATCTTGGTCCTCATTCCCTGCATGCATCAATTCTGGTGATGGCAAAGGATCCTCAACTATGTCTTCAGATTTTAGAAATACAGAATGTTTAGCATGTTCTTCTGGACTGGCTGTTTCTAGTTGATCATCAAGAACCTGTGCAGTTGTATTCGTCTCTTCCAGCAACGATGTGCCCACACCAACAATACATTCACATTTTGGAGAACCAGGGTGCTCCGACGCAAGTTGTTGTTTTTCTTGTTCCTCTGTCCCTGCATGCATAAATTTTGTTGACCGCAAAGGCTCTTCAACTATGTCTTCGAATTTTAGATATACAGAACTTTTAGCTTGTTCATCAGGACTGGCTGTTTCTAGTTGACCGTCATGAATCGGTGTAGTTATATTCATCTCTTCTAGCAACGGTGTGCCAATACCAACAATACATTTACATTTTGGACAACCAGGGTATTCAAATGCAAGTTGGTGTTTATCTTGATCCTCTTTCCCTGCATGCATACATTCAGGTGATGGCAAAGGCTCCTCGACTAGGTCTTCGGATTTAAGACATACAGAATTTTTAGCATGTTCTTCTGGACTGGCTGTTTCTTGTTGCTCATCAAGAATGTGTGCAGTCGTATTCGTCTCTTCCAGCAACGATGTGCCCACACCAACAATACATTCACATTTTGGAGAACCAGAGTGCTCCAATGTGAGTTGTTGTTTGTCTTGTTCCTGTGTCCCAGCGTGCATAAATTCTGTTGACAGCAAAGGCTCTTCAACTATGTCTTCAAATTTTAGACATACAGAACTTTTAGCATGCTCATCGGGACTGGCTGTTTCTAGTTGACCATCATGAATCGGTGTAGTCATATTCATCTCTTCTAGCAACGGTGTGCCAATACCAACAATACATTTACATTTTGAACAACCAGGGTGTTCCAATGCAAGTTGGTGTTTATCTTGATCCTCTTTACCTGCATGCATACATTCTGGTGTTGGCAAAGGCTCCTCGACTAGGTCTTCAGATTTAAGACATACAGAATTTTTAGCATGTTCTTTTGGACTGGCTGATTCTTGTTGCTCATCAAGAATCTGTGCAGTCATATTCGTCTCTTCCAGCAATGATGTGCCCACACCAACAGTACATTCACATTTTGGAGAACCAGGGTGTTCTGACGCAAGTTGTTGTTTGTCTTGTTCCTCTGTCCCTGCATGCACAAATTCTGTCGGCGGCAAAGGCTCTTCGACTATGTCTTCAGATTTTAGACACGCAGAACTTTTAGCATGTTCATCTGGACTGGCTGTTTCTAGTTGATTCTCGTGAATCAGTGGAGCCATATTCATCTTTTCAAGCAACGGTGTGGCAATACCAACAGTACGTTTAGATTTTGGAGAACCACTATGTTCCGATCCAAGTTGGTGTTCATCTTGGTCCTCTTTCCCTGCATGCATACATTCTGATAATGGCAAAGGCTCTTCGAATATGCCTACAGATTTTAGACATACAGAATTTTTAGCATGTTCATCTGGACTGGCTGTTTCTTGTTGATCATCAAGAACCTGTGCAGTCATATTCAGCTCTTCTAGCAACGATGTGCCCACACCAACAATACATTTACATTTTGGAGAACCAGGGTGTTCTGATGCAAGTTGTTGGTTGTCTTGTTCCTCTCGCACTGCATCCTTAAATTCTGTCAACAGCAAAGGCTCTTCAACTACATCTCTGGATTTTAGACATACAGAACTTTTAGCATGTTCATCTGGACTCGTTGTTTCAAGATCCAGTGACTCTAGAATCTGTGAACTCTTTCCAAATTTGGTACCATGTTTGAAAGACGCAAATTCTGTTTCCTCAAATTTCATTTTCTCTCGATTTATTTTTATCTCTTCTGGCAATGGAGAATCACCCTCAGATATGTAACTACATTGTATAGGTCGAGGTTCCGCAATCTTAAGCTGTTCATCTGGTCCATTTATCTCTTTTTTTAGTGCATCACTCAAGACCTTGTTTGTACCCCCATAAAGTTCTCTCAAGTCCTCATCTTTGTGTTTCTTCTGCAATTTTCTTAGGCAATCACGTTGCCACGAAGCAAGTTTCACCTCAGTTGTGTGTGTCAGAACATTTACCTACAATAAAAACACACGAAAGTACGGTAACATTGCTGATGTCCTTTAGTCAAAGTAGCAGCAGGAACAGCATGAGGAGCAACTTGTGAAGATATGAGACGAAAGGAACACTTGCATGCTCAATGGTAGTGATATACAGTTAGATATTAGGAGGGTTAGGAAAAAAATATGCAAAGCATTTCAGTTGACTTCAACAACAGTCAAATCTGGCAAACAAGAAAATGTTGCAGTCCTTGACAATCATCGAAGAAACCTAGCAGATAGAACATTTTGAAGTCTATGATCACTGAAAAAATCTGGCAGTTTTTGAGTCTTGAATGATCATCAACAAAAATGAGAATCAGGATAATCCCTTCCAGCAGAGGTGGTGCACATCTGGCTGTAGGATATTGATGGCCAACCGTGGTCAAGAGATCCCCCAAGATTTAATGCAAATCCAACTGTTGGTCGCAAAGACCAACTGTCGGATCAGGAGGATCAACAAGGACCCATAGATTCAAATTCTTCCATCAATAGAAACTCAACAGGGACAGGCTGCACATAATTGCAAGAGAGGTGCAAAATAACAGGAGAAAGTTTCAACAGTTCACCAAACAACTAAGACCCACACTCAAGATGCAAGTTCCCACAAATCCATAAACATTAAAATGTGAGCTTCCATAATCATGAATTCATGATTGCATGATTGAACACCCATAAACAAAGGCAAAGGCCTCAGAATTTCTCTCAGACAACCAAAACCAATAGCTGCTCCCTCATCCACAATATTAATACTCATAATAGAGAAGACTCAAAACCACAAAGTTCCAAGGCTATCTGAACCATCCATCTAATTTATCTGAATCTTTAAAAGACACCTAACATCCCAAAATCTCCCTTTGTAACATACCAAATAAACTTCTCCCAAAAAAAAAAAAACCACCTAACCACAGCAAGGACCAAGCATTTGAGATAGGTACAACATCTACACAGGGAGTAATCTACACAGAGAGTAACATAGAGAAGCATAGAAAAGTTAGAACAGAGTAGGATGGTCAATTCAAAAATCAGGTGTTGCAACAATTAACTTTCAATAATAAGAGCTGCCTATCCTTTAATACCGTTTTGCTTGTACAGACATCAGTAAATGCAACAAGCAGCTAACTGTGATACCATTTATTCCTTAGTGTGACTTGGTCAGATTTTTTCAAGGGTTGCATCTGCATCTTATGCAATATTTTTTAATTAATGAAGGGGCTTTTATTAAGAATGAAATTGACAGAAAATTACAACAGAGGAAAAGATCCCCAAAGGCTTAAGAACACCCTCTCATGCAAGCAAATAACCTTCAAAGTTCCTTCCAGGCCGACATCATCATCATCATCGCCCTAATGGATTATACCAACAACACCTGCTAGACCTTTTCCCTCCATTTTACATATCTCGGGGAAAATTGTACAACATTTCTTTAGAGTCTAGACCCTCATGATGATAAGACTCACATTTTTCTAATAGAAAAAACATGTATCATAGGAATTTCATCTATTCACTTATCACTTGCAGAAGGTGATTAACAGGCTACCTATTGACTGTGAAGCAACTAGATTCTTGAATTATGGTTCGATCGAAGCACCCGTTACTCTAAAGCCAACACTAGCAGTCGTGAAATAACTGCCAAACAGTAAGCAATGTCACTAGCATGACAATAGGAGGAAAACTACGGATGTCTGCATATAATCCAATAGCGATGAGTAACAAGGAATGAGGTAGACAAGTTTAAGGAATACGGAGAGCCATTCAACAAGTGAAATTGTGCCAGATGAAAAGTGACTGTGGACTACAAAGGCAAACTAAAGATATACACAAACTACATTAGTTTAGCAAAACAAAACAGAGAGAGAGAGAGAGAGAGAGAGAGAGAGAGAGAGAGAGAGGGAGAGAGTTGTGCAACAGCAAATGAAGTTATATGTCTACGGGATTGAAAATATACGTACCACATCAGACATATCACAATGCAGTTTCGTCACTGAATCACCTCTCCCGAGTTCCTTGCAGGATCCATATGCAATGTATGTTTTGGGTCCTAGGTCAGGCTTCAAGCAACCCTTAGGAAGCTTTGTGGCAAGATTGAGAAGACCATATTTTGGATGGGTATAATCATAAAATGGGAGCGCTGTAATGAATTCAGCACCATGCCTTGGCAGACACTCTTCAAATAAACTCGATGAAGGCCAGTCCTTGAGTTTCAACATCTCTGGCCAACCATTCATATGCATGCGACCCTCCAAGTAGCCTTTAAAGAATTGTGGGATGCTAATCTCAACCTACAGCAATATAGATATGTCAAGAGCTTCCTAAACAGATTTTTGAGCAACTTGCAACTGCTACAAGTAGAAGCAAAACAGTTAGGTGTAAACAATGATGAATTGTTTGCAAGAATATATATATAAAACTAAACAGAGACATTGGGCTAAAACAAAGAAAAGGATAAGAAAGAACTCGGTGAAATTCCAAATAATAACAGAAGATCAGAAAAGACAAATAATAAGACTTCGCTAATTATTTCTTTTTTATCAGTGCAGCAGTGCCCATGGTGTGGTCCGATATTATGTTCTCCCATAAAGAAAAAGAAGACTGATCACCTAAAAGCACTGTAAGATGACTTAACCTACAACCCTCTATTACAAGCATTTCCCCTGAAAATATTTGATATTTTTAGGGCAAAAGAGGAAACAAAGATTCTGTAGGCATAGAAAAACAGGCTCTTAGCATATTACAGCTGCTTGTAGGTGATCAGTTCTTCAAAACGAATACTCCCAAGAAGATCCAGATAATTTAAGTAGTGTTTACATCATAAACAATGTGAATAGAAGTATAATTTACTCTATTGATAGTATAAGTACAGATTCCATAAATAAAATTGAAGTAAAAGAAACAATAAATGTGGAAATGTTGTGTATTTTGAAGTATCTGAGTATCATAGCATATAAGTATGCTGCAAAACTTACAGTTCAGAAAAGGATGGAAGAGATTGCAACCAGTGTTCAAAATATCGGTATCGCGTTACGTATCGCACCCTTGGGATACGGATACGTATCGGTTATCTTATGGGATATATGTAAAACAACCATTTACTCTAAAAGCTTAAGCTGTCAGAGTGTGGTGTATCAATGTATATCAAGGGACTATATCACTTCAAACCACCACACCCCGGCACGTGCAGGGTGGGAACTCCGCATGGGAACATGCTGACAAGGGTGGAGGGACATTCACACCATAAATAGGCCAGGCTTGATTTCCCGGTCCCTGGGCCGGACCTGATTTTCCTAACCCCCTGTGGGAGAATAATATATTAGCGAGGCATATTTGCTGCTCTCGAGATTTGAACATAGGACCTTCCGCTCTGATACCATGTCAAACAACCATTTACTCTAAAAGCTTAAGCTGTTAGAGTGTGGTGTATCAATGTATATCAAGGGACTTTATCACTTCAACAATATATTGGTTGTATCACATAATGTGTCGTTGTTGCTGGAAACATGGGGAAGCATTGGGAAATTGGTTGACTTTTTCAATGAAACTTCAACATTTCTTAAAAAAGATATCAATACACACTTATAAATCAAAACATTACAAAAAACAAGTGCACATAATAGGTTTTCTTTATATGGGGCCTTAATATATGCGTTGTCTAACTGAATTGATGTAAGTATATTCAAAGTCTATTCATATAATTTATAAATGTAAGACTACGTGTGGAAACACAAGCAATACATTCAAAAGCAAAAGAAGAATCACTACATCAGGTTACATACATGTTTGATTTTATGTTTGGACACAATGATTGCAACTAATTTGCAAGAAATTGGGATTTTTTTTTTCAATTTTCCGCAACTCGGTCCATGTCTTCTAAACTTCGAAAGCGAAGCTTCCAATCCTTGATTTTTCATGCAAAACACGAAAAATCATGGATTTGTGATAATTTGACACTAATTTAACATGATTTATAGAAAAAAGATCAAAAATAAAAAATACTCACTGGATCGAACATGTGGGATTTATCCCACTACTTGTGCGTTTCGTATCACATAGGTGGGATATATCGGCTGATATCATCGACATTTAAAACACTGATTGTAACTAACAATTCATGAAGGTAAGGAATACAGGAGACAATGCAAAACTAGGTGCAGGTGCAATGCTTGGTTATCTAATAGAGTCAAGGGGGGAAGGGGGGTTCAAGTGGTATTTTTTTTTTAAAAGATAAGCAATTTATTAGCAAAACAAGGAACAAAACTGCAGCAAAGAAAGAAAGCAACACAGAAAAAGGAAGGGGAAAAACGAAAAGAAAAGAACAAGAAAACCGAAAAGAAGGAGAAACCCAACCATACAAGAACTGTCCCAATGACAGCGAACCCCAACAAAGCAGAAAGAAAAGACTTAGGGAGCCCAGTCCCTAAACAAAAGGAGGACCCGAGAAAAGACTCCAGTCACAGCAACCAAATCACCCACAACAACGCAAGGAAAACAACCCTCCACTTTATACTGCCCATCAAGCCTCTAGAATCAACGTGCCACTAACACATAAGAGCTTCCATTGACTTGGGCATCACCCACACAATCCCTGAAAGCCTCAAGATGCTCCGCCAAATATCTGAAGAGAAGGGGCAATGGATGAAAAGATGATCAACCGTTTCTTCGGATCGGAGGCATAGGATGCAAACGCTAGGGATGCACATTCCGCGTTTATGAAGGTTGTCAACAGTGAGGACATGGCTTCTTCCCATCAACTAACCAAAAGCCAGCGGGGGGACACTATATTTCCACAAAAGTGCAGAATGAGAAGCCGATATGGAGGAACCCGCCGCAAGGGATTTATAGAACGAGAGCATGGAAAAGGCTCCAGACGCAGAGATTTTCCAATGCAATGAGTTTCGTCAGCAGCAACAGGATGGAAATTCTGCAAACAAGTAAGGAGAATCTTAAGATCCTCAATCTCTAAATCTAAGAGATTCCTACAGGGGGAGCCAGATACCTCCCCCTCCCCCAAATAAATGAAACAGTCCTTCGCTAAAACATCCTTATCAGCAGAGATGGCAAAGAGACCAGGGAAAGATTCAGCCAAAGTCTGATTGCCACACCAAAGGTGGAGCCAAAATTTAGTTCTGAATCCATTCCCCAGGGAGTGCGAAACTCTTTCAAAGATCATAGGAGTTGTTTTAGCGATTCCTTTCCAAATAAAAGAAGCTCTATATAGCGAAGAGGATCTCGTCCACCAGCCTTGAGGGGAAGAGCCATACTTAGCAGAAATAATTTGACGCCAAAGACTATCCTCTCCCCCCCCCCCCAAAAAAAAAAAAAACCACAAACCTCTCTCCAGTTCAGCAAAGGGAATTTCTTCCCCTCAAAGCAGCCTTGCCACATGAAGTTTCTCCTCAATTTATCAATTCTATCGATGATGGACTTAGGGCAATGAAAAAGGGAGAAAGAAATACAATCCTGTCTGGAATGTTCTTAAATACTGACTTCTTTGTACAAAATCTTGAAAAGATATTTCAAATGAAAATAAATCAGTGCTTGGTGCATCCAAAATGCCCTGAGCAGAAAAGGAATACGTTAAAAAGTGGCGGCTTCAATTTTTTCACTTTATCTTCTGCTCAAAATGGACCTGATGGGACTACTCCAATCCGATTTGACTGGAACAGACACATGCAAATAGACACTTATCCAACTAGAACAGTTCAAAATCCTCATATAGATAATTTTACCCGAGTTCATTCAACAGCATGCTCATGAATATCAAAAATGAATCCTTATAGGCATATTATTTGGACTTCTTGGTCCCCCATTATAACTTATTTCTGAATGAACCCTTTTAATTCAGTGAGAGAAAGTCAAATAAAAGGCTACATCAACAACACTGACGTCATGCCTAATAATGTTTAACCAACAAAACAATGGCTTAGCAAGCCTTAGTGGGCCTAGTAATAAACCCATTTTAATAAGCAGAAAACCTAATACTTGAATTGAAAATAATATAGCGCCTGCAAGCTTCTTGACAAAGAAACTCTCTTGACATGATAGGGTAGCTGAAATAAACTATACATTCATACATGCAGAGAAAGTCATAAATAGATATACAATAGATGGAAATGGCACTCGGGCTGCAATCTGGAGCTCTAGACACATTAAAACATCATCACTAATGTATAGTTGACTTCAAAATATCAACATGTTGTCTATTGTATCACATAATGCCCTGATAACATTTACTGAAGCAAACAGAACCTAATGAGGACCACAAAATATTGAAGATGTTGAGTGTCAGAAAGGTGAAATGAAACAATGTACGCAATGCCTTGGAAGAAAAAAAAAAAACAGAAAAGAAAAGAAAAGAAAGGGGTTACCTCACACCAATCCAAGCAATCAATAGCCTTCACAGTTCGACTTTCCTCCTTTAACTTTTTTCTGCATTCTTCTCTAAGAGCCCTCCACATGACCAACGGTTCCCAACTAAGCCCAGAAGTTTTTTCATGGGCATCCCTAACTATCACTGGTTCACCTCTCACCCAGTGCCTCTGGAAGTGTTCAATTTCATCGTCTCCCAAGTCAAAAGCATTTGGGCAGTACAGAAAGTTATCATTACTGTTCTCCCTAAAAGCTGCCTGCCGCACTCCAGAATTATTTCTGTCATTTTCAGCAGAACCATTAGGACTGCACAAAGAGCAACCCGTAGAAAAATCATCATCAGAGAAATCATAACTGCTGGTAAGGTCCTCGGCATTCTTAAGCAGCTTGGCTACCCAATTAGCTTTGAAGTTGCGCTGCAACTTAAGTAACTCAATGCCACAACCACCACGCTCATTTGGGGGGCATAGAATGCTGCTGTCACCGTTTGCTCTCCAATCATGAAAGGTGGATGCGTTAGCAACACAATCATCTGTTGTCAGTGTCGCTTGGCTCTCCCAACCAAATCTTTTCCTCGATGCATTAGTTTCAACATTCACATCCACAATCTGACCATGAATTCTGTCTATAAACTGCCTGCGAGCAGATTTGACTTCATTACCTCCAGGTTGCTGACCTTCCCGTAGTTCCCGGCAACATGTGAGGCAGAGATCATAAGAACAATTGGGGCAGCTTCTGTGAAAATTGACAATGGATGTATTGCAATTGTCGCTGTTACATGAAGTATAATTCACATGATTAAAATCACTAAAATAGAATTTAAAATTTTGAAATAAAGAAGGTGCCTGTGCTTTTTCAATAATGCAACAAAGATCCATCACATCTCAAAGTTCAAGACGACTGAGCAGTACCACGAATATGGTAAATGCAGCTGCCATTATATATTGATTCAAATCTATCAATAAACCTGACCTGAGGTTCTAACGAACGACAGCCAGGTTTGATTGAGCATAGATAAAGCACTAATCACCATACCAATAGAAAATGAGTCTGAGACCAACCAACACAATCAGCAAAGATTCCAACACAAACATAATGAGTAAAGGATTGTGAATTAATACACCCATCAAAGTTCCTCGTATGCCATAGCCCAGCCCCCATGCATTGCACGTGTGCAAGGTCCAAGCTGCTCATTTGGTGGGCCCTAATTAGTTGACGCATTGAGTCCTGAGACAAGAATCCAGTCGTCGACTGATCAGGTGGCAAAAAAGAATGTGCCTGGCTAGCTTTTTAACCCTCCATTTGTTTTCTAATCACAGCGTTACCTTACCTTCACCATGAGACAGACTCCAAGTTCTTATGGCAGAGCACGAGGAGTTTCCAACTTCAATATGATGATGGGAATGGAAACCAGAAGCACGACTGGGGTCTTCGTGGTCCGAGATAATACTTACACCAGTAATAGTAACATAAGCATGCGAAGACCACATGATGAGCCAACCAGCTTGATTCTCCATCATGGGCACCTAAAAATAGTGATTACCTATTGGAAAGCTTGGACCTGGCATACTTGCACCACACTGGTGCAGTGGAAGCACGTGAAAGGGATAGGCTATACACAAATTCAGAGTAAGCAAACCTCACAAGCATAAAATGGTATTGGAATTCCTCTAATATGGTGTCTTTTAAAGTTGCTCATAAAAAATAGGAACAATAGGATCACAAGTTGACACCCCTAAGTCACTCCCTTTCTGTTATCAGATGGATGAAGAAAAGGTCTCCTCCTTGTTGATGGTTTCTTAAGTTACAACAAGTGGATCACCTAATTTTGGCAGCCCTATCTTTGACATAGGTTTTCTTTTATAAGCAGGCGGTTGTAGTTTTCATATAAATCACCAATCATAGCAACTCTTTTAACAATAAATTGCCATTCTACTTATAACAGCTAACGAGTAGGCATCATATCTTAGAAGTGA